>NC_133983.1:9923303-10272887 GCF_047716275.1 Strix uralensis | reverse complement strand
CATTTGGAAACATTCCATGATAAGGCTAATCTATAGCACAAAGTTATCTGCATGGAAAACTCCTGTTGGTTTTTCATTCTTGCAGGACAGATACCTTTAAGAGAATTCAGTAAGAAAAAAAAATTCTACTTGATTGTGCTTGGTATACAGCACTATCTTCCCACTGCATGCTTTCCACCTCTAACACTGTTTCAACACTGCAATTGCCTATCCCTGCACAAATTAGGCTGCCACATGCATGATGGGTAACACATAGTTGTTAATACCAGCACCACCCATCAGCGGAAGCAGGTCACTGCTAGTAAACTGTCTAGTTAATTACCCTCCCTCACGTGTAAAATGGTCATTAAGTCCTTTTAGAAAAGAGTGGTTTATGCACCACAGAATTAAATGGACTGGTGAATTGTTACACTGATGACCTGGCTCCAAGGTTTCGCCTCTCTCCTTTGTTTACCTTACCTTGTCGCTTTCGGCCTGTGAGGGATCACATATATGAGCAAAACGAAACCTTACTGAGGCCCACACGTGGGGCAGACAATGGCTCCAGCCAGAATCTACTAGTCCTTCACGAGGACTTTTACAGCCAAAAAGCCAAAACCGGCTGCGGATACCGCTCCGCCGCGCGGGAGGGACGCGGCGCTGCGGGGACGAGACGAGCAGAGTCCCGGCGGCGCCCGGAGCCGACGAGACCCGGCGTCGCCGGGCCAGGAACGCGGGGAGCACGGCCGGGCCCCGCCGCTCCCCCCTCTCGCCGGCCCCCCTCCGCTCTCCTCTCCAGGGCCTGCCCGCGGCCTATCCCGCTCCGCCGGCGCCCGCCAAGCCCCAGCGGCTCCGCGGCGCGGCCTACACCGGCGGGCTAAGGCGGCACCGGGCGCTTTCACCCGGCGCCGCACCTTCCCGCACCCCACCCCCCCCCGCAGGCCTCAGCCGCGCGGTCGGGCAGGCCGCCGCCTTCAGGCCACGCTGCCCGCGCCCCGGGGCCTTCCCTCCACTCCGCTCCCCTCCCCTCGCCTCGCCTCACCTCCCGCCGGCCCCGGGACCGCCCGCCGCCCGCCTCAGCCGCCCCGCGCGGCCCTGCCCGGCGGCGAGCCCGCCCCCTCCCCCACAGCGCTACCGCCCGGTCTCCCCGGGCGCCGGCCGCCGCCACCCCTCCCCCGCACCTTCTTGAGCTCGTTGTCGGAGGCCCCGGGCGGCACCCCCAGAATGTCGTAGAGCTTCGTGTCGGCCACGTTCGCCATGGCGGCAGCGGGCGGCGGGCGCGGGCCGAAACGGGCCGAGGGGCGGCGAGGGCGAGACCGGGAGCAGGACGAAAGCCGCCGCGACGTCACGCGCAGACGCCTGGCGTCACCACGCCGCGACGCGGGAGGAGCCCGCCCGCCCCCTGCGCCCGGCGGCGGCGCGGCCCCGCCCCCTCGGCCCACTTCGGGCGCCTGACCCAGTTTCGGCGCCGCGCGGCAGGGGGCGCTCGTGCCGCGGGGGGAGGCGGGAAGCGGCTGTGAGGGAAGAGGCGGGAGGGCGAGTAGGGGTGCTGAGGCGGGGGGCTGGCTGTCCCGGGCAGGGCTCCCGTACTGATGTTTGGACCAGCATCCGGCAGAGAGTTGCACGTAAAAAAAAGTAACCTCAGCTTCCCCCTCCCGTGATTTCGAAGCCTGAAGTGCCGCTGCCTGTGTGTGTGCTTCCCGGAGCCCTCTGCCTGGCGCTATTTCTCCTTGCTCCTGAGGTACATCACTGAAGTTCATGGGGCAAGGGGCACCCATACACCAACCTGCTGTCTAACCTCAAGCACCAATATATTTTTCTTCAGGGCCATATTGCTAAGGCTTCGATAGTTATAAATAGCGTTGGTGCCCATCTGCTCCATTTTTGTGTTTTGCTCCACTTCTGAGATCTTAAAAAAAGCACTAGTTGCTATGCTAGGCCTGAAGTGACTCACAGGAGCAAAGTGTACTTGAGTGGTGCAGAAGCCCTGAGGTACTAGCTAGACACCACTTTCAGCACGCAGATAAAAAGCCCAGCTGTGTTTAATTAGAGCTTTATCTCTTAAAGCCTAGCCAGGAGAGCAGCTACTGAGCCTCTCCTCAGGTGTGGTCTTTTGGCTGTTAGCCCCTAGTTAGGCAGGGGCTGCCAGAAAGTTCTAAAAGCTGTGGCAGGTGCCTGGCTGAGGAAGATGGGATGGAGTCTCTGTAAAGACAGAAAAACAAAAATAGCTTTCTGGCCTTTCTGTGGGCAAGCTCGGGGTGTTTTGGAGAGGGTGCTCCCTGAAGAAGAGGTGAGTAAGGCTGAGCTCTGAGGAGAGTCTGCTGGGACCAGATTAGTGACCTGGCATATGAGAGAGAGCAGAAAAGGCACTTTGAATGGTTTCATGGATTTGTGGGGTAGAAATTTGAATAGACTCCTTGCCTGAAGGGAGCAGATCTGAGTGCTCAAAGGCTTCTTTCTTCATTGTCTGTAGGGGGATTCTTCATTTTTGGTTCCTTGACACAGCTTGTTGCAATGGCCGTATTGGGAAATGCAATCTGCTGGTGGCTTCTCTGCTCCTTCTTAGGCTGGTGTTTATGGGGCCCTAAATTCCATCATTGTGTTTATTTAGTCTGGCATAATCTGATTCAGTAGATGATGGTAATATCTGCCTCTGGTATTGTAGGTGTGGCAGCAGTCAAGAGCTTCAAAGGAAAATAGAGACTAGTTCTAGAGTGAGAAAAACAGTGACAGGGCAGAGAATGGCTACTGGAAAGACAGTCCCATGGACTGTAATTATTAGTCTAGTTCAGAGATGTGCAGAAAAGAAAAAAAAAACTTTCATAAGTAGAGAATGTTTCTTTGGTGTTTTTTGAAGGCTGTGTATATAGCCTTTGGTAATTGCATGGTTCAACATATGTAGCTAAAGCCAATAAGGCTTCACAATTTGGTTTACCAAGTTTTGGTTTTTGCACTACTTGGCTTTATCTTTTATTTTGGTAAGGCTGAATTCAGCTACTGTAAGAACTGTCTGGCATTTATACCTAGCTTGACTTTTCTGAATTGTGTTCACTTACAGATTGATATGTTTCTAGAGAAGATTATGGGGGTTTTTTGTCACACAGGATTTTCTTTTTAGTGGGCAGTCAGGTAGAAAGAAAAGTTTGGAGTGTGTGGAGGAGCAGTTCTTTGCCCTACAACTCAGACTTATAATTTTAGGAGTTAAGCAGAATCAGCAGGACTGATATAAGCAGTATTTAAAATACCATAGGATAGCATTTATATATGTCTTTGCATTTAAAAAAAATAATTTGAGGATCTGAGAAAGTGGGGTAGCTCAAGCCAGTGGGGTGCCATTCATATCTATGCCTGTAGGGGTGAAGTTCACCAAAAGTATGATTCAGGCCAGATTTACCTGTCCTGTGAGTTGAGCGGCTGGTTTGCAGCTCAAGCCAGAATGGGAGCCAGCAGACTGACAGATAGTAGGAATGGTAGGTGAACTTGGTGTATCGGCTTGAGCCCAAGCTAAGGAGGCAGTTTAGAAGCAGTGTTTGTATACTTTCTTCTCCCTTGCCAAACCATCCTTGTTACTGCTGGCCTCATTTATGTCTTATACAACCAAAGCACGCAATAAATAATAAGAAAATGCCTCTGGGATGAAACTTTGCATTTTATTTTCAAGTGGAGCTAAAGAATCATAAGTTTGCATGATTAACTTTTTATTAAATTAAAATGCAGATGAATAGCAAGGTAGAGTTTCTTCTTCCTGCATACAGCTTTTACCATCGACTTGAGAGTTGTACTGACAGAACATGTTAGGCATGCAGCTGAAATGTTGTGTCCTCCCCCACATTTTTTAACACTTGCATGTTGCCTTTGTTTTCTTTGTGTGTCTTTGTCCATTTTTAAAAATTATTTTCCTCCTCTCCAGATAAGAACTTTTTCATTTAGTTTCTAATATTATTATCACACAATGGGATGAAAAGCAGTTGCTATGTGAAGTTTGTTTTGAAATAGACTGCACAGTTTTTAGCTCTTTGAGGTATTGTTTTGGCCTTACACAGGCCCTAAAAGGGATCATTCAAATTCAGCTCTTGTTTCAGACTTTTTTTGCATTCTTTACATGAAACAAATTTAACTTCTTTAAGAGGAAACATTTTACAAAGCATTGATTATGTTTATCACTAGAGAATCGAACAGAGATCAGTTTCATATTACTGCAAAAGAAAAATAACCCTTTCAAGTTTATCAAGTTATTTTATGTGTTTAACATGGTCTTAACATGAAGATATGAGCAGGCATTGCTGACTCCTGCTTAAATCTAATACTATACAGTCAAATTTAAAGTCTTTTGTTCAAATACTTCTGAAGAGGAATGTAGTTACACTGTAAAAAAAATTACAGAGCCTATGTGGCCATTGCTTTGAGAATTTTTGGTATCAACTTTCATTAGATAAGGCAGTTGGTGTATTGTGCACATTGTCTGATTTCTAGAACTTTTCAGCTACAGAAAGATAGCAAGCCAGTAAAGAGCAAAGAAAGAACCTGAAACCTGTTGAGAATTTTAAGACTCACTAACTGAAGAGCCTGATGGGAAGTGGGCAGCTGCCTGTGCCGGCAGGTGTAGAAGGTGCAATGACCAGGCCTTAGGCCAGCCAGCCGTTCTCTTGCTGATCGGGAGGAGCACCCTGCCTGCCCTGATCCCAATTCTCCTGACCACAGAAGCAGGCTTGGGTTTTGAGACATGGTCAGAAGAGCAGCTTTGGTTTATTGTCCTGCCCCAGCTGTGGTGATGAAACCTGGGGCTGCCTGACAGGTACCTCTGCGTGGCACTGGTAATATGAGTTGCTTACATTTTGCCCTTTCCTGGCCCTAGCTTTTGCTGTCCTTACACTTCTGTTTTCCCATACCAGTCTTCTCCCAAATAAACAGCCCCTAATTACTTATTCCCTGTTGGTCCCAGTTTTGCTACATCCTTATTCAGATTTGGGTTACTTAGATACTGTTACTTAGATAATCTCAGCCTTATATGGTATTACTGATATGGTTACCTAGGAGCTGTTGGCCTTGCATGACTCTACTCCTTAAAAGATCCCTAGTAGTCTCTTCCAACTATCTCTGACGTCTGGCAATTTCTCCTGTAACTCCCCCATAAGCACCTGTGGGATCCAGCCGCCCTCACAGTGCTATCTGTAACTTTTGTTACTGTCTCAGTGTTATTTGTAATTCCTAGTGATATTTTTTCATGTCATGTCCAGTAGTTTCCTACATCTTGTTAACTGCATCTTGTGCCAAAACCTAGTCAGTCACCTGTTGTTTGTCTGCAACCCTAACTGAGGGTAGCTAATAGAAAATCTGTTAGAATGTAACTGATAGAAAATCAGAATATTAAATGCCTACTCAGTTTTAACTGAGTTTTTGTTCTTTTTATATATATAAACATTTAAGTGCTAAGAATTTTCTCATTACAAAATGAAGGTAGACATCAGCAAAGGGGTACATTGGCAGGTAGTGTCATAACAAGCTCAGAAGACTGTACTGTAGGAATCTGTTGAGGGGGAGTGGAGAGGGAGATAGCTGAAGGGATTTTCCTTAGTTAGCAAAAAGACAATTTAGGAGTTCCACATTTTTAAATGCCAAGTTATCCTGGCAGTTGTGCTCTACTGTATTTTTCCATTTGAAGGGTATGTGACAAATCTTTTTTTCTTGCAAGTGGAGTGTTTTGAGTTTGGATTTAGGTTTGGGTGTTTTGAAGTGTGGTGTTTTGGGGGTTTTTTGTTACTCAGGGAGTTTATCCTACTATTTGCCTGCATCACAGAGCTCCCAACAGATCCCATGTTAGCAACATGGGGAAAGGGGGTTCTTTAATTTCCTCCTTGCTGAAAGAGATTTCCATGTGATGAACAAACGGTGTTCAGTGCTATGTATTAGACCATTTTGAAGATTGGGAGGGGATCAGAAAAATATACAAAGAAAATTCATCAACTTTGTCTTTTCCCAGGTATCTTCCTTTGTGAGTCAGAGACAGATAAATTGAACGTTCCAACACTAGCTTGGCATACAGTTTCTGAGCTAAAGGTGTGAAGTACTAAGATTATTGGGCTGAATTTGTAATGGTCTTTAGCAAGATGGAAAGCCTTTTTTCTAAGCTCAGGAGAAAGCTCAAAAGGATTATTTTATCCTATAGTAAGAGCTGGATGAGTAAATAAGAAAAAAGTGTGTGTGCATATATGTATTGAAAAATTGACATTGCAAGAAGTTTCCTTCTCCATCTGAGTTGCAGTTGTTTGGGACCCATATTGTAAGCATTGTACTAAGCAATGTCTTAGGATAAACTGTGTATTTGCATCTGTGCCTGTCTTGGAGATGCACTGGAGAAGCATTTAACACGAAGATTCCAGCTCATTTATCCTAAACATAATTTTTGTTATTGTTTGACAGTTTCATTATCTTGTGTATTTGCTTGGCTTTTCTTGTCTGTTGTTCCTCATGTGCTAAGACTGTGCTTTGGGGGGATTTTTATGGACTGCAGAGCTGCTTGTAATAGGAACCTGATACAAGTATGTTATAGGAATGTCAATAGTAAGCAAAGATGGTGTGAAAGTTAGTTTGGATAAGGAATCAAAGCTTTAGCTTTGAAACAAGAAGACATGGTTGTTTAGAATTTTTTCTTAATATGTTTTAAAAAGGTTAATTTAAGACGTGAGAATCTTGTGGGATGTCTTCAGTTGGAAAAATAAACCTTTTTCAAGTTCAGGTTATCCAGTGAGAGAGAAACACCACATGGTTAACTGGCAAAGAGAGCAAGGAGTGAATAGTACAAAATTTTGGTCACAACTCAAATATACACTTAATTTTTGACAAAAGAATTTCTAAATTTCAAGCCCATCACTTATATTAAAAAAAAAAACCCTCATACCAAACTAAAACAAAACACCTTTGCTCAAATATAATTTTGAAGGAAGAGAAAAAATCATCAAAAACAATGCTGAAAAAAATCAGCCAGCCCTATTGTGGTCTCTCTATTATTTAAATTCCTGAATGAGATCCACCTTCCTTCTTTTTCTAATTTGAAGATCTCAGTGTTACTGGGAATTATACTAGACAAAATGTTTGTACTAAGGTTTTTTTTTTGGAAGAAGTGTTTCAGTTTATTAGGATGTTACAGTGCATGTAACAGCTGACATGCAAGACCCTTGACATGGTGTGAAGTGGCCTTGCCAACTGTTGTTCTTTTTAGTTATGTTCTGTCATATAACTGAGTTACACTTGCATTCACTATTTTTATACAATAATTTTCTTGTTTCTGGTGTGCAGCAAGTCCAGTGGTACTTCATACTGTGAGTCCCTGAGCTGTAAGTATCTAATCTTTTAATGTTACTAACAATTTAAGTTCACTTGCACTCTGAGAACTCTTTGTGCACTACTCGGAGGTCCTGCTTGTTGTGTAGACATTTGCCTTTAACTCTGTGTGGAGCGGAAACTAAAGGCATTCTTAAGATAAAGGCTACAATTTGTAAAACACATGCAAAGCCACAAACTCTGTATACAAAGACAGATTTACACAGGTGTTATGTTTTCATGCTTAAAATTTGGATGCAACTAAAGTTTACCTATTCTATACATATTCTTATTATACTTTTAACAATCTGTCCTACTGGGTCCTGTTTTCTTAAATACGTGCAAACATTCTCTGTGAAGAAAAATATACTCTTGTTTACTACTTTGTTGTGTCTATTCTTTAATTGAAGGCCTCTTCTCAACAAATGGCTTAATTTCGAAGGAGAGTAACAAGGACATTTTCTTGTCACATAAATGGAAAGACACTGTTATACCTCTATCTATTTACATTTTTCGTGAAGTATGTTGCAACTTACAAAATTGACTAGGCCCTCTAAATGTAGGGTGAGAAGGTAACAACTGTGAAAAGTGGTAGCTAGGTAGTGCTGAGCAGACTGTACAAAGGTTTAACAAAGATAAAAAACCATAGGAGGAGGTAACTGGGGACAAACAGCAGTTGTTTAATGTTTACTTAGAAAAGACAACTTGTTTCTGAGAATCATCCTTAGGTAATCCCTAAGCAGTCATATGGGATTTAGTTCTTTCCAGATGCAGTTAAAATACAGATGAATGATGACTGGCTGCTGAGCCACAGAACTTGGGATAGTGTGCAGAAGCCTTCTTTAAATTGCCAGGTCTACCTTATGCTATTACAAGGCTTTTGAAGGAAAGTGAACAAATGAGTGTATGTGTGTAGGTACGCTGAAGAAGGAAGTACTTACATGGGTGGTGGAAGCAGGGGAGAATGGGAATTGAGGGATGAAGAAATATTATACAGTTTTAAGAATGCTTTAGGAAAAAAAGTAATGTGGCTTCTTGAGGTAATAAGCTGCTGCTGAATGTGTCCATCTGCAAGAGTGTATACCTTTTTCAGAAGAAGGGAGGCAGCAAAGGTGCAGATAACTAGCACTCTGTAATATTTTGAGGCTAGGACACATATAAAATGCAATTAAAGTACTCTGTAGAAGCAATCAACTATTCACTCAATAGCTTATTCTATAGAAGAAACCACAACTGTTCATTAGCCTACCAATAATCTGTCAGTCAGTGCTTGTCTTAAAAGAAGCCGATCCAGCTTTTCACAGAGCTTGTCCTTGAACAAGGTAAACACATACCTGAAACATGTTACTGAATTCCAGCTTGATGATCGCTTGTGGCTGACCATTTTCTCTATGCTTTGAGCTTATATTTGTAATTAATCTTACTACAGCCAAGAGTCAAATTATTGCTAGATCAACATTTTTATAGTCACTGTTTAGAAAGTGCATAAAGAATTTATTAGACAATGTTGAATACCAGCTTTTTATAAATATTTCCCATTGCACTTGCTTTCTTCATTTATATTGTGTCTCGGATAAAGTAGTTTACATGAAATATTTCACTATAGTTATTTCTATGAGTACAAAGACTGCAAAACAAGTCACAGGGAATAATGATTCACCTTAAATTATGAAAGTATCTGCATTTCTGTCCTTCCTTCATATAGCCAAAATTTTGATGTCAAGAGTTATGTGTTATTTTGGAGAGATAATCTGATAAAAGGTTTATGTAAGATAGATCTTTGTGTTTAGATAAATGCAGAGGATTGCCACATTTGGAGCTTTCCAAAATGAAACAATTTTATAAGCTGGGGCAGTATTTCTTGACCAATTTAAGAGTGCTATTTCAAAGCTGTGCACTAAAGGGCACATCTATCCTGATACATAGATTTTTATGAGTTTGTTTAACCATCCACCAATATATATGACATTTTTTGGTTTAGTTCTGAAGGTTACTTCATAACTTTAGCTTCGGTCTTGCTCCAGTTGATCTGAATTTTACTGTTGACTTCAAGAGAAGTGGAAGTCTGGAGTTTAACCAAATGTCCGTCTAAGCTTTGTCAATTTGAAACATGTTTGAATAACAAGTTAAAATGGGAATAGCTTTTTATCTGTCCCTGAATTAATAATGGGGACAGAGTATCTGAAAGTATGTTGGTAGCTGAAAGGCAGACATCTTAAACTCTTTAGCCTTCAGGAACAATATGTGATTTAGTGGAGAGAAATATTAAAATTGTCTTGCAGATCCTCTCTAGTATTAAAAGCAGATTTATTCATCTATCTATTACCTTTGTACTCTGGGAAAATGTGGAAAAATAACTGTGTAAACTTGTCATCGTATTCCTTCACTTGAATAATGACTTGTTTCTGACTACTTAGGAGAGGTTTGGGAAGGTGGAAAGGTGAGTAAATAGTATGTCTTCCTGCATTATTTAATGACCTTTCTTTCTAATTCAAAGTGGGGGAAAAAAGGCCTGAATGAAAAACGAAATGGTTTGTTAGAAACAGTAAGACTTAAGATTTTCAGACTTACAGTCCTCGAAGATGGCTGTGATGATTTGGTCACATTGTTCATGTAGAAGATTGGGAGATTTAAGATCATCTAATCAAACTTTCTCTGAAGTAAAGACTAGCTTCTCATTCTCATCTAAGACTATTTGTGGTATTAAGCTGCTGCTCTGAAGAACTTGTCCCAAATATGCATTTTGGTTAGTACTTTAATAGAGCACAGTAGTTATCCCTTTCATGAGATAACTGCAGTGTCTCCAGCTGAAATGTGAATTGCAAGTGAAACAGGAAAGGGGAAGAGTCCAGACAAAAGGGGGCTGCCAAGGGAGTCTGGCTTTTTTCTGTGTGCAACTTTCCTATCTTCAAAATGTCATTTATATCAGCTGTATTATGTTGGACATACAACCCAGCATATCAGCAAGGTATTGAAGGTTTCTTCTCCCCCCCCCCCCCCCCCCCTTTATTTTTCCTTCCTTACCTCATCTCTGTAAGGAATAAGGGAATTTTGCATCTGATCCCTGTGAAGAAAACGGCAAGAGAAAATACAGAAATGCTTAGGGCCACTTTGTTTATCTCTGCAAGTAGCTGTCCGTGGCAACCCCCTGCAAGTGTCCACCGACAGCCTGGCAGGGTTTCCTCTAGCAGGGCTGTCTCTAGGCAGCAGCCAGGCCTTTGGCCTCTGAGCCCTGCTGAACTGGAGATGGGGGTCACTTAGAATATACCTCATGTCGACTATGAGGCTTGAGAAAGGTCGACTCTTCTCAAGGCCAGAGCTCTTCCCAGAATGCTTTCCAACCATCTCTGATTAAAGCTAAGAACAGTTCTTTAAGATCATTTGCCAGAAACACTGCCATCATCAGGTGGTATGCTCTGTGTTACATTACATGCTAGTGGTTCCCTTTATGAAAAGTCTGTGGTAAAGGACTTTAACTGTTCTCTTTTGCTGCTTTTGAAGTGGGAAAACTGTTTTCTGGATCTCAGAAACTTGCCATGTGGAGGTTAAGCAGAGGCAAGCTGTCTCTGTGGTGAGGAATGTGCATCTTCCAGTGCTGTGTTAGATCAGGTAACGTACTGCTGAAAATAGTGCAGTCTTGCCGAAGTATTCCTCTTCTGCCTTGGTTATCAGAGAACCAGTCATCCTAGTAAAGGAACAATTATTGTGGTTCATCTTGGATATCTTCAGATAAGCTTCTGAACTTTGAAATCTATTATTTCTATCAGTAAAGAAATTAATCCCCCTAAACCCCCTAAATGGGCATATTTCATTTCTGAATAAAACTGAAGTGTGCAGCTCAAAGGACATTCTTGTTCCTTTCTCATTTTTATCAGCAAATCTTGGTGGAAAAAAAAAAAAGGGGGGGGGGAAGAGAAGCCTGGTATTTAAAGTGTGGCACTTTTCCAAATTTAAGTAATTTGTTGTTGGTTTGGGTTTTTAAATACTGTATGTGCTGTGACACTTTGGGATGCCGCTGACCACCTCGGAGTTGAATTCAGTTGCCTGGAAGTGATGAACTTCCTTCTCTTCCGGTTACTGTTTTGTCCCCCCCAATTCTCGTCCCCTTTCCCTGGAGGAGTTGTGCCCTGGGCCTGTATCCCCGGGAGTGACCAGCCAGAGCCTGGCCCCGGGCCACCACCAGCCCGCGCGTGCCGCCCGCGCGCCTCGGCTCGCCCTGCGGAGCCGCCGGGCCGCTGGAGGGAGCCTCTGCTCCGGGAATGAGCGCCCGCCCGCCCCCCCCCCCCCCCCCCCCCCCCGCCCCTCCCCGGGCCCAAAAGGTCTCTTAAAAATACCCCCAAAACTTCGCTTTGTCAAACTAACCAGTTTTCATTAAAATTGCTCATCTGAAATTGGCTGTCGGTTATGGTAGAAATATCAGGATGTTGAATTGTTTCCATAGGAACTTGAAAACAGATGCTTAGGATCACAATCTACTAAACTGACAGTAAATTAAATTTGGAATAATTTTGGTAATTATAGTGAGTTTCTTGGGACTTCTGTGAATTCAATACAGTGTCAGTTTGAGCAAAATCTGCTCCATACTGCCTGGCCAGACAGCTGTGGCAGTTTGTTATCTTGTACTATGTGGGAAACCTGTTTGAATACAACCCAGTGCTCCCACTTCGGAGCTGGTAACAGAGATAACAGTGAGAACAATAAGGTTATGCTTTCAAAAAAGGAAAATAATACAATTGGAAACCTATAGGTAAGAGCTGAAAAGGAGGAAAAAGACTTGTAAATGGTAGACAAATTGAAATCAGTCTGACATATGCTTGCTGTACATCTTGCAGTAAAAGGAAAGTTTAGGTAAGTGCTGTGTCACAGAGAGTGGCAGCCAAAGCTACTTTTCCATTTCATTTAATACCAAGTGTAACCATCTTTCATGAGCATCTCATGAACGGGACTTGTGACACCTGATGTTGTCTTTTAGCAGAGAACACAGCTTTGCGTGTTAAGGGATTTCTTCACTTCCCGATCCATCACTGAGGAAACAGGAGGAAAAACTCACTCCTTTAAGAAGTGTAGAGATTATCTCCTAGGGAACAAAAAATAACTTTATGAAGAGGCCTGTATCTCCTAGTCCTCTTTGATGTTAGGTGATTTTTTTTTTTTTTTTTTTTTAAATATGGAATCAGAAAATCATTTTGAACTTGAACACCCAAAATAAAATTTTGTGTTTTCTACTGGTCTCATTGGTAAGAGTTAATGAAGACAACCTATTCCATTTTTCAATTCTATAAGATGTGAATAAATATTTTGTGGAGCCTTCAATTTAACGCAGAAAATGGAACTAAGGAACTAAATGGAAGATGGAGGAAGATTTTGCCTGGTATCCAAGAAACACATATTTGGCAGTAATCCTGGGGCTTCTGATTACTAGCTGAAAGGAAAAACTTAATTATTTAAAGTACAGAAGAGACCAAGAGAAGGTTTTTATGTAGTATTCTTGATTGAAGGAACATAGTCTGTCATTTAACGGAGATAAAGCACTCTGCTTCAAACCATTGAAGGGGGGGAAAACAGAAGTTATAGTGTAAAAAGTTTGAGGACAAAAGAGGATGGTGCAGATTTTAAAATTCTGTTATTGTGTGAGTGCATTTTAAAAAAAACCCTTACAAAGTAACAATTTCAATAATAATTTAAAATACCCTATAGAAACTGCATTTGTTACTTCTGGGCATTAACATCAGGAGATGCTTAAGATACCAGCCTGAGTGAGTTATGCTCATATAGTTCACTAAGAAATGTGACCTTTTGACTCTAGTGTTATGATATGTGATTTGCTGTGAAAATTTTTATTTTTAAGTGAACAGGCTATCATCACTTCTGGTATGATTTCAAGGGAGTTCAGGTATTGTGGACAGACTTTTAAAAATGCATCCGTTTAAGAGAGTCAGCTTTTACCCCTTCATCTTTCATAACCTATATAAAAAAGCAGCTAAGATTTGTGGACAGATCTGCTTTTTGTTTTGATATTCACTCATAGAACTAGTGTAGTAGTGGTTGCAAGCTGGCTTCCTAACTACATTCACTGAATAGTGAAGAGCTTTTTTGACTCATGTATGGGAACACAGTATGTGTGTTGCTAAGTGTTTGTTACCTTATTAAGCTTTAAAACAGTTTGGCTATTTATACAGGGGAAAAAAATATCTGAAAGCTGTACCCTTTAGTTCATTCAGTTCTATTAGCTAAGACCAGAAACAATCACAATTAATCAAACTAACTGATTTTGCTCAGTCAATAAAATTATGGTACATGGATTTGGCATGCTGACAATTAAGTGAGCAGCTGACTTACACTGAGTGTATTGATAATATCAGAAATAAGATGCCCTGTTGGAGGTAAGGTCTCATAACAATAATATGATGTTTCCAGATGGAGGAGTGAGTAATGAGCCCAGATGCCCTCCAGCATTGCTCCAGCTCGAAAACATTCTACCTTCAGCACTGCCTTTTCCTGTCAAGTGTAGGAACCTCTGGGCAATAACAGCTCAGTACTCCTGACGGGAAGCATCTCAGCTAATGATGTATGACAAAGGGGTATATACTAGCACTACCATAACACATAGGAAAAGGAGAGTTTGTTGCCAGTTCTGAGCTGACAGAGAGGGTAAAGAGCCTAGATACAGCACAGCATCAAGATGAGCTGAATCAAATAATAGTTTCCTCCTACTATTGGCAAAAGCTGCATCAGAAGAAGAGTGATGTGACTAGAGAAGATCAACAGAGGAGGGAGTCATTCCTTATAAAATTGTTTAGTAATTCTTTGGAAGGAAAATTGCTGTGTTTAGTCCTGAGAGACAAGGTATAAGGTATAAAATAACTACATAAATGAGAAAAAGGTTGTGGGTTTTTTTTTCTTGAAGTATTTGCATGAAATCTTGAAAAGTTAAAGAATGTGTTCAGAGCATGCCTGTATATGTGTTCCCGCCACCCCCACCCCCCCCCTAGTTGGCCACCAACGCCTTTTCTTAGTTCTGTATCTCTGCTGAACAGAGATGAAATTACTCAGCTGAACTGATTAGTAACTAGGCCGGCTACCACTTATGAGGTAAACTGTATGAGAACTTCTGTCTCTGGAACTAATGTATTAGCCAACTGCTCAAAGCAGAAGATGGTAATGTGTGTTGTAGAGTACTTTACAAGCAAAAGAAGATTTAGGCATTTACTCAAAATTTAGAAACCCCTATCTCATAGGATTGTGGTGTCCTAAAGAGATGAGAAATCATAGCCGACTGCTTTTTTCTAAACTAGGATTTTAAACCTTGTGTCTGCTGGTATCCTAAACAGTTACAGTGAGCTCCTCAGACCTGTGCACTAAGATTCCTATCACTTCTACCCAAGTAGTAAGTAACTTATTTTTCAGAACAGTAGTGAAGTGATTTAAAATAGTTACTGAGGTAGCTTAAGATCTCTTGCACAGCCAGCTGCACTTCATTCTCCACTCTGGCCTGATATCACCATGGATAGTAATAGCAAGATTTACATCATGTATATTTGTTTTGTCTTAGTACATTCCAATTTTTCTTCTAGTAAAAATAAATCTAATAATTTGAATCTTCTAACCTATACATTGCTGATAAATTTATACTAACAGTGTTCAGATTAAAATTTTGCTGGAGGGAATACAGGAAAGGGAAAATTGAGCTTTTTTTATGCTTTACGTTTTTACATTAAGTATGAGAAGGATTCAGCAGCTAAATGATACTTCTGCTCTTGATTTCAAAGACCGACAGTCTAATTTCTTTAGCTATACTAAAGCAAAAATCTAGTTTGAAATGAAGATGTGTTGTATGTACCTACCTGAAAGCAAAAACTGGCACTTGAACATCTTATTAATATTTATCAGTGAATTCTTAAAATATTCTAATGGATTAGGCAATGAGTAATTTTTTGTTTTATGCATGAGTAGACAAGCCATCTTAAGACTCTGTGAAGATCATACAGAAAGTCTCTGGAAGAAAAAGAAACTTGTCAAGTATTTGCTGTTTCTAGTCCTGTTACTCTGAGCATTTGCCCATGCTATCTTTGTATATATTCTCACTAGCTAGGACATACACTGAGGTATGAAAAATTGAATGTTGAAAATTAATAAATCTTATATATGTTCTTTTTAGAACACACACACATGGCCCAGAATTGACCTGTTGCTTCCAACAAGTTATGAATGAACCAAGCTTATAATGAAAGTATCAGCTAGAACCTTTTTGCCAGTTATTCTCAGTCTTGGGGTTGTGATGGGCATGAATGGCATTGTAAATCCAAAAAGATTTTACGCTGAAATTTTGGGAAAAGTAAGGTATCCATAACTGTGGAATTAGGGGCTTATAACTTGGATCAAAAGCCAAAAAGAGGACAGCTGCCTTTTATGGGGTTATGTACTGCAGGAATCAAGGGTGGGGTGGAGTGATGGTTCTGTATCCCCAGGAAATGGTGATGAACAGCAGGACCAGGTGTATGGCAGGGCAAGAGACAGCCCTGGCCACCAACTCCTCCTTCTGCTCTGTGTCCCTTATTGCTATACTTGCAGTACTGAATTTTGCCTGCACTGGTGAAAGCCTTCTGTTGGTTTGGTCTATTAGCAGTCAAAAGTCAATTAATGAATTTGTTAGATCCCATGCACAAATTGTCAGTCAGATTAGACATCCGTCAAAATAAAATGACAGAAGAATCCAAAATGTGCCAGGTATTTTGCAGTATGTAATTTAAATAAATGTACACATTAATGCATATCATCTTACTTTAAAATGCATTGAAATGAGTTTAGAAACAAACCAACCCTCTGCATTGCCGGAAATATGAGGAATAGCACACAAGAATTCAGATGTGCTGAAAATTTTAAGTAAAAAATCAAAATCTGTAGAGCTGCTGGTGTTGCATGCTAAAACCAGCAAGCAAACCATTTACTATATGTATATGTCCCAGAAATTAGCTTTAGATTACATTGTTGTTATCTATAGATGGTCATTGTGGCAAAAAGGACCTGCATTTTTGAGAGATTTAATAGAGTGCCAGACTGTTATTGCATCTCTCGTTTTCCTGAAAATACTTCTGAATGTGTTTATTAGTAGACTTGAAATTCTGTGCAGAACATTAAGTTTTAATGCTAAAACATAAATCAAGCTTGGTAGTCTTTTAAATATCAAATTTTTAAAAACTCAGTGTGTTTTAATAAGAAGGAGTGATATTATACAGATCAGATACTACATCAAGTATGGTGCAGGAAACTCACTTGGTAAATGTCACAGTTATGCTGCAAAACTACACAAATATAATAGAATCTAAACTTCTTCACATAAATCCAAACCATCATTTTATATGATCTTTTATATATGTAATACAAAACCTATCTAGTGTCAACTCAGTAATGAGTTTCATGTAATTTGAAGTAGCTCATTAGCTTGCTGATTCTTTGCCTTCATTTCATGCTGTTAGTCTGAGCAATGGAAAAGTGTCAGACCCTAGTGGCTTGGTGTCTTTGGGAGGGGGGTTGGGAGTAAGCTAGTTCTAAAACTATCTTTTTTCTTCTTTCTGCTTACAACAAAGAAAGAAGTATATGATCTGGGATGGTATTTAGACCTTATTTATGTAGAAAATTTGAATTTCATATAAAAATAAGTGTAATTGTGTACCTGTTCTGTATGTATTAGAGATTCCTCTTGACTGAACTAATAGCCATCCTATCCATTTTTAGTTTAGTGAGGAGGAGAAGGCTGTAGAGATTATGATGATATTTACTTTTTCCTGAATGTCATATTTTCTTTTAAATACTATGCAATAACCTTTCTTTCACTGTAGTTTGCTTTGTATATTAAGGCAAAATTGATCCCTGAGCAGGAAGTGGACGCAAGAGTTACATGGCTCTTAAATTCTATGTAAACTCCACTTGATACATGAGACTTATACTGATATTTTGCAAAGAGTTGAACTTCACCTTTAAGAGCTGGTTAAGGCATTCTTAACTTGATAGCAGTAGGCCACTTGTGAGGAGAGACACTGCTTAATAAAAGGTGAGTCAAGCTTCGGTTTTTTTCATGCTGAATTTATTGAAATCTTGAACTGCGGCTGTAAACAGTAATCCCTGTTTTCTTACTCTCACAAGACTTTGTTCTCAGCATCTGTTACCTCATACCTACCTACTGAAAGGGAATAAGAAGGTATCATGTTTGTCCAAGGCATACTAGATCAGCCTACCATTTTGTCTGTCCCTATGTCCTGTTTGACATGATGCCTATAAATGAAGAAACTCCTGAAGAATGGGTATCCTTAAAGGCTGAGTTCAAATATAAAATTTGGGGATTTAATTAAAGATTGAAATGTAAGTTTTTACATTCTTTGCAATCCACTTACTTTGAGTATTTTAACCTGGACTCTTATCTGTGCTGTCAGTCAGACATGCTTGATGTGGTTAACGGTTGGTCTTAATAAGTAAATTCCACAGCTGAACTATCGTCTGTTCTTATGAATATAGGCCAAATCTTAAATCATTTAAGGAGCTTCTCAGTTTTTGTGTGTGCTTCTACAGTGATGAAGCAGGACACATTTTTCTGCTGTTGCACTTGCTTTTATTTACTGGGGTGGGGATCTCTGGTTTCACTTTTGTGTTAGTTCTTGTACCCGAGGCCAGAATTTAGTCCAAAGCTCTATTAGTATTAAATTCCACATGAAAATAGTCTGAAACAAAGTCATGTTTTAGTTCAGTTAAAAACTCCAAGTTGCACAATAGTATCTATTATTTTATTTTACTGTCATTATTCAGTGCAGTAAATAAATTGTGTTATCCTTTAAAAAGCTAGCACAATAAATCATATTACAGTGGAGGAATTGTAGTTAACATAGTCTCAGATTCTCCAAAAATGTACAAGAATTTCTTATCAATTTCTTTTTTCTGTGGTCATGAACAAGTATAAACATTGGAAGAAAGGAGCATGTTTCTTTCATCCTCCCTGTAAGCCCCAGGAAACACCGAAGAAAGTAAACTAGTAGCTAAAATGAAATGCAGAGCACTGAGAATTGGGGAAGAGTATAGAGGTAGAGTACACATAGTAGTTTTGCAGGCAAGAAATTTAATTTGGACTGGGTTACAGAAGTTTAGGCCTGTGCATAGGTACACTTACATGTCTTAGGTCATTATAGACAAAATTGCCTTTAAGAGCTAAACCAGTACTGATGATTACCGTTTTGTTAAATTTGGACAAATGTGTGAGTGTTTGAGGCTTTACAAAAAATTATTTGAAAAAATAACTGAACTCGTGGTGCTGATGATGCTTTTAAACCAGCATTTATGTAAGGCTGTACTATCTGATCTAACATTGTCTAAATTACAAATAGTCTTGCAGTCTTCCTTGCTCAACTTTGTTTCAGGGCAATCTCATTACTACTTCTCTGACCTTTGTCTATAGCTTGGTTCTGAGATAATGTCCTGGAAGGCTTGGTGGCTAATCAATCTTTCTGATTTAACAGGATTTCCTTGGTGTTCCAGGCTTTTTGTTTTTTCTCTGAGCTATCCCAGTGGTACATGCATGCCAAGACAGCACATTTTCAGTTGCGTACCAAGATACCCTAAACATTCTTTCTTCTGACTGTTTACTGTGGAGAAAAAATATTTGTCTGATTCACATTGCTTAGTTATTAGGCTCAGTTTGTAAAATCAGCGGCCTTGGTCTTTTAGAGTTCCAGGTCAAGAATAAAAAAGATAATGCAGATCAGAACTGAAGTGCATGGACAGAATTTGAAGATGAAATTGTGCAGCACCTGTCAGCAATGTGCCTGCTTTGAAAATGTCACTACATTTATTAGTGCTGAAAGTATCCTGCTGATCTGATAGTTGAATAACTGAAGTAACAGTTATGATAAAGAACAATCATCCTTTCTGATTTTCTATTAAAAACACTAGCACAGAAAGTGCATAAGTGGTTTGCATCTGTGTCCTTTTAAGACTGTATGACAGTGTAGAACAAGAGTTGTCTTTCTAAGAAAACTGATGTTGGTGATTATAGGAATAGCTTCAGGCTATAAAACAAATAAATTCAGAAATTGATTAATGCTTTATAAATCTCTATTGTCTTGACAACTTTATATGCCAAAAGTCAATTCTTATTTGTATAAATATTAGTGGTTTAGAATTCAAACTTCTTGAAGTTCTGCTTCAGGGGAACAGCAAGATCCAATTGTATAGCAGAGGCATTCTATTTTAGCAGAGGTTAAAAAAAAAGTACTGAAAACTACTCATAGGATTGCATCATTAAGTCTGGGATATCTATAGATAAATGTTACAATTACCTACTAGTATATTTCTTTTCTGTGTGTTCCAAATCTGAACACATATCCTATAGGAGGAAAACAGCTTGACCCAAAAACCAGTGATGTTTTATTTTCTGTGGCACTCTCAGTTGCTACCCTGGGCTGCTAGGTCATCTGGGAAAGATGGGACTGGAAGTTCTGTTCTGAGGTTACTTTGCAGTCCTGTCTCTTCTCACTGCATACTTTTCAGTAGCTTTCTCCAGCTGAGCTGCACAGGTAATGACTGTTTATATCTTTCTGCGCCTATGTGGACTTTAACTGTTGCCTTCTTCCTGAGTCTGCTTCAAGTCTTTAGTGTATTTTTCCAGCAACCTCTAAATTCTAGATCTCCTTTAACTTGAATGAGGCAAGGATGGAGGGGGTACAATCATTGCTGATAAGCTGTTTACTGTCATGCTTTGTTAGTTCAGCGTCCTTTTTCTTGTCTCAGTATTGTTTGTAGCTTATCTGTAAATAGTGCTGAATCAAGAAAAAGAAAATAGACACAAATAGCAAAAGGACTGGCTTTATCTACTTTTGCTTTAAAGCATCATATATACTTTGGGGTTGCTAGTGCTTAAGATATATTGTTTCACAGTGCACAACTTGAGCAGATGTGATATATGGTGCTTTGCCAAAACAAGGACTGGAGTATTCAACTATCATCTCTAAAGCTTATTTTTGAAGATTGGATAAAGTAACATTGAGGCAGTTTTGTTCTGTCAAGGTTGTCTGGAAGTAACATTTTCAAAGTAATAGGGTTGGGGAATTTTATATTCTAACTATATTAGAACAGCATTGGTAAAATTTGCTAAAAATGGCTCACGGTAGTCCATATTTTGTTTTCATTTGATACAGTACAATTTAGAGGCGTTCTTTTTACAGGAAAAAGAGCAGAATCACATCTAGTACCCATTTTTTTGGGAAGAAAGAATTCAGGTAAACAGGAAGCAGATACTGCCTATTTCTAATTTCACTGAGCTATTTATGTGGTTTTAGTAAGCAGTACTGCATGAAAGGAGCAGGAGACCCTACAATGTTTGCAAATGGATTTTTACTTTTTGTGCAATTAGCAGTAACTGTTTTGTTACATTGATCATGCATGGGATGTTAGAATTATAAACCCCATGAGGAAGTAGCAAACCCCTATGACAAAACAAGTTATGAGCAAAGCATCGCTCTGATAACTACTCAAAAAGCTTGACTTCTTGCTTGGATTTGAGGATAGGAGTAGAATAGGATATGTGGGCCCAAAATGCCTACTGACAGGAGAAGAAAGCGTTGTCCTGTGCCAATCTTCCTCCTGTTTTCTGTAGAAGCCCCCTCCTGCTAGGTTTTCCAGAAGCTGACAGATATGGATGAAAAGTGTTTGGTTTGATTTTGTAATATGCTTTTGCCTAAAGGAGCCACGTTATTCCATGATGGAATAAGAAAGAAGGCAGGTTCTTATAGGGGCATCTTTTCCTTGTGGAGCTGGAGGTATTCTATAGAATTACTGTGTAGATTCTCCCACTTTTAAGGATGAGACATTAGGAAAGTGAAGAACCTGTAAGCTATAAAACCCCCCCACAAACTCACCTGTCAGGATGTCTGTGTAGAGTTAACCACTCACAGATGTAAGCAGATGGCAGCACCATTGCAGGTTTGCTGCCTCCAACAGCCTCTGTGTTAGGCAGCCACCTGCTTTGCCCATGCCTAGAGATATTTCTACTCTTTGGTTAGAACATGGAGTTATTTTATAAGCACCTGACAATAAGTGTTTCATTTAGTATAAAAACTATACTTGTTTTTACACAGTTGTTACTTATGTCAAAGACTGTAGACTGCTTATGCAAGTAACTGCTCAGCTGAGTCGTCATAATATATCCCTTATCTCTTATCAAATGGTATCTTCAGTTGAAAACTTCTATAGAAACTTAATTACCATATTTGAGACATTAATTGTTACTCTGTCTCGTATTTGAATGTTCTCTGTAGCACTAAATGTAGAAGAAAGGCTTGAGAATTTTTAGAGGATTATTTATACTAGGTTTGGTATACTTCTTAGATTGCTCTTTAAAAAAATAATCCTCAAACATTTCCAATACTAAAACAGTTTAAAATCTATTATATATTTAGTTTGTTCATCTGTCCTCTTGATATTTGCTTTAAAAGAAATCTGTGGTTGAGCCATGTTTTGAAACTCCATAGATGATCCCCATGCTTTCAAATTTCTATTCTAGTCCTCTCTTTCCCTGTGAGAGCAAAAATGTGTGTGTAGCCTTTTGAGCCTATACTGGCTCAGGATATTCAACAGTGGAACTTGCAGACTTTCATCTTCTTTTTTTTTAATCTGCTTTCATAGCCATAGGTATAAATGAAATCTTTGTTTCCATTTTCTCTAATTTTCTGCTTAGTTTCCATCAAAGCAGGCTCTTCTTGGAGGCTTTAAATAATCCATTACTGTGATGCTTTTTTCTTGAGTGTTACGGGCTTTGTTTCATCAGGGAATGGACTGTATGTTTTGTTCAGTATTGTAACCTATAAATTACCTTCGTGCTGGAACTGCTGCTTTTACTGTCTACCTAGAAGATGACTGAGCACTAGATATAGACAATCATTTCCTGCCTCATAATGTAACAGTTCCAAACCAATGGTACCCCTAAGCAGCCTTCTGTTTCAGCCTGCCATACAGCTGCTGAACACAGCACATAGCTGGTAACAACTGTGATAGTTTGTATGAAGTAGTTATAATGAAATATTTCATTTTGCAGTAAATGTTTTTGTAGACATTATCCTCTTGTCAGTATTGGGTATGGGAGGAGAGGAGGGAGCAAGAAGGTTTGCATGGGAAAGATCCCAAATAAAAGTTGCAATGAGTTTCATATGTAGTGTTACATACATTTGGTAACCACCCAAATTTGCCCACTGTTCCCATGCATTAGTTACTTTGACCAGAGATTAACTGAATCTGAGCATAAGTTAAAATCTAGCTGAAAAGATCTCAGCCAGCAAAGTGAGCTACTTCAATTTAATATCAAGTATAGTAACTAACCCTTGCTGCCATTCTCTGACCATTCCAAACTTTATAGAATTGTGTTGATTTAAATTGAATCAAAATTCAAAGTTGTTACAAAGCCTAGATTTTTGATGATGCCATAGACATGAGTTTGTTCTTTTTTTCCCACTCTTCTCTCATTTTTTTGAGGCTTTTTTGCTTCTGAAAGACAAAGGAAACACGATGCACCTAGCTTTACTGGCCATCTCTGCTCCAGAAGAGATTTTTGTCATTACTCTCTTTGTTATCCTATGTTTTGTTTCAAAGCAGTTTAATATATCTTGTAAATGTGTTTTTCTTTCGTATTCGTAGTATCTTCACCATTAGAAGTGGGAGGAACTGTGCCCCAAACCAGATTACGAGTGTACTCTTGGCCAGGAAATGGCAGTTTAAACAGTAATTTGTTTACAAATGTTTACTCTAGAAGAACATGACCTGAATAAATGAACATCACCTGTTCATGTGCTGCCAAAAAACTACTGTCAGCATAATCTCTATAGCAGTAACAATGCCAGTGTTCTGGTTGCAGACAACTTGAAAAGATCTATCAGTAATGTACTCGGTGTATTTGCAATTTTCTGTGGATAGTTGGCTTTTATTTTTCTAAATCTAAATATAATTTACTAAAGCATCATGCCTTGTATCATGAAAGAGACATTGTGGTCAGAATTTTTTTCTGCTCTTTGTTTTGTGACATATAAGTGACAATTATATTTTTTTTGCAGCATCAATGAGAGTAGTGGTTGCACTTTGCCCAGAGACAGTAGGAAGTAATCTCATGTATCAAGTGGAAGATGATTAGCTATTCAGTAACTGGGTAACTTGTGTGTTGGTGTGGTTTTTTTTTCTTCCCTTCCTTCTAGTCTAGATAAAGCAGTTGTTGGTAAGTAGTTTTTTGATACTCCTCTTTCTTTGTTTTGTTTTTTCTGTGCTGGAAAAGTAGCTCTGGAAAATTGCCACAATCTTGTTTTGGAGGAAAATATAATGAGAAAAAAATGCAGTTTCTTTTCAGTGGTGTGCAGGCTGTCTTCTTTCGGGAGTGCAATATGGTCTAAAGTTGAAAAGCCTAAGCAGAATCTTTCATGTCTGCTGTAATATTTTGAAGTAAAACTGAGTTTTATACGATACTAGTATTGTCACACTATTAGAAATGTTCAGGGCAGACAGTTAACTTTTTATTACTGCATCCATGAAATTAATAGACAAATTTGACCAGTTATCTCAAATGACTAAACCAGGGAAACACAGTGAACGATGGTAGAATTGGAAGAAAATCCATGACTCCTGACAGATAAGTTAATACTCTATTAAAAAAGTTTCTAAAACTTCTAAAATACTCTAACTTTTGAATCTTGACTACATCAGTATCCCTTTCCAATCAGTATTATTTTGTAATTTGATTGTAGTACAGTTGTGGGCTTAAAATTAGTCCACAACTACAGACAAAAATCATGTTGAAATAGTTGATGTAGAAAGGCACATACATAAATGCACCTTTATTCATGACATTTACGAATTAATTTCTGTGTCTGCTAATGTAATCAGTACAGGTATTAGCTACTTGACTGATGAGACTCCTTCATGTTAATGCTATGACTTAGTACCAGTTATTACTAGAATATCACATCACTGCAAGTAAGTTTTTCCTGTCCTTTGCTTATTGATTTGGCCCTCAGTGTGCTTTAGCTGCCATTAATGGAGGAACATAAGCCTTTCATTTGTATGCTTATGAGGATGTAAAGAGAGAGAGTTCTGCTCTCACTTTGACCACTGGAAGTTGTGACCACTCTGATGAAATAAGTGAGCTAGATGACTTCTGTAAATGAAATAAGAAGTATTTATCTTGTCTCTTCACTCAGTCTTGCCAGTAGAAAGAGAAATTTAGATACAGCAAATAACTTTTCTACAGTCAGAGATGGGAAAAATCATTAATGTAATTGTAAAGGGGACATGGCATGACTCTTCTCTTGATTCATTTCTACCTTGGCCCCCTGACATAAAAGCCCGAAATGTACATTGATATAGCAATTCAGTGAACTTCTGTCTAGTGAAAGAATTTTCTGAAAGCCTCTGTTTCGGTAGGGATGTAATTGAAGCATCATTCCTTCTTCCAGCATAAGTCAGAATTTAGAGGAATACTTCTTTTATGTTCTCTTTTCGCTCTGTATGAGCTGTGTATCCAGCTTAAAGGATTTATTAAGAAGCCTCTTGACTTGTTTGTGTTCAGGAGGGGGGTGAAAAAAATTATTTCTTTGATGTTCCCAAATCTTTCCGCGTAACTGGATTAAACCCTGAAACCATGTTAAGCAAAAGCTGTGACAGTAATGTTTCCCTAAAGACTGATGTGATGGGTTATTCAAGCTGACCTCTCTCTTCAATTGTTTGAATATTTTCTAGATATCCATACATTATTAATATTTAATGCTGATAGTAAGCTGCTAATAGAACAGGAAATACTTAATTCCTTTCTTAGATTTTCCACAATATCCTTCTTTCTCTCCTGTATACATATTTTTTAAAATTTAGGTTGTTCAAGATGAAACTGTCCATATTTTAAATTGTATATGTAGATTTTCACAGGGTTGCTGGATAACTGTTTAGCAGATTCTTCCCTATTTGCTATAGATTTTAATGGCTTAGTATTTTAAATAGTTGCTACAGGAACATATTGTACTTTTCAATGTTTATTTGAGTTTGAATATGAATTGCTATCTGCATGAAGACAGGAGGGAGCAGTAGTCTGAGCTTTTGGTCAGATGGAGTGAAGGACAAAGATAGTAATTTCATAATCAACAGCTTTAATGGATGTTAGTACTGTAGCAAAAAGCAGAGCCAGAAGGCTTCAGCAGAATCTTCAATCTGAGGTTTGTTTTGTTGTTGTTTGAGCTAACACTGACATGAAACTCTAACGAAGATGTAACATTTGTTTAGACATGCTGTGTATAGACATTACTGGACACAGGGCCCCTTTTGATGAGAAAATAGGTTTAGCTATTTTTTTAAATGTTTGCTGTTGTAGCAAGCTAAAGAGGACAATATTCTTGAATAATCAGATTTGCCCAGGCTTAAGAGGTTTTTTGCACTAGAGACAAAGAAGCTGGTCTTTGATCTGCTTTATGCACCATCAGGATCATGAGTGATGTGAGTATCTCTGCAGCCCACTGTTACAGTGTAAAACCTTCAGTGGTGTCAGTATAGGAAAATTAGATCATTAGATGGGTGATAAACTTCACTGGTAATGAATGAGAAATCTTGCAGTAGAAGAGTGAAGTGTTTAATAATGCTGTAGTTTTTTTGAGCTCTAGAAAAGTAAACGTATTTCCAATTTTCAGCTTTATATTGGTGTTAGAGACATATGAGTTATGCCTTGGGTTATATATACAGTTGAATTTTTCACCCCTTTGTAGACTGTCACTGTGTAGTATCTGTTCTGATACTTTCTAACTTAACCTTTTTTTATACTTTCCTACCTAGCTTTTGCCTTTCTGAAAGGGTTTATGACAAAGATTTTCTTTTAAAAACCTTTTAAAAAATAGTAAAAAAAGGCATCAGATCAGTTGTGGCATTTTGCTTATATTATCTTGACTGCTGGGAACAGAGAGAGAACCTGGTTTGGTTTAATTTGCTAAATCATCTTTCAGTTCTTCAGTTCTGGGCATTAGCCATTAATATTCTTACAAAGTCTTCCTTAAAAAGGAATAAAATCAATAAGCACATCTGACCTTAATAACAGGGTTTTACTGTTAATCAAAACAATCAAAACAGGATCACTAACATAATGTATTACCTTTCAAAATAGCTATCTAGATGTTTGGATCTGTCTTGAAATCTTTCAACTCGAGTGTGGTTTAGGGTTGAAAAGTATTTCAGTTAGTTTCAGTTAGTATAATGAAATCCACATCTAGTTCCTTAGGAGACTGTATGATTTTTTTTGGCTTGCTTATCCACTGAATCTGGTGGGCTTTATATTAGACCCTAAAATTTCACTCCTGTCTCAGAGGGACTCAAAGCCATATATTTTTATTTTCCCCTGGATATATATCAGGTATTTCTGTTAAGGTTGGCCTGGAGCCCACAGGCAAGGTTGCTATTCATTTCAGATATTCTCCCATCATTACTTAAAGTGTTTCCATGACAAAAGAAAAGAAGGTAGCCTTACAGTTAGGCAAGCAGAAGACTAGTTATTACATTTTCATATATAAGGCAGACAAGTTGTTCTGCTTTGAGATAGCCTTGGCTTTCTGCCAGTCCCTCCTTGTAAACTGCTCTTCATAATTCAACAAGGCAACCAAACAATCTGCATTTTCTTGCAATTTTACATAAATTTTCATTATACTGTAAATCTAAAGTGACTGTTCCTTATCTTTTGTTTTTCTGGCAACATTAATTTCTCTGTAGTCCTAAAGATAAGCCATGACCTTCAGTTCTGATTCAAATAAAACTGAATTAAATTACATATTTTTGTCTTAGTAGTCCTTGTTTGATCACCCTGGGTATTTTTGTTTGTTTTTAAATGGTGCGCGACCTTTATAGGAATAGGAAAATTAATGTAGAAATATCTTCTACACTCTTTCTACTTCTCATTAAAGTTCCCCTAAGCCTTGAGGGCTGCTTGTTAGCTTGAGCTCCCTGTTTGGTACTGTTGCTAAAGAACAGTTGGTAGCCTTTATTTGTGTTCCTGAGGGGAGGAGAGAGTACTGAAAAAGAAATGGGTTTGTGCCTTTTATTTCTCTTGTTGAGCATTAGTATTTGCCAACTGTACTGCAGGACTATTATAGGTGGTGCTGAAATGTGGTCATTAATCCTGATGTTACACATCTAACAACTTGTTGTAATGTAAACTATTCCATGAATGTATGTAATGAAGCTTTTGATACTCTTATAAATTGATGTTAAAACCAGGTATTTCATAATTTTAAATACAGTAATGCAATATTTAAATCTACTTATTAGAGCTCTTTGTGGGCAAGAAATCCATGTTTGCTTTAGAGAACACTTTATCTTATGATGCTAATAATTAAAGGAAAGTTGGAACTACAATTTAAAAAAAAACCCACAAACTTAAAGTGTGTATTCTAACAATTAATAAGAAATAACTCATGTTTGGATTCTGCTAGTTCAAGTAAAGGATGCTAATGTCTGTCCTTGCTCCTACTCTGATGTGGAAAGTGCAGTACAGTAAAGCTTTCCAAGTTTACAGCTTTATTAGTCCTGGATCTTACAGGCAAATAACTTAGTTTTCTGTTATTGCTACTTCACCTGCACAGATTTAATGTCTGAGTACTTGTATTCAAATTTGTCAAAATAGACATAAATGCAGAAATGTCTGGGAGAATATGATAACCTTAGGAGTCATACAGAGCTCTAAAAATTACATAATATATGAGATTATTTTAAGTATCCATCACTTTTTGATTTGTTTACTATACACTTGAATTTTACATAGGTATTTTTTACTGTTCTTGTATATTCCAGAACTCCCTTCACTGTTAAGGATAAAACTTAATGATAACAGAAGATAAAACGTTTTGTGGAGAATCTCTTGCCTCTGGTAAGTGCAAAGCAAACATCTTTACTCGACTAGAGCTCTTTTGTTTTTCATTACTACAGAAAAATTAAAATTATGTGGCTTTGCCTCAGGCCCTCAATTGCTCTGTTGGGTTATTAAACATACAGTGGAGAGCCAGTAATGAGTGGTATTGCTTATGTACCTCGTCTGTTTGTTCTTTACAAATAGAAGATCCATTACAGTGTTTAAGAGACTTGGGATTTATTGACTTTTTTTTCTAAGAATCTCTTATTCTCATAATTGCTTTCAAGAGTATTTTCCTGCCTTTTTTTTCACCCCCATTAATTACTGAATCATCTTTTTACAAAACAATCAGTACTAATTGACGGTGCTATCCAGTTAACTCAGTAAGCTGTCTTCTTCCAAATCCTTAGGAATATTGAGGGTATTTACTGAAGTGAGGGAACCCAATGTTGGTTAAGTAGAATTGTGTCCTTTACTACCTTGAAAGTAATTTGAGTGTGTTGAGGGGCGAGTTAAACATTGTATCAGAAATGTCCAGCGATTAGTATTTTGTCTCCCATTTTGTATTTAAAACAACCCTTGAATTTTCAACTCCTGTCTCTGCAAATAGCCGTTTAAAATTTTTGTACAACTTGACGTGCTTTGTCAGTGGCACCGAAAGGAGGCTTAAGGTCTGGATTTCTGTGTTATTCACAGGAGAATGTAGTAGTTATTAAAGACAAGTGTTATGAGCAAACTGAGTGTGATAACCAGGGGCAAACTAAACCCTCTCACACACAGAACACATGTCCTTTTAATTCTGATATTACTTCCCCATAAAATACTAAACCTTGAGTATTAAAGCATTGATGTATTCTGTTCCAGTTTAGCCATATTCATTTGAGGTTAAGGAGATAATCCTGAGCTTTGAGTGTTCTCTGTAGTCTTACTCTTCAGGTGAAAAATAAGCTGCAGTATAAACTCAGAAATTAACATAATGCTTAAAGTCTGAAAATGCTGTGGTTTAATGATTAATACTTCTACAATATCATTCTTGCTTCTGAATACATCTGGAAGGAAAACAGAAGCAACTTTTATGTAGATGATGATGTACTTTGAGGCTAATTATAAGATGAAATAATGTGCTTATATTTCTGTATCTAATAAACTATTGAAATAAGATTTAACACTTTAAAGGTGTCTAGGAAACCTGTGTTTGGAAGAAGTAGTTTTTCAGAGGGAATGATATGATGTGCATCCTTTAAGTACACTGGCAGCATTGACAGCTCTTATCCTTCAGAAGGCATGATTCAGATTCCAAAGCAGCAAATTATTTTGAATTTTGAGGTGTGTAGGTCTTAGGTACCTATTATTTGGTTTATTATAATACCTTATTTTTTCTGAACTGAATTTGACATGCATTTTTTTATGGGCTTCTCCAGTATAAAAGCTATTACCATAAATTATGCGATGGTAATGGAAAGACATATACAAAGACATTAAGTTTGTGCTTTGTTTCTCCCTGAGCCTGGCTCTGTAAGAAAAGATTTATAAAAACTAAGCTGTTTTATCTGCTATATGGTAGATTATCTTCAATAGCTAGATAAGAGGGAACAAATTGACAAATCACAAATGACTGTTGTTGGTGCTGATCTAAGAAACAGATGGAAAACAATTTTTAATCTGATTCTGTAAAATAAGAGTGTAGCAAAGGAATCTGAATGTGAAAATAAACTTGCAGTTCCATGGTGACACACAACCACATATTAGAGCATATTGACATGTGATTTGTGTATTTATAGGGGGGGATTTGTGCTATAGAGATGGTTATTGGAAACAACAGGAACAGAAGTCTTAAAGATAGTAGCTTTTATATTGTTAAATTGAGAGAGGTGCTATAAATACTGGTTTTCAAAGCATGAATCAGATCAAAGGTTTTTAATGTTAAAATCCTTTCTTGCTTTATAATTAAGAAAGTTTTAACAGCGTGATCTCAAATATTGTAAAATCAGCTTATCTTTCAGGCTGACATAGATTAGGAATCTTGTTTTGGTAAACAGTCTACAGACCTGAGCAATCATAGGGCTCATACATAAACGTTGAAATAAGGACATGTAAAAGTAAATGGATTTGACTGAGTTTTACTGTTGGCAGATACATAAGGACTGACCAATAGGGAATGTATCTTTGCTTATATGCATTCAGTTTTAACAGAGGGTATTGGAGATATGGGTACAAATGAGTGCAAAATCAGCATGCTCCTAGAAATGTATGGATTTAAGATGGTCATAATAGAAATACACTAACAGTACTTAAATATTCTAAGAGTATGAAAGGTGGTGGGTTTTGTTAATGCCAAAAAAGTGGTTAAAGACCACAACATCAGGTCAAAATGGATTGAGACTGCAAAACCAATACTATTTTGCTGAAAACATCAGCTTTCTGCACTCTGAGGAATACCAAGCAGTCCACCCAGTTTTTTCTCTGTAGCGAAGGGAGTTTGATTATACTGGAAGTGGAATTATGGCTCTAATAGTTACTACTCACTCCTTAAAGCACAGCTGATAACTGAATGCAACATTACAGTAAGATGTGTAGACATAGTATTTTTTAAACACATCACGCACAAGTTTTTCTTTCAGACTTTCAGGTTCAATGTTAATTTCACATTGCTTCTAACAAAACAAAGACTGGTATTTCATTTTCCTGCCCTTAATATTCATAGAAACCTACAGAAGTCATTATTCCTTTGGGTTGCGCTCTCAGATCTGTTCAAGTGTACAGCTATTGCTACAGGAAGGGTTGGGTCTGCTATTACAGAAATACTGAAAAGCTCCCTCCAGGAGAGTTTTTGCTCTGTATTGGGAATCGGGAGCAGGTGTTAACTAGGCAGGAGTATTTTGTCTTTATTTATGCTAAGGACAGAAAACCAGATTAGAAAGCAAGGAAGGGGGTGGGAAGTGAAGCTTGTAGAGCTGGGCTTGGGAATATTGGAAAAAGTTATGCACAGAAGACATGACTGGTTGTGGGAGCTTGCCTATATGCTCTGGGGTAGCAAAAAAGCAGCTGTGTTCTGACCATGTAATCAAAAAGTTACAACTGAGGCTGAAATATTATTCAGGCCATTTGGGAACTTCGTCAATAGAGCTATTCCCCTTTTCTTGACAGACTTGGGCTTTGTAGGCTTGCTATTTGTTTTATTATTACAGGTTTACTGTTTAAAGACAACATAACTTAGCAAAGAATAGGGATCACATTATTTTTATCACATGGACAAATATGCCTTAAAAAGAAAATTTAATCATGCAAACCTAGCACTTACAAGAGTTATATGGACAAAAACAACCTGTGTAAAACTACATATTACTTGTTGAAAGAATTTGGAACTAACAGACTGTCACAAATAACATTATGTATCATATATGTCATGGTGAAATATTTATTACCGAAATCAATGAAAAGTAAATGAGATCTGTCAAGAAATGTTTTAATTAATATTCAAAAATTTCAAGTCAAAATTAACTAGTTTTTTTAACACTTATCTTCTGCATGAAGTGCATCTAAAAATAATGCCCATTTTCATTCTTTCGAATTGAAATACATTCTGGGACCACCACAGAAACTGACACCAGGATACAGCCTTAGGGGTCTATCCCATGAGCTTCTCATTAAGGTCTTTCTAGACACCAGACAGGGTTGAAGATACTCAATTCCCACCCCACCCTTTTTTCTTTTATTCCCCTTAAACTTCTTACATTCTAAGCATTTGTAAAAAAAAAAAAAAAAAAAAATTTGTCATTCTAATGAAAATCTGTGATTACAGCTGTTGTTCATCTTTTATTTTAAAGAAAAGATTTTTCAGTTGCTAGGGTTGTATATTAATTTTTTTTCTGTACTACAGTCAGCACAACGAACATTATGGTTTTACATATGTTTGTAAATAAAGGATATGCCTAGTACAAGCTGGTAGGTCACCTTTAGTGAAAGGTTTCCTGTAAACAAAATATCAGAATAAACCCAAACAAACCAGGGAATGAAGTGTAGGCTAGTGTGGAAGTCATGTTAAGTATTCTTGGCAAACTGCAATGTACGCAGCAGCCACTGCATGTTATTCAGAGCTGCCAATAGGGACACTGAAACAAGCCTGCTGTACAGGTGCTAGATTTGGATTAATAAATAGTCTGTACAGTATCAAACTATATAAAAAGCTTAAAAACCACAATGAGAATTATTATATTTTATAAATTTTTTTTATATTGTAAAAATTTTAAAATTAGGTCCAAACCACCATTAAAAAAGGTATGAAACGTGCAATTTTGCAAGTGGAAACAAGGGGCACAAGAAGGGTTCCGTAAGGGTTAGTAAGAGTTGCTTTGTGATTTTTCTTTGTTTCCAGTATCTTCATACACCTGGTAATCACACAGAGCTTAGAGCAGTTCTTTTCAGGCAAGTAGGACATGAGCTAAAAGTATCATCACTGATTTCAGTAGGGAAGATTGGCTGCAATAAGGAGTAAGAGGCTATTTTAAGAGACAAATGTACAGTACAGTCTATTTATGTAAATACTTGGAAAACGCAGGAACAAAATTGTTTTCTAACTACAGAGCTGTGAAATCAGTGAGCCATATGATCTATAATATATGGCAGAGTATTTTAAAATCCTAAACCTTCTTGAAAGAAAACTGTTGTAAGTCTGTATCTAGAATAACATGAGTACTTGTGTTTAAACAAAAAGCTGCAAAGATTATGTATTTCCAAATGTACTAAAATTAATATAACTCAGTATTTTTAAAAGGCAGTGATCCTTTACACTTATTTCTCACAAAGCACAGAGTGAGGAACTGATAATTAAAGGCGATATAAATGGTAGGCAAGATGAAACAGATGGCTGTAACATAATTCTTGAGTCTTAACTGGCACTTAACACTAACTCTACTTTCAATTTGACAAATACAATAAGACACCTATGTTGACATACACGTGGTGCACTTAACTACTTTTATTTATGTAACTGAGGTATTAAAATTGTCTTGAAAAGCAGATGTCTAAAGAAGAGGAAATGATATGAGGAAGAGAATAGTAGTCATTGTTTCCAGTGTTCAATGATTAGTAGTTGGTGTTTTTTTCTTCCAGTATCCTTAACTTATAATTTCCATGCAAAGTCTGTCTTACTCCTCCACTAGATAGGTAGCATGGGAAGATGGGAGGAAATCCACCATTTTTCAGCAAGAATTAGTTACGAAGACTTTTTTTTTTAAATGAAGTATAATAAGCTAAAAGTGTGTGCATCTCACACGCTGAATATAGTACACTTTTAATATATACACTGTCATTATACACAAGCATCTTGTATATACACTGATACCACCTTCACTAGGAAATTAAAAGTCAATAGATAATGAACCTTGTGCTGTATCTTCTCTTCCTCTAACATAGATTTCACATGGAATCTCCTCCATCACCCTGTCTTCTATGACTTGCTCAGGGCAATCATGTGTTTGTTTGAAAGTGTAACTGCTTTTCTTGAATGTGCTATTAAATGTTTTCATTGGCTGAGGCTGCGCAAAATCATTGCGAAAGGGAAGTTCCATGGAGCTGAGGTTTGTCCTGCTTTGTTTTATATTAGAGGCCTGGGAGCCACAGTGGTGGTCGTGAATACATCTGGAAGCTGTTGAAGGGCGTCTCATTTTCTGATAGTTTTCAAGTTCTTCTGATAAATCTGCCAGATCTGCAGAAATTTCTTTGTCCCTTAGTGAAAATAGTTCATAATGCGGAGGATCAAATACTTCCTGGAAACCAGTTTTATTAAAAGCAGTCTTGCAAGCCATAACCTTTTTGCGAGGTTGCTTTACTTGTACTAGAATCGAAATTATGAGAAGAACTAAAACTATCCCTGATGTGATGCCAATGATTGTTCCGTGAGTTCTGGTGATTTGTTCAAACAGTCCACTTTTTTTCTTTTCTGCAAAGAAAAAGTGAGGATTATGATAAGGCTTTTATTATTTTCCACTCTTTTGATCATGTATTAAAACAAAGCAAGCTGTACTGTGATTGCCACCATAAGTGCTGCATTAATGAAATGACTTAATGGCACTGGAGACTAGACCCGTATGTCAATGGGATTTATCATACTGGATCTGTGCATTTGTGCAGCAAGCCTAATTCCCTGTCTGCATTAGTGGCCATGTGATAGTTCAGTGGCAGGTGGAACTCTGTGGCGAGTGCATGCTGTCTCAGCTGGGATGTGGATTCAATCCTGAACCTATACTGATCAGTTCATATTCCAAACTCCGCAAGTTAAACAGGAGTTTATACAGCTACAGATTATGCTTCTCTTATTGTGGTTTGCTCCTGCTAGTAACAGGTCTGTAGAAGGAAACCTAAATTTAAAATTATCTCGTTCTGTAAAAGTGAAATATCATAATGATGATGTAAGATTGACTGTACTATTTTTTTTCATATGTCTTGAAAACTTAAAGAATGTGCCTGTTGTGTAAGTCTGTTATACCCACTTCAACACAGGGACCTTTAGCATACGATACATTCCAGTTTTTACAGTCCAATAATCAAATCAGTTGGGGGAAAAAAAAAAAGGGAAGGCAAGGGAGAACGAACCAACCCAAATCATACAGCACTTCTGGCTAGTACTTCATGTGACAACACACAAGATGGCAGCATCAGAACAAGATGGTTTTGCATATTTAAAATTCTTATTTGAAGATTAAAGTTTTTCAGTTGGATTTCTGTTAAGTAAATGTACTTGTCCTAGGGGACTAAAAGAATTCTACACTGCAACATCCGCTAGTGGGGGAGAAAAGCATTTAAGACTACCTAGAAGAAAAGGTAGTAGCCTAAATGTTGCATATTATTTTAAGATATCTGGCTCCTGCCATCTGGATGTGTGTTATGCCCCTAAGTACTCCACACACAGTGCATGGAGAGTGTTATATACCCTCACGTGCTGTTTTAAACAATCCATATACTAAACAGAGAGTCCCAAGGAACTGGCTAATAAGAAGTTATGTCTGAAATACAGTTCTACTTCTTAGACTGTTTATTCTGAGTTAAATTTATACCTTTAATGTGAAGGAGTGTATCTCCCCTTGTCCCTTAGATCTTAGTGTTACCATACTTTGTGGGAGGCATGAATTTCAGTGCTGTGGCAGTTCTCTCATCTGCATCTAGGTTTCTTAATACTTGAAAGATTCTCTAACCAAAATGTTGCTACGCAAAAGGTGCTATCTTCTCTGGTTTTTTAAAAGAAATTGCACACAACTGACTCTTCCATCAATTTTTGTGTCATTGGGCTTAGGCATAAGGTAAGTTACAATATGCTCAGATTTAGGTAGCTATTGATGTGGACTAAATGAGAACTCTGGGTGCCTGCAGGAATTGAGCACAATTGTGAGAAGCTTTCTTTTTAAGGCTAGATATTGCTCATTCGGTTGCATCAGTCTCCCTCCAGTCTACCTCAGCTGGCAATATGGATCCAGCCTTCAGCTGTCTCTATCTGCTGTGTGGGTATTAAAGCAGAATTTACATTGTATTCAACATAACACATGCTATGTTATTCAGCACCAGATACAGCAATTTACAAATGTTGGGAAAGAAACCTTCTTCACACTGCAATAAGGTTTTAAGGAATTCATTTTTTAAATACTGTGGTACGTGCGTGAAGTGTGGATCCTAGGCAAGATTACAGAAAGCAGTTGGTAGAGATGGGAAAGAGATCTAGAAATTGCACTTAAGAGGGAACACTAAATATTATCAAAGCTAAGGATTGTTTAGAGGAAGCTTACTTCTACATTGAAAACCTGGGGTTATGGATCAGTTTTGTTAACTAGAAGCTTCCATAATATACCTAGTATTAGAGTATTTATTAGTGGTCTGAAGTTGTTTTTTGTTCGTCCAAAATGCAATTTCAAAGTAGTTTTTTTAATAGTTATTTAAAAAAAAATAAGCTGGATTTGTGTGTTGAAAAGCCATTTTATTGCAAGATTTTCTGTAGAGATTTTGACTCTTCCCGTAGGGTCAATTTCTCTCTGAAATGGAGTACCTATTTAAATTTTTCAGTTTTGCGTTCAGTCCTATTTATGCCATTCTATTTGTCAGAAAACCCCCAAAGCTCAAATTTGTTGTTTTATTCTTTTAGCAAGAAAAATTGTTGACCTTAAACTGGTTTTTTTTCCCAACTCTGAAAATTCAGTTGTTGAAGCACAGGTGAACGTATCTGTGCCTTAGCGTAATAACAATTTCTGCAAATCATGAGAATTTTTCCTATGAAACCCGATATTGAAACGAGTCTTTACTGTAGTTGTGATGGTTTAAGCAATACTCCCCTACCCCATGTTTTAGAAGCAGAGATTTATACGTGTCTGTTTTCCATAAGCAATGACTTCTTGCTTCCTAACAATTTCTCCTTCCTCCCACCCTTTCTCACACCATATGCAGTAGTTGCATTTACTCTGAGATAGTCTGTGATTAACAATTTAAAACAAATGTTTTAAAATTGTATTTGTGTTTGAGGACTGTTGCTTCTGTTTCAGCCCTAAGGAAGGCTTTTTGTGCTTGAAGGCTTGACTGTCTTTTTCCAGCTCCATATTTTTTTCTCTAATAAAAGGTATTACCTGTCCCTACAATCCTTGCTTTATTTAGAATTTAGAAATTGATAGGATGCAACCTGGAAAACACTAAATTCTATTTCCTATTAAGCTGACATCCTTTTAAAATAGAGAGTATATGGTGAAGAGGAAGAAATTTAATTATAAAGCAGTAAGATCAATATTCAGGATGCTTACATGTCTCCTGAGTAGTTTAAATAAAAAAATTGGAACACCTTCCTGAGGTTAGTAGAATAGCTGTCTTCAGCACATTTCCAGGAAAAAGACATTCATGACTTCCTTGAAAGGCAAACTGACCAGCCTAGCTCACAAAGGTTATACTTTGCACTATATTTACCTCTGCAGTGATTTTCATCCCAAGGGTATGCACAGTTTTGAATGCCATTGCAGACTAAAGAATTATTGATGCACATGTTGCTATGGCAGAAGTAAGTGTTGCCTGAGCAGGGAGCTGCAGGAAAGAAGAGAAAGAAAACATTAGGAATTTTCAGTAATTGATGTATTGCAATAAAACTAGTAAATTCCTGTCATTTTTAAAAATCCATACTCCTCCTTTATCTCTGTTTCAAACCCAATAATTTTTCCTGCACATCACTGATTATCACATGATTCACTCTCTATTCACGTGGTTGCTTTCAGGTGTATTATCAATGCTCCAAAAAAAAAAATTCTTGCTCAAAATGCGTGGCAGGTAGAGACAGTCACATAACACAGATAATGGAAGAAGGCTTTAATGCTTGTCTTCAAAAACTTAATACTTAAAAATCGCATGCTCGCCATCAATTATATATTTATTCAATCTGCTGTGCATCTGCTATCTAGATGGTATAGCTGGTTGTGAAGCTGTTCCTGAACATCTGCATTTTTAGAGCCCATTAATATCTTAAGGCAAATCAGATTTCAGCTTGTGGAGGGCTGTTTCAGTAATTGCAAGAGATTTCAGTAACTAGAGACATCTAAGTCATTCCTGCTTGCGAATCAAAGCTCTTAGATCCTCCTGTTAGAGCTAATGCAGGGATTAAGAGAGAGTACCGTTTAGCTTTTTATCTATCTGTCTATACATAGTTAGAAACTTGAAGAAATAAATTAACTAGAAAGTTGCCCTGAAGATTTTATCTTTCCATGAATGCTTGTTATAGCTCCTTGACATTAGAAAAATATATTAAAAAATAGTAATAATTCTTTTCAGGATGTTGTATAACATACACAGGGAATTCTTTATGAATTCAGGGCACTGGAGAAAACATTGATTTTCTCTGTCTCAGTAATGTGGTATTTTTATGTCTATTATTAGTGGAGTCAATTATATGTTAAACAGCAAAGATGTGTGATAGATATTCTACTATTTGGTTTCACAGAAAGAATTTATCCTTGAGCAGTCTGGATTCTCTGAAATATAATGTGAAACCCAAAGGGTAGAGCAGAGGAAGGTGACTAGTCCTGAATACAGTGTGTTTCTTGCTTATTCCTTCTGTGAGGCTTCAGAGTCTCAGTGACAAAAAGAGGAGTTATGCCTAGGAGAAAAGATAATTCAAACCTTTAATTCTGAATTTGCATTCCTTAAATCTAATATGCATTGTCTTCCCATTTCTTACTCCACTGAATTTTGGTAACCTATGCTTGTTGGTTTTAAGCTTTTGTATTAGCTTCCTGTTATTGTTTAACCCTTGGCAACAAGTTCCATATAGGAAGTTGTGCTTTAATTGTAGTACAAGTGCTGTAGTGTTTCAACGTTAATACAGAACGTCTTTAGAGTGTATTTTGGAAGAGTTTACCTATGTAACTTCAGGGTTTAAAAATGTCATAGTAACTATCACATGTATCTTCCTCGCTCAACTGAGTTGAGAATGTAATTGTTTGGGAAGCAGACTTTGTTTGAAGAACACTGCTTTAAAATACGATCAATGCTTAGGAAGGTATAGATCACACCTATCAGTCATGAATGAGATGTCATGTTTGGTGCAAGAAGGGTCAGGTGTTCTGGAAGAAATATAGAGAGAGTGCAGGGATGGTGCTAGGAAAACCAAAGCCTACCTGGAAATTAATACAGTGAGGGACATGAAAGGCAACAAGAAGGGCTTCAAGTATATCAGCAACAAAAGAAAGGCCAAGGAAAATATGGGCCTACTACTGAATGGGACAGAGGGAAGCTTCTCTTGATGCTTGGGAAGGTGACAGAGCAAATAATCCTGCAAGCCGTTTCCACATGTATCGGGGATAAGAAGGTCATTGGGAGTAGTCAGCATGAATTTATGATGAGGAAATCATGCTTGACCAACCTGATTGCCTTTAATGACGAAATTACTAGCTTAGATGAGGAGAAAGCAGTACATGTTGTATATCCTGACTTTAGCAAGGCTTTCAAAATTGTATCCCATAATATCCTTGTCGAGAAAACGATGAGGTACAGACTACAGAGGAGGACAGTGAAGTGGACTGAAAACTGATTGAACTGCCAGGCTTAAAGAGTTGTGATTAGAGGCAGAAAGTCCGGCTGGAGGCCATCACTACTGGTGAACCCCAGGGGTCAGCAGCGAGGCCAGTCTGTTTAACCTCTTCATTAATGACCTGGATGTTGGGACATACTGCACCCTCACAAGTGGCTGGACAGTTGTGCTGCCATTTGAGACAGGCTGGAGAAATGGGTCGACAGGAACCTCGTAAAGTTCAACAAAGGGAAACACAAAGTCCTGCTGTTGCAGAGGAATAGTGCCACATATGTGTACAGGCTGAGGGCCAGCCAGCTGGAAAGCAGCTCTGTAGACAAACACTTGGAAGTCCTCATGGAGAAAAGTGGAACGTGAGGCAGCGATGCACCCTTGTAACAAAAAAAAGCAACAGCATCCTGAGCTGCATTAGGAAGAGCACTGCCACTAGATTAAGGGAGGTGATTCTTCCCCTCTGCTCAGCACTGGCGAGACTGTATCTGGAGTGCTATGCTCAGTGTTGGGTCACCAGAATGAGAGAGATATGGGAGGAACCAGGGAAATGGCATGAAGATAAGGACTTGGAGCATCTGACATGACTGGTATGGGTTGCCCTGAGCGGTTGTGGAGTCTCCATCCTTGGAGGTGTTCATCAAGTGGCTGCATATGGTCCTGGGAAACCAGCTCACCTTCATCTTCTCCTGACCAGAGAGACTTCCTAGTCTGATTTCTAAATCAGCAGCCTTTTTTCAAGAAAGTTTTATGCCCACTTTGTTTCAAGGGCCAAGCCATTTTTCAGTGAGATGTGATTCAGTAGGACATTTTTTAAGTTCAATCATGTAATTACCTGGTAAATGGAAGAAAAAAGTCAAACATTTTCCTACATTCAGATTTAACTATGTCTTTCACTGTTTCACCAACTGCTCCTGTTTAGGAAAGAAAACATAAAGTAACCTGGTTGCTGTGTTGTGCCAAAGTATGACCTACAATGAATCAAGAGTGGATGCTAAGGCAATTCACATCATTAAAGGTTTAAGACACAATGTAAGCATTATTCTGTAAGCATGGTATGAAATCATGATACATGATGATGTAGCATCATCCAAAATTATGCCGCAATTCAGTTCCAAGCGTATTCACACCTTCTCCCTGAAGGACTAAATGATGACAGGCTAAAACTTATGCAAGAGTATCAATTTAGATATGAAAACAAGTATGCCAGACAACCTAAAGCAATTCATAGAAACAGGAAGATGTACTGAATATTTGTAACCATTATACATATATAATGGGAGAAAGGCTAATAGTTAAAACAGAAATGTTCATGATGCAGACTACAAAATAAAAGGCTCTTGGCCTTATTAGCCCACCAGGAGAAAGAACTTATGTAGTTTTTCCTTCTGAATTTGGAAGGAAAGACTGGGCAAGCTTTACTTCATAAAGAATAAATAGGATCATCGTTTAAACAGAATAGCTTAAAAAGGCTGTGTATGTAATAGGCTGCAATATCTATTAAAATATTTTTGACTGTGAGATAAAGGAGGATCTATGAAATTCGTGTCCAGAGTGGTTGTCATGGATCCATGTGTATCTGCTGGTGTTTCAGTATGGATCTGTATGGAGTTGTAGTTCTTTTGGAGGCACAGAGGAAGAATGATTATGTAAGACACATTCCCTTTCTTATTTCCCTAAACAGGGGAATTTTTTTCATGCTTCTGTATTTTCGGATGATGCAAATGTGCTGCTTCTCCATCTGCCAGCACAGTCTCTATTTCACATTCTTGTGTAGTCTCCTTACATTTTTGGGGGATGGCTTTTATTCACAAGTTCATAAAGACAGGACAAATGGACTGCATTTTCCTTTTATTTGTTATTTGGGGAGTACAGAGTCTAAAAGTCACAATGATTGATTGGTTCTAGTCCAGGCCTTCAAGGACATAGCTGGATTCTTCTCATAACAGCTGCCTAAGACTGGTGCAATGTTCACAATGTTCTTTGTATCTAGCATTATTCATGTATTGAATCAAGCCAGAAATCAAATACATTGATTTTTAACATTGCTGTTAGCTGAATTACTTAGTCAAATCTTCAAGCAGCACTAGGTGTGTGTTAGGTGACTGTCATGCACAATTAGTTCATTTATGTAAATCTTTTCAGAAATATTGATTGTTTTCATGGTTGGCTTCATATAATTACAAATCATTAGTAAGGCAGAAGAGAAAAATAGCATAACGATCTGAAAATAAGATAAGCATGGATTCACTCTTTTCAGTTAGAAAAATTGCTTATCACTAGATCATTTAAAAATACATGAAACATTTTTCAGACACATACTTTTCAATTACCCTATCCAAGAAAGTCAGTATCTCAAGTTAGAAGATAAAGAAGAAGAACCACGTACCTTTGCAGATTTTCTTCTGCCAATGATTTTTGAGTTGCTTTAAAATCTTAAGTTTGCAAAGTTATCTTGCTTTAGGAGTAGTTACTGTTTCAACCTCTTGCACTCCAACCCAACCCCCCCCCCCCAGCCCAAACTCAACAACAACAAAAAACCCCCACTCCAATATTTATAATATACATGGATAACTTCCCTGGCAAAGCTCATAGCATTTTCTAGAGTGAAAGCTGGAATAACTTGCGTTATCGCTAATATTAATAATTGTATTGAAATGAAAGCTACTGGAAAAGCAGTTATAAATTTTGCAAGCAAGTTGTACTTAAAACTGATATTTACTGAAATTCACAGTATCTAAAGTTTATTAAATGCCTACTGTAGGTTAAACAATAGACTAGTTTGAAACGTGCAATTGTTTCTTACTACCATGTTCACAGAGTAAGCAATATGCTATTTCCCTTATAATTCTGTTACTTTAGAAAGATTGTTTTACAGAAATTAACTTGTCTCCTGTGTTAAACTTTACTGTTTTATGGAACAGAATATAAAATCTACTTGTTACCTGTAACCTGAACTTTTCTGCAAGGTGGTGACCAGGATGCCTTTCATGACTGGCTACAGACCTGTTAGTTCTGTCAAAAAAAGTTATTTCTTTGACAGCAATACTGTACTATTTGTTCTTCAAGCAGAACTTTTTGAAAACCTTTAGTACAAGCATAGTTCTGACTTCCTGAAGTGGCAGATATGTTTTATTCAGCTCTCCCCATGTATCTCAGATCTGTGTTGCAGTTCTAAACTTAGTCTACTTTTCTGCTGAAAATGCCATTTATTTTCAGGTTCTGCAATGTGGACAATGTTGTCCTTTGTAAATATGTAAGGCAACAAAATTCCATTAAGTTCAGAGAGAAAGCACTTAGAAGACATCTCACAAAAAGCATGCTTTCAAGAAACATCTTAATTTACAATGAGGAAAAAAAAGACTATCTCTAACCCAGGCTATGGAATCCAAACAGAAATCCAGATTGCATTTACAGCTCTGCCTGTAATATAGTCGTCTTAAATCTGAATTTAACTGCTTATTCATGGTTGTGCAACACAACTGGGCTTTGCTAAGGCAGCATGTGTGGGATTGTCTTGAGCCATGTGTGGCTGAGAAGGAGGTAGCAGCTTAGGTGTAGCTGAAGTGGGTGTAGTTCCAAATCTGAAATTGAAGGTAGGGCTGTGGATAGGAAGAAGATCCAGACTCTGCAGGGTCACATGTGTTTTCTAACCTTCTGAACATCCAGTGTGGGCTTGAGAAGACCCTGTCTGGGGTCTGGCAGGGAACTGGAAGATGGGGGCTAGTGGGAGAGCACACTTCAGTCCCATTGCTGTCTTTAAGTCTATGCTCATCACTGTAGAACTCTGAGAAGGACATAGCCTAGGGCTGTATTACTGAAATCAAATGAAAAATAAACCTTTTAAGAATGGAGGAAAGCCTTTCTTCAGGAACCATACTTATAACTAATAAAATAAGTATTTAATTTACCTGCTAGTATGTGAAAGAAACAGAAACAACCTTTTTCGTGTGTTCCTGCTTTTGCTAAAATACCTGAAGTACCCTCATATCAGGAGAATAGGCCCTTTAAAATCTACTTACGATCCACAAATGAAGTGAACAGCATTCTGAATCTGCTTAGTCTACTGCCTTCATCTGCCCACATTCGTACCACGCCTGTCCCAGTCTGCAGCGTGACATCGTTTGCTACGGTGCTGCAAAACTTTGCCTTCAGGTTTTCAATAGAACTACTTCCATCATATACAGCAACAAAGTTTCTTTTGCATTCATTTGAATGCTCCATTTGATAGTCGAGAAATCGCAAATAAATCTGTTAGAAAAGAGAAATGAATGTCTCTAGGAAAAGTAATACAGAGAAGACAGTTTTCTTTCTTAGCAAATCTTGAATAAGATGTTTTGTCCCCTTACACATGTAACTCCCAATTCACAACACACTTAAACTTACATTTTCTCATTAGATGTCAATGTGGAGTATTACTTGAAGTTTGTCTTAAGTATCTGTTTCTGTTTTCCCTCTCCCCAGAACAACCTTTACTTAATAATTTACTCTGATGTATTTCCACTCCCCTTGGAAAAAAGTAAAAAGCAACGCACTGGCTGAAGAAAGCCCTAAGCAGCTCTGCTAAATGTGTAGTCTATTACCCTAGAAGAGATACAAGAAACACATAAATGAGCTGAAAGAATTTTAATGGTATTTTGACTGTTCTCTTTTCTTTCTTTTTAATTCATGAAAACAATGTTAAAATATAAGGGAAGGAGTCTAGTAAGAAAAGCTCTGAAGTAAAATAAAGAAATTAAAATTTGTTGCTTCAGAATGAAAGCTAATTACTGAACCAGAGCAGTGTTATGGAAGACATAAACCACGATGCTGGGAGTAATTTGAATAAAAATGGAAGCAGAAGAAAGGTACGCTGGCTATCTAGGAAGAGTTAATAAGTTTAAGCCAATCTTAATTCTTCCAAAAGCAGAAATCTAATGCAAGAGAAGGCAGCGTATGTGGTAGAACATATGCAGCAAAGAAATTAGAAGACCAAGATGGCACTTGAAGAGCAAGCAAATAATTTAACTTGCTGGAGCAGGAAACTTGTGCAATTCAGTTAGAATTACCTGAAAAGATCATAGGGCTTTTTAAACTCTTGAATGGTTCTATTGGAATTCTCAAAATTCTAGTGGAAATTGATCAAACTGTCACCTACACATGCTGTGAAGCCCATCTTTAAAAATTCCTCAGCCATTATTTTGACAGAGAAGGAATCCATCCATGTGGAGGCTGAGATCTCCTGCTCCATGGGGAAGAGGTGCTCTTCCTCTATTCATGAGGTCTTCAGTATGTTCCTCACATAAGCCTGGGTCTAGAACGTATGTGTTTTGGATAGTTTACAATTACCTCTCCAGCTGATACTATGGATGCTAAAGACATTTTGCACAGTGTGGTTTTTCATGTATCTGCCTAACGACAAGAATCTCAAACTCTTGTTTAGTTTGTGAAGCAGGGAAGACAGGGTAGGTGAATACCATGCTTACTCTGCTATATTGCCTATTGTTCTGCTATTTCGCCATATCTTGCTTTTAACCTCAGCTAGTGCTAAAGCCTTTCAAAACTGAATTTTAAAGAATTCACTAAAACAAAACCAACCACCTTTGTGTGGGGAAAAAAAAAAAGGATACCCCCCCATATACGCTTAACAGGCTCTACTGAAACACAGTAAAAGAGCCCAGGAAAAGACAGGTGACGCTTGTACGCCCTGGCTTTTCCTTTTGAGTGTTTTCCAGAGGCAGGTTGCCAGCACTGTCTCCCTTTGCACTTCCTGTGGAAAGGTGCAGCCTGTGCCATATTATCTCATGCTTCAACTCACTGTTTTGTGATTTTCAGTTTATGTATTTTTTCCTTTTTTTTTTTTTTTTCTGCTGTCTGTTAGATTTACTGCCAGAAATTCTCAGCTACATTGAGAACCTGTCTTCCATTGATGTCTTATCTCAAAACATGGGTGTGAGCTCTAAGTGCTGGTATTTGGGCTGAAAGATGGTATTTTCATTTAATGATTGACTTTATATATCTGCTGTGAAGTTACAATGGAAGCTAAAAATAAATTAGTACACTTTTAGTAGAGCTGTTCTGTATATGAAAACAAAGGAATAATTCCATTAAAAGATCTTAGCTCTGCAAAAGCTCCTTCTGGTTAGTGTGTTAGGCAAGTAAATATAAAAGGTCCTCCCTCTTAGATTATATTTGATTATTCTCGTAATTTTCTGAAATCTGGAGGTAATTTATTAAATATCTGTACGCAGATTTCAAAAGTCCTTTCATTGCTGCAGTTGTGTCAGTTTTAAAAATTTATTTTTATTACAAAATCAAATTGAGGAAATTAAGTATGTCTATGCTTATTTTTCTCAAGAGACTGCACTGTATCAGTTCTAATGGATTTTATCATCATAATCCTGCCAGAGTTGAAGCTTGAGCAACCATTGTCAGAATACTAAGAATTATTTTTCTGTAATGTTTTAACTCAATAATTTAGGATGATGATCTAATCTCAGGACTGACCCAACTATAACTCTGCCTTCTGGCAACATTCAATAATTTATTAAAATACTTAAGCATAAGACCTGGTGCACTCAAGTGGCAATGTAGAGAGAAAATGGTTTTATTATTGTTTCTGGAAGAACTGCTACTATTACTTAGACTAGTATAGGGCCCTTGGGAGTTGAGTCACTTCCTCAAAGGCTCAAATATATTAATGGAGTTTTAGTTTCTTTCTTGTCCTCTTATTACCATCTTTTAGGCTGCTGGTTTAGAACTAATTTGGAAGTTGGTGAATAAGGCTGGCTAGTTAACTACCAGGAGTGTGTAAGAAGGCATAGAGTACATTTGTCATCTTGGCAGCTATTGCTTAAAAATATTTTTTTCATTTTTATGTACATGAAAGCAGTGGTATGTGCTTTAATATCCATACAGAATCAAAATTACAGATGTGTATGCTATATGGAGAAAAAAATATGTATTCTTTAGTGCAACTTATAAGTAATTAATAAGTGCATGATTCTGAAACATATAGCTGTTGTTTTTTTTTTAAACAGGCTATAGCTATTGCATTTTGGAATTATGAATAGGATTTTATCCTTCTCTCTGTCCAACGATAAAGCTCGAGTTGTTTTTAAGCATAAGATAGTGATGTTTTCATAAGCAGTCTCTAGTTCTGCAGGCACAATCATAAATACCAGGTACCTAAGTAAGTACTGCTGATTTTTGGCTTGAGCAGCTAATATGCCCCTTTAGGGCTTGGACAGAAAAACTAGCAAATTTTATTGTTGCACTTTAAGAGCGTGTGATCCTACAGCTATGTCAGAGGAGAAAGAGTGATAATTCCTCAGCTGTCCAGGTAAAGCCTTTCATTTTAGCTCAGACTGCTGATTAAAGTGGGTTTTAAGGTACTGGATTGTGAATGAGACTGGGGAGGAGCAGGTACATATTCTGTTGACTTTGAACAGAACCAAATTCTCCAGTAGAACCACTGGAGGCAAAATTTTAAACCATGGCAGCAAGATTTACTCAAATCTATCAAAGCTCTTAGCCAGCATTTTTGCCTGTGGTCTTCCAATAAAACCAGAGTCCAAGTCAAATGCCCTTAAAAATTGTTGCGTAAACAGTTTTCACAGTTATTTTGTATTTTAAGTTTCAAATAATAGCAAGACAACGCTGTGGACTTGCTGTATCAGTTTAATTTCAGAAACAATCCTCTATCTGGATTTCCTAAGCCTCTGATACATAATCAATTTCAGTGAAAGTGAGATGTTATGCAAATCACAGCCAGTCACTGTTACCTGTTACTAATGACTTGGAAACCCACTGTTTGCTGAATGATATGAATGAAACCCACCTTAGCATTTGGAGTAGCTTTAATTGTCCATATGCAGTCAACTGCTTGTCCTGGTTTTGTTTTTCCTTCTTGTTCTACCTGACTGGAACGTACTATTCCATCAGCTCCTGAGAGCTCAAATTGGCAATCTAGGGAGAAGATATACCTTGCTGTCAAATGCAATATAGTATTAATTTAAAATTTCATGTATAAAGAAATTGTTACTGTAATACTAGACCTGGGATGGGATTTAAAATACCTCCTAGGTAAGTGAAGTCAGGATCTGTAATAGAAAGAAGTCATGAATCACAAGGGCTATCAGTGCTTGAGAATCACTTCAAAGTTTAGTATAATCTGAAGATTATGTCCATTTTTTATTATGTCACAATAAAAATTGCCAGAAAGTTTACTGGATCAATTGGAGAGTACAGAGACAATTTTTTTTTTACATGATAACATTATTCAACAGATTGACCTTATCTGAATAAGGTAATTCTATACTGACAGCTCAGACTTCAAGCATAACACCAAAAATTACTATTCTGTATTTTGTTCCTACATTACATTCTGAATTTAACTATGCCAGTCTTCACTGCAATCACCGAAGCTCCACAGAGTACAGGGGATCTTTCTGTATGCATCATTTTTATCAGATTGCTGTCTGTCTAATTCTGAACAATTTCAGCTGGAGTAGTTTTGTAGGATATATCAACACTTTGAAATTGCTATTAATAAAGAATATAAAGAAGGACAGTTCAATACTAAAGATACTTTTTCCTTGAGTACCCATGCTTCTTCTATTAGGCCAGGTGACACAGTTCTAGACATCATTTATGAAGGCAGAATTTCACCTTGACTGCTCCTCTATCTCCTCTCTTCTAACTGTGATGTGTAGGTAGTGTATGTATCTGTAGTATATACTGTAGTAGTATACTGTATGCATGCTACTAGTGAAGAATATACTTTTTCATAATGGTTAAGTGATGGTACTTGACTGGGACTAGGGCTTAGCTAAAAATGAGTCTGTAATGGGCTGGGATGTCCAAGGCTTACATTTCAGTGATCAGGTTAGTGTTTCCTCACAAATCAGCACACGAACTCACAAGATGTGCCCATTCACAGCTGTGGCACCACATAATCACCACAGAAATCTCACAGATCATAGTGGGTGCATGTGTGTGAAATGTTAGTCTATGCAAAGAAAGCACTAGTTCATGCAAAGTGCATGCCTGTTTTGTACAAAATTCTTTTCCAAAAGAAGATCCAGAATTTGGCTCTCTGTGATCCTCTAAATGTTTTTCTGTATAAGTAGTTTATCACTTCCCCTGAAGTGCCTCAGTCCTGATCTTAAGACTCAGTACAGTTGAGAAAATGCCTTCTCTGCCCTCCTTTTAGTTACCTATAGTGCAATCTATGATCACTATATGCAAAATTCTGAGATTTTCAACCTTCTTTGTGAACTGTTTTAATGAAGTGGGGGTGTGCATGCATGTCCCCTTCCATTTTCACAATACCAAAATATTTTACCACACTCCATGTAAATATAGAGGAAAGAGAAGGAAAGAAAAATATCAGTCCTTCAGTTGCTGCAATCTGTTGTGAAAATAATATACAGTTTGAATGTATGTTTAAAGTTCCAGCCTGGAAGAAGGCTAAGTTAGTTGTGAAAGTGATGTTAATGAAATGGCTTTGGAAATGGACGTAGCAAAATGTGGAAGTACTGTCCCTATGAAAACATTATTCCTGGTGGACTGGTCACCATGTTAATCTGAACAGTTTCCAAGTCTACATCCCTAGCAAGGTATCAGTTCTATAAGCAGTGATATATAACCATGTGTAGTGTTTTCATGTGCTGTAGGGGTAAAGACCAGTTGGGTAAAGATGACATTAAAAAGTTATGCCTGTGTATACATTTGTAGTAGTAGTAGAGCTGACATTTGTGTACTGTCTTTTGTCCCAAAGGACAATAAAATGCTGGTAACTACACGTATAGTATCTATGAAGTACAGCAGTCAAGCATCGCACAAGGACATCAGGTCAAATTTTCTTGTAAAAAGAATGCCCTGCCAGTTTTAAGTGGCCCCACAGAGCAGATGTACTTTTTACTTGTCTAAAGGCACTGTCAGCATATTATCTTCTTCTTCATACCCTGTAAACTACTTTGAGCAAAGAACAATTCTGTTGTCAGAGCCTGTAGTTTGAGGGAATTGCATTATACTGAGAGCTGATGCTTGGACTGTATAGGTATTTCCTCTGGCTTTTCAGAAAGGAGATTTAAAATATCTTGCATCTGGTTGGGAGTGCTATTGTAGATATGCTTCAGGTGTTTTTGTCAGTGTCCTGTATTCCTAGAAGATCAGCTGTTGAAAATGCTTGCCATCTGTCTACATCAATGCTCCTTCCATTACTACCACTGGTGATGCTGGGACCAGTTTGAGCAACGAAGAGCTAAGTTGCTAAAGCCTTTCAGAATGAAAAGATCAACTGACTTCTTTGCTAGCAAGCTATAGACCTGTAATTGCCTTCAGTCAATTTTCCAAAGCTATTTTAGTCAAACATGCTGTAGGATTAGCAGGACTGAGACTGTAACTATCGCATTGTCACTTTGCCTTCATAAGCACTTATGATGAAATACAGCTCTAGACTGCCAGCATAAACACATCCACAGAGTTCAATGGGAGCAGATGGTCATTAACTCGGTCAGAATTTTCGGCATCTTTACCTGGTATAAATGAGTACTTTGCTTGAAATCCCTTTCCTTCCAGCTCCTCATCAGAAGTAAATTTGATCCACATAAATCTCCCTGTTGATCTAATTAGCGCAGGACTTTTCAGACCACAGTAACGATTAATGAGAGGGGAGAAACCAAAAGGTCCATCTCGAATCTCCAGATGATCAAACCGACATTCAAATGAGGGTTCTATGTAATAAGGTTCATCAAAGGTCAACTCAATTCTTTGTCGTGGAGCAGCTAGACATAAAAAAATCGAGTAAAAGATTAGATGAAGATCTATATAAAATACACATGAAGACATGAAATAATGAAGAGACAGGTCTCCAAAAGAGCAAGATAGAAAAGAGACTGGGAACTTCTCAAAATACATCTGGCAGTCTACTACAAAAACTCAGATACACTGTAATAAAACTTTTCAGAATGATTGCGTAGAAGATACTTTTTCATGGAATTTTATGGAATTTTTTTGCTTGCTGATCTTTACTGTTGAAAATTCAGAAATTGCATAAATTTAATGCAACACGTGTAACAGATATTAACATATATGCAAAGGTATTCAAACAAGGTTTAATATTAAGATATAAATTAAAACCAGTGTTCCATGAAAGCAAAGTACATAAAAAAGGACAGAACGTTGAGGGATGCAGAAAAGAATGGGAAAGAAAAAGATACGAAGAACTACTTACTGGTGTATTTCCTAAACATTAAGCCCAAATTGGGAGATTCTTTGGCAGGAGACATCTTTTATTAGAATATTCAGAGAAGTGTAAATGCTTCATATATATTATTAATATGCAGGTGACTACAGACGTTGGTAAGTCTGAGGCAGTGACAGCCTAACATCAGGGTTTGGACTCCTGAATCCTGATCAGGTGTAGCTATGGCTACTTTGTGACTGGACTTTCACTCTGTTTGGAACCGTGACTTTATATTGTATGAATAGCTTCAGTGTTTCTCGTTCTTGTCATCTACTGGACTACATAAACTTTCAGATCCTAACTGGTATCTGGAATGACAGCATCAAAGAATCTCATGCTGTCTGCTTCTTCTGAATGCAAAAATGATTTACTCATATGTCTCCGATACTCTGTTTAGACCTTATGCCTTAATTATACATGAGTTAAAAACATTTGTAGCTGTTTGCACATGTTGGCAGTGGTCTGCAGGAAGGACCCTATCTTAGCTAGAAACTGTGGGGGACCTTGGTCTCACCCAGGTACCCATAATGTTTCTGTATAAGGACTGTGAGGACAGAGGCATGGAAGCTGATTCTGTGCCCCATGGAAACCACCTCGCGCAAGGGAGATCCAGCAATGGATCTGCTGTGTCTGAACGCGGAAGCTGCGCAAGGTATCTGCTCTTCCAGTGCCTTCACTGGCAGGGAAGGTGCAAAACTTCAGAAGTGCATGCATATGCATGCAAGTAAAAATGAGAGTGTCTGTGAACCAGTACTATACTGTACAAATAAAAATTCACTGAAACATTACTTGAAATATTTCAATTAATTGATATGAATCTGATGATTAAGCCGACTAACGTTCTTAGCTGACTTCAGTGGGTTTTGGGTGCGTTCTAATAAGAGGAAAAAATAATTAGTGTGTCCCAAGTCTTGCAGCCTTTATCCACAATATTCTCATTGGAATGTGGTTTTATTCTAGTTAATGAAATTTTTTTGTCCTCATCACATTATTTTAATAGTGACCTCGGCAGTGCTAACAAATCTCCGTATTTTTAATACAGCGCTATGGCAGTCAGATGTGGTTTTTTTATTAATAAAGGAGAGCATAAAGATTTCCTGCTTGTGAGATAGACTTAGTATGGTCTGATAAATGCTGAACACAGATTCAACCATCTTTTGCAGTTTATTATCAGCAATATTGGAAGTGATATTAAGATAACAAGCTACAATTTTTATCTTAATAGTTCTGTACCTTCATAGCTTAGAGTAGATCTGATGCTGCTTTTTCTGGTTGTGAGGGTATGCCTCATTCCATACAGCTAATGCCTGAACGTTTGCATTTTCGATTAATTTGTTATTATTACTTCAGAGATCAAATTTAGCTTCTTGTTCAACCAAATGACTGCAGAATTGATTATGTATCTAGTATGGCTATGGAATATTTCACAGTATAGTAAAATGACACAGTTTAACAGTTCAAGATTATACATTTAACAGTAAGATTACAACGCAACAAAACATAAATACAGCATGTACCTTCTAAGATATAGATGCACTCTTGATTTGGTGGGTACACGTTAGGGTAGTTTGGTGAAGCAAAATGTCCTCCATTACTTGTCCGTACCCAATTGTCACACTGGGTAGGAGGAATGCGATTCACTCCAATATTTTGCCCACCTTAAGCAAAAAAAAAAAGCCATCAAATAAATTTCTCCTGCAAGCATACAAATTTGAGTTTGCAAAAGTAAAACACTGACATAACGCATATCCTATAAAAGAAGAAAGTGATTTATTTTGGTTGAAAACCCTCTTCTATGATACTTGCTAATATCTAGCTAGGAAGAGCTTGTTTTTAATTTAGTCATGTGGTGTATCCTAAAGAGATCATAGTTTTTGAATATCAATTGTGTCCAGCAATCCTTGGGAAGGGAATAATTTTTTTTTTTTTACCCAACTCAGTTTAGATTTTTGGAAGTTCTTATTTCTAAGTCAAATAGTCACAGAGGCTGCCAATACAGCATCATTATTTTATGGCTTATGTCTTCTCCATTCCTATGCAAATATAATCCAAAATATTTGTTAGCTTTTACTGGTTTTGCCCCTGATTCCAAAGTATACTGAAGTACATGGCCCTTAGGTTGACTATCTATTTACAATTATTTGTTGGAATACAGAATGCTTAGAATGAATTATAATATGTAAATATGCTAAATACAGCAGCAGTAGTTAATAAAATTACTGGCAATAGGTAGATTGCACTGGTATTTAAGATCAAAGCTCCTCTAGATGTACAGGGAAATATGATCCTTGGCTGAGATTATGCAGTTTACTAAGCTAGTGTACCATACTGGGCCATTCACAGGAGCTTTGTTAGCTCAGATTTCCTTATCCAAGGAAAAAGGAGTTGGGACTCTTATGACCTCTCTGACATTCTGCTTAAGTAGCTTTGGCCCTTCTCCTTAAGATCAGCAGAACTGGGGAGAGTAAGACACATGGTATGTGGTTTCTGTTAAATTTTTCCTGAATCTCACAGGGTGCTCTCATAATGTTATTTCTATTTATGCAGTTTTTCTTCGCAGACCTTTGAGGGGGAGTCCATGCTAATACAGGTCTTAGCTGCCTCCAGTAAATTGCATCCCCTTACATAGGTATCTTGGCAGCTTTTTGATGTATGGGGGTGAAAACTTAAGTGTCTCCTGCAGAAATTGTTCAAGGAAATTCTGTAGGTGTTAGTTCAAGGAATTCTTCTCTCCTTAGTGTGGGTTAATCCCACGTATGAGAAAATAAGGTCTGTGAAACTGATGCCTTCCCCACTCAGCAGGCTTCAAGAATGTTTGTGGGTGGACTATTTGAAAAGCTTGTTGTCAGATACAGAAAACATGAATTTCTGTGATGGTTTTTTTCCCTCCTCTAAGGTCCAAAACCATAGAATTTTAACTGTGTAAGTGAATATCCATGTTCTTTGTGACTGGATGGCTTTGTTCAATTGGAAAAAAATGCAGTAAATAGGGGAAAATGGAAAATACAAGAATTTATATTGGTGATTCAAGAGCAATTAATACCTGAACACAAATACTTTCTTTCACTTATCTTGCTTAATTAAAAATTGTAAAATTGTTATATTTTTTGAAAGCAAATCATCAAACCAAAATTGTACCTTGTGTCTTCTGTGCAACGGCAATCCCTTCCACTACAAGGATTGTTACTAGCAACACTGATGAGAGAAATTGGACAGGAAAAACATCAGTAATTCATCAAAATTATAGACCATTTTCTTGCAGTCCTAGAATCACTAACCAAAACAACTCAGAACATACAAATATACATAATTCATTTATGTACTTTCTTAAAATTTCAACTTTAGGAAACAGGTGCAGTCTAAGTGCATTGTTGGTTCTTCTTTCAGGTTCCTTAAGAAAGCATATATGAGAATAGCAATTTATTCTTTGAGGGCACTTTAAGAATATTTTCTAGAGTATCTACTAATTTGCAAGCATTTTATAAAATTACATGGTATCTATCTTCTGTATAACTTCTATATCCTGAAACGAGATGTTTCACTGTGATACTGAGCCATATTTATCCTAAAACTCCATTTGCATAAAGTGTACAAAAGACTTGTCCTGTTTCCAAGAAATTAATCGGGGCCACGGGAGACACTGCATGGTCTCATCCCTATATGGATTTCAGGAGCACTGTAGAGTTATGCTTGCAAGACTGGTTGCTGTGATGCTGCCACAATACCAGTGATTTCTGCAAATGGTGTGGCAGTAGAAAACAAACAGATACAAGTTCTAAGGATGGAGAGACTCTGAGCAGTGACAACAGCTAGGATGTGGACACTGTGAGGATGTACACCATTGCAAGCACTCTGGTTTGCTGGAGTGCTGTGTTAGTCTCAGGTGTTGGTACATGGTCGTGTTTTCTAGATTTGAATTGACTAAATATTGGACCTGTTAAAGATTCTGTTATACGCTTTTCTCTAACACTCTTCATCCTTCCTTCCCTAAAAAGAAGCTGTCTCTCTGGTTTTGCTTTTGGCCTTTCCCTTACATTTACACTTTCCTTGCACCCAAGCAGCATCAGTCTGAACAGCACATATTAAAGATTCCATATTCCACTATTCATCAACAGTTTTAAAGCAGGCTTAATGTCCAGATTCTCCTAAAATGCTTTGTCCCCTCAAATAGTTAGGGATTACCAGGAAAAGAAAAGAGACTGGAATAGAGTATATAATTATGCCACTCTTCAAATCTTTCATTTGCTTCTGTCTTGAGTATCTCTACAATTCTGGACACATACCTTAGAGAACTATCTAAGTAGGCTAGGACTCTTTGTCCTGGACAGAAGCTTGCTAAGGGGAGATAGGACGCAAGTTATAAAATCACAAGTGTCATTGAGACGGTGAATAGAGAGCAACTACTTGTCCCTTCTGACACAGGAACCAGGGAGTGTCAGCAAAGATAACAGGTGGCATGTTCAAAGTAAACAAAGGTATATTTATTTTTTTTTTTTAATGCACATACTTCATAATGCATCCTTGAGGTAGAAAATTCTGTTTCAGAAACCCCTTAAGCCATAAGTTGTTGGAAGTCTGGGATGGTATCTGAGACAAATATAATTTGCTCTGCTTTTATACTCTTTCTGCTTTTATATCCATGAAAGATACCAGTCTAGATGGACCTTTGTTTTGACTTGGTATGGCCTTTCCTATGTTCTTAACCTACTTGTTAATACTAAGTTAGATGCGCATGGCCTCACCACTGCAGGAGAAAAAAAAGATTTCAGCAGGAATTTTATTGTCACATTCAAGAAGTTCATTTTATTTTCCCAGGTTTCCCATCTCGTTGTTCAGGCATTCTAGTGGATCATGCTGAAGTGGCATTTTGTCTGTCTGTGATTTTTCCCTGTGTTGCTGTTAGACTTTCAGCCCTTTAGAGAGTTCCAGAGTGAGCATGTACTGACTGTGAACTACGGTGATCTTGACTGAACTCATCTAGATGCTACTATGATGTTGGCATAGATATATTATCTTGGGGAAAGACAAAAGGAATCAAAGGCTGCCCCTGAAAGTGTCCATCTAGCATTTGTGGTTTATGATGTGTTTCTGCTGCCCTTTCTTCCCTCTACCCGTATTAAAACAGACTTTATATCATTATGAGACTTTCCTCACCAACAATCGCTTTTCACCTTGTAAGTCAAGTTCACAACTGTGGGTGTTCTAAAATACCATATGGGTTTTGCAACCAAGTGTTACATTCCTAGAGGCTTATTTGATTTTTAGGGATGGATTATGAGATAGTAGGTTAAGACTTAGGTAGTTTTGCAATTTCCACTTTTGCAATAATTCCACACTTTCATCAATATTAATAAACTGAAAAATATACTTCCTAACTGTCATTATTGCAATACAAAGTATCAATTGTAAATCATTGTTGATTCACCCGAGATTGAAAATTGATCCTTCAAAAGAAAGCATCTAGTACCCGTTACTGGTCTTAGTTATGGATGTTCACTAGTCTTTAAAGCCAATAAACTAAACTATCCCATATTTATTAACATACAATTGACATTAGTTTTCAGGTATTTTTAGTTTTTAATATTTCTTATATAGATGCTACTATTTCAAAATTATTTGCAGTTTATTTTTGTGGCTTCTGTGTTTAAACTGTGCATTCAATGATCTCAGTGTAAGTGCATGAACTTATAATGCATTTGTACTCCTGAGATTGCTTGTTCCTAACAGAGAATCTGAATAGTGGTTATCACAGAATCACAGAATGGTTTGGGTTGAAAGGTACTTAAAGATGATCTAGTTCCAATGCCCCTGCCATGGGCAGGGACACCTTCCACTAGACCAGGTTGCTCAAAGCCCCGTCCAACCTGGCCTTGAACCCTGCCAGGGAGGGGGCAGCCACAGCTGCTCTGGGCAACCTCTACCACCCTCACAGGTAAAGAACTGCTTCCTTGTATCTAATCTAAATCTACCCTCTTTCAGATTAAAACTGTTACCCTTCCTCCTATCCCTACACTCCCTGATCAAGAGTCCTTCCCCACCTTTCCTGTAGCCCCCTTTAAGTACTGGGAGGCCGCTCTAAGGTCTCCCTGGAGCCTTCTCTTCTCCAGGCTGAACACCCCCAACTGTCTCAGCCTGTCCTCACAGGGGAGGTGCTCCAGCCCCTGATCATCTTCGTGGCCTCCTCTGAACCTGCTCCAACAGGTACATGTCCTTCTTATGTTTGGGGGGCCCAGAGATGGACACAGCACTGCAGGTGAGGTCTGATGAGAGGGGATTAGAAGGGGAGAATCCCGTCCCTCGACCTGCTGACCTCACTTCTCTTGATGCAGCCCAGGACACGGTTGGTTTTCTGGGCTGTGAGTGCACATTGCTGGCTTACAGTCAGTTATTCCATCCACTCATACCCTCAAGTCCTTCTCCTCAGGGCTGCTCTCCATCCACTCTTCGCCCAGCCTGTATTTGTGCTTGGGATTGCCCCGACCCACGTGCAGGTCCTTGCACTTGGCCTTGTTGAACCCCATGAGGTTTGCACAGACCCACCTCTCAGGCCTGTCCAGGTCTCTCCGGATGGCACATCCCTTCCCTCCAGCGTGTCGACCGCACCACACAGCTTGGTGTCATTGGCAAATTTGCTGAGGGTGCACTCGATCCCACTGTCCATGTCACCAGCAAAGACGTTAAACAGCACTGGTCCCAGCACCGACCCCTGAGGAACAGCACTCGTCACTGCTCTCCACTTGGACATCGAGCTGTTGATGGCAACTCTTTGAGTGTGACCACCCAGCCGATTCCTTATCCACTGAGTGGCCCATCCATCAAATCCATAAAGTTGTCTATGTATTTTCTTTGTTTTTTCCTACACTGGTTTTGGAGCAACACTTCAAAGTTGGGTTTTACTGTTAAAGTAAATGCAGTTTTCACAATCCTATGTGAATCAGGTGTCAGTATGTACTTCTATTGAATTGACCTTTCTTAAAGACACGCTATGCCCACTCTCTATTTTGCAAGGACATAGTACAGCTATTACTATGGCTAATGCTATACCTTTTAATTTTTTACCTTTAAAATATCAGTAAGCATCTATGTTTATGTCAATGACTGTGCTCTCTTGTACAGATAGAGACAACATAAGAATAGATAGATGTTCAGTTATGCTAACCAGTGATTTCCCCTCTTGAAAGGATGCAGATACAGAAACAAACCTCCTAAAAGGACTTCAGAAAATCTGACTGGCTTTCACTAGAGCCTGTGCCATTTCTATTAATAGTCCAGAGCTGTGTTTGCGTGTGCAAGTGCAAAAGAACAGTGCTTATTTCCTGCAGAACAGCATGGATATGTAGGCAATTACAGAAGATAAATGGGCTGAATTTGTCTTACTGTCCTCCTTTTGTCATGTTATATGGATGAGTGGATATAGCAAGCATGGGCCAGCTTCTTTTTGTTCCCTGCCCTTTTCATCCTCTTCATTTTTAATCTTTTCCATCTCTTGCCTTTCCCTGGCAATGCCTATCCTTTCTCATGTTCTCAACAACCCTTAAGATGTATTCAAAGCAGTCCAGGTAGCAAATGTTTAAGGGCCTTCCTTTGCCATTGCTTTCATCCTGGGTGATAGTATGATAAAGAAGTGTCTCTGACTAATACTCTGTATGTGTGCTGTCCTTATCTCTGTGACACTACCAGCAAAAAGGTGGAGAGAGGACTTATATCTGTTCTTCCTGAGAGTACTGGGCAGGACGCCTGAGGTATTATTGCCTTAAACTGCAAGCATTTACGTGACACAGTATTATGTGGGATAGCAACCAGGAGGGTTAGTTTGGCTGAAAACAAGGCCTATCAGTGTTCAGGATGAAACGAAAAGAAAGAAGAAAAAAAAAAACAGGATATTTTTAGACCTTTTAGACTGCTTCCATTAACCCATTTTTTGTGTGCATTTTAAAAACAACGAAGTAATCACTTGGTGTCCTAAATCTATACCACTTCCTGGAAAAAATATTTTTGAATCTCAAAGACAAGTCAGTAAGAAGGAAGGAAGATGTCTGGGAAGAGACAGATCCTGTGCGTGGGGACACAGACACAGCAATTAGAAGAGATGTGAGATACCAAACTACTTTTCACCAGAAGTCTTGTAGGACTTTCAGAAGGATGAAGAATGATCTTGTTATTTCTGATAAATTGAAATTCAAATAGTTATAATACACCTGAACTTGCAGTAGGACACAGTATTCCTCTGCTCTTCCTTTTTTCTTCTTTTAAAGTCTGTTACATATCACTGTGACATGACTGCTCTTCAGTGTGGATGAAAGATAACTCTAAATTAGCTCCATATTCTATTATGGTACAGGAAGCAGAAGGAGTAAGTAAAAATGCTGCCTGAACATGGCTTGCTAATGTAAGCAACAGCACAAACAGTGCAGGATTGCATGACTGCATTGAATATCAAAGGGCTAGAAGGGTGGGTTTGATTGTTTTGTTTTTAATGGAGGAGTGTGGTGAGAATTCTATGCTGAAATATGGGGGCCTGACCTTATAAACTTAGAGATATTTAGTTGGTAAACATAATAGAGGTCAGTGCTTCTGCACCTTATATTGAGCTTCTACTTCATGATATGTACACTGCAGAAGAGGCTATCATTACGCCAACAGCAGCACTGCCACTGAGGCAGACAGATTAAGAGGGGCTTCTTTTATTCATGAATCTGGTATTTGCTACAGACTTTTATTCTACAAACTATGGTGCATACTTTTGTATCACCATTTAAAGCTCCGATAGTTTTTACCTGTGTGAACATTAACTAGAAATAAAGAAAAAGCAGCAAGCTTCTGTCTCTTTTTTAAAAGAATAGATTTTTCATTTTCTTCACTTCTTTGCATGAAATATTTTAGATCACATAGCCTGCAGACAGCTGTATAAATTTTTAAGACTGAAGACACTAACCATACATTGCAAATTCTTATTACTATTCTGTTGTTGAAATAGGTTTATGGAATAATATAAAAGAATCCCCTAAACTGGTGTAATAAACTATGCATTGTTTTCAGAAGTCAAGATTTTTTTTTAGCTGGCATTTCTTAAAATTCTCTAAAAAGAATCTAAGCTGCAAAAAAATGTTGGTAATTTGTGTACTGAAGTATATATAGAGAGGTTTACAAGTGAGTGGCTCCTATTTCTCTTTAAAAATGAGAATAGTATAGTTAGTTTTACAGTAAAAGGGTGTTCAACCCAATATTGAGAAATCAAGTGTGCGGCTTAGAAAAACAAGTGCTTTAGGCTGCAAATCTGACATATGCTTGTACTTTCTGGCAAGATACATTCTTCAGATTTCATGGGATACAGTACTGCTCTGAGCTCTCTATGGTATGTCTTTCCTCTGCTTTTCCTGCATGCTCTAGGGATCTTCACATATAGAGAAAACAGACTAGATTTGCAGTGTGGCTCTGAGAGCAGTGATGACAGTGGGGGATCTACGCATGCAGGGCAAGCGGAATATCAAACTGGGGAGCAGTCATGCACAACTGAGAAACAGAGTGAAAAATTTCACCAATTTTTTAAATAAAGACTTAATCATTTAGAGTATTACACATTCTTAGTATAGTGGTAGTTAGAATCCTAGGGATAAAGATGACAGACATTGCTTAAAGCGGGATTCACTGTTTTATCTCTGTGCTGTGCTCCCTGGATTAGAAAGCACCTTGTATACATATAGTCCAAATAGACAGTAATTGGCAACACACAGGTCATGCATGTTAGAAAATCCTGCCAGGACGCCTGCTTCTTTCTGGCAGATACAGCCTAGAGTAACAAATGCTTGATCTTAATTATATACTATGTTTTGCCTTATGGGAATGAATCCTTTCCTGTGCACTATTCTTAAACCCAGCTCCTAATTTGCCCCGTGTGCTAAAATTAATGTTACTTTCAGTAACTGCTAATCACAGTATCCCAGCTTCTACATCTCCCACGGGTGTCCGAACATTAATGTTAGCTATTAAGGTGGTGGGGACGTTTGTGATGTCATATCCTATTGTATTCTCTGGCCAAGATTATATGTACAACATAAATTACTTGTATTTATTTTGGTTGCTTTCAAGGACTCTGATCAAGTGTAAGGTCTCATTACATGCTGCATAAATTCAAGGTGATTGACCCGTCTTGTAAAGAACTTCTACAATTTAGACAGACAAGGTAAAGTGTCCAGACACTCTGGATTTTATGTAATTCTGTGTGGATGGTCACCTCTTTTTCTTTCAGAAAGCTAATTAACTGCATCTCTGATTCAAGCCATTTTTAGCTCAGAAACACAAACTGTAAATTCCAGGGAATGAGATTTTTCTCTCTCTTCCTAGCATTTGGTGACATTTGCTAATTGATAAAAGGAATACTGGATTGCATCTGTTGCTGCTTTTTTAGGCAAACAATTCTATTGCTGAGGATGAAAACACAGCAGTTTTTGACTCCCACATGCTCTTACAGTTCATAGTCTGTATATATTTCCTAATCTCTTGTGGTCTCAGCAGGACATTTGCGGATCGGTAAAATTAGTATCAAAGAGTAGTTAAGGTGGCTGCCTATAACTTAGCCTCTTAACAGCTCTAGTGATTTCCTCATATGGGAATGTACTGCAGGATTGCCACAGAACAAAGTAACAGAGATGAGGGTGTGCATCAGGCAAGACATATTTCAGCTGTTTGTGAGTCTAACCCAGAGCATGCTAGTAGAGCCGCCAACCCATTCTGAATCCTCCTCACAAAAGCTGATAGAAGTGGGCTTCACCAGCTATTAACAGTGACTCTAGCGCCTTTCTAAGATCCAAATCTTGTTAGCCATTAGCATGCCAGCAGGATATTTGAATGCACTCAGGTCTATTCTCAGATGTAACAGTTTCATCTCACTACAACTGTTTCCAGTAGGGATTCCGCTCTTTAAGATTGCCAAAGAATCAAATTGGAAGCCTGTATCTCTGCAGAGAAACCAGGTTAACTGATTCAGGAAGTGAGTGCAGTTCTCCCATGTCCCTTTGATCAAAATCATCTGCAGAACAATTCATGCTTGGATGGATCTGTGACAGAGTCCCCTCCAGGCTTGCTCAAAACATTTAACATTTCTGATCCCTTCCTCCATTAGAAATGTATAAGCAGCTGTGGGCTGCTTCATTTTACCAGTTGCTCCACATCCTGTTACTTATGATCCATTCCTGGGTATGTCTGCCAGCAAAACTTCTGCCAGAAGAATGATATCTTTCATTTTTAAAATAGAAGCTTTCCTTTTTATATGGAAGATTTTTTTTTTTTCATCTCCAAGCTGTGTGCAGCAAGAGACTGATGAGAAGGTTGCATGTGCAAACCATGTTGATGAGAGGGGTTCCAAAAACCTTATTAAAATATATACACTGACTTAAAGTTCAGATGGTTTCCCTGTAGCTGACAGAACTGATCCTGCTGTACATGACTATTCTGAACACATCTTTCCCAGAGATTACTTATTCCTAGAACACTTGGATAGTGATACTTTTCACTTAAAAATAGATCCAATTGTACCAAACTTCTTCATCTCTTGTTCTTTATTATCAATATAGCATATTTTTCAGTGGAAATCTTTTCAGGAATGTGTATTATGGAATTAATATTAAAAGTTCTGCGTCTTCTGTCATGTCTGACAACAATTTGTGTACAGAGTATAAATGAATATTTTTTTCTATCTCCTCACTCTCAGTCCCTTAAAAAGAGACTTCTCTGTGTTCATGGATTTTATTGTATGCTAAAGAAGGAGGTTTGTGAAACGTATTGTTAACATATTGGCAGTGCTTTCCTGCTGCATAGTGGGTTGGCTTTGTAATAACAGAAAATGGAGGGAAGCACAAAGAGAAGCTAAAGGAAATGTAGAATTTACACTCCCCTACCCCAATCGCTTGCAGTATTTGAGGTGGCAGTTGCCAGTCATACACCAAGAGAGGTAGCAAGCTATTTAAGTTATCCAAGACTTTCAGTGCTTCATTAATTAAAAAACAATTTGGAGTATATAACACAGAAAAGCAGCAAGCTTGTTTGCAGTGCTAGAGCCCCAACTGTATCTGAGACACTATAATTAAGATTTTGCTTCAGTCCAGATGAGCATGTCCCTCACTACAGGTGTAACCTGATTTGTATGTAAACAATGTGTGCAAGAGTATAGGCAATTTCTGGTATAATTGCAGATGTTTATCAGCTCTCTTCACCATTCCTGCAATGAATTACATTGTGAATTTCTGACAGGTTCATAAATGATTAATAGCTTATAAAGTTTCATTCTGGGGGTAATTTTTCTGTTTAATCTCTCTCTGTGAATTAAACCTTAGGGAAGGTGCTGAAAATCTTAAGCTTTTTCATTAGATAGGGATACATAATTCAATAGCTCCTTTAGCTTCAATCCAGTGTTATTCTGTATTCCATCTCCAACTATATACCTAATGTATAAACTGAACTTTTCTATTAGTATCAATGTAATTATAACCAACTTGTTGTGTAAAAATTTTAGCAGTCATCATCAACTATGTCTTAGAAAAAATAGGGAGTTAATGTTTTTGAAGTTATGCTACTCTTGGAGCCATACATTTCTGATACTAAGTTTGTATATATATGAATAGCAAGGCATTATACGTACCACCAAATACCTTCCTCGTTTATAACACAGCAGCTTTTTGAATCTACTCTACAGTTACTTGAGTTACTTCTGCTTAAGTGCGTAGCGGTGCAAGCTGGTTGGTGCTTAGCTTTTTTTGAGTGCAGCAGAAAGGGTTGTAAGTAGATCCTGTTTTTAAGTAAAAAATGAAATTCTGACTTACGCTTGATACTGCCTTCGTTAGGGCCACTGTAGCCTCTACAGTTCAGTACTTTGGTTTTAGTTTCAGTGGACAAATCATGACATCATCAACAGATTTTTAAATTATCTTTTTTCTCTGCTTGTTTTTAGCGTTTTGGACCATTGTTACACCTTTTGATTTTGGAAACAGGAGGCCATAATTCCTAGATTTTGTGTGGAAGGAAGCATTACTTCCTAACACTACTTGTTTGTGAGAAATTAGCTGTTAAAATCATGCCAAAATGCAAATGAGGGGGCTGAGCAGAATGGCAGGAAGTTAATCATAGTACTCCACATTCTTGCAACCTGCCAGAGTTGGAAGTAATTCCGTACCTCATTGGAAGGCTGGGAATGTTGACTTTCCAGAAGTAGCAGTAATTTGTCCTAGCCCTGGCTGCTTGTTCAATTATCAGGACAGAAACTACAGAATTCTGGTTTTGGCTTTTTAAGTTAATCCAATATAATAATTGAAATAGTCCAAAACTAATGTACAGTCAGGATTTAACTTAGGGTTTGTGAGGTTTTTTTTAACCAAATAATAGCATATGGAAATGAAAGAGGGAGCATATTTGAAGAATAGGAACAAGCTCTTAGCAAAAACGTTTTGGGGGAATAGCAGATATGAGAAAATTCAAGATAGATATATTTACTTCCAAAGGGTAACAGGAACATAGCTTTATTAAGAAAGCAGCTGCTTTTCTCTCTTACAAAGCAGAGGGTTATAATGCTTTATTGTTGCAGAGCAGTTGCATTTTGCAAGCTGTGCTAGGATTAAAGAATGATTCGAGTGTGTTCAAAATCTCACTGAGAACTGAAGACGAGAGGAAAAGGCTTTGTCTTTAACAACCAGAACGCAGTGAGCACCTTGGCTTCCCGTAGGTTACATACACCACTGAGAAGGCAGGTGGGCACTGGCTGGGCTCCACTTCAGCAAAACCTGCAGCTACTGCAACCTCAGTGCTGCCGTGGTCCATCATTGCTTCTGCTCAGCGTTACCGGCTGGTAGATCAGGATGGGAGCAGATAATCACTGTAAGATGATGGGATTCAGCATGAGACTTTTAAAAGTTTTGCTGAGCACTATGGAGAGAGGCCATAAGAATTATATTAAGATGTATGTTTAAATCAGCCCTTATTCTTGATAGCTGAGAAAGAACATAGTGTAGTTCTGAACAAGCATAACAGAAGACATTTGAATTGCCACAAAGTGAGTGTGATGGGCTTGCTTCTGCCCTGAGCCAACAAACAGAACCTCTGTGGATGACAGGAATGTATATGCATTCCATGTTAAGAACAGAAGATTACACTGCTTCCAAGTATTATTAAAAGATATATGACTTAGCAGAATATACTGAGCTTCACTGTACTTCATGTATGGTTTAGCAGAACTCTCCCAGTCCTGCACACAAAGCTATTTGTATGGAGAAAAAATAAATTACTGCCACTGTAGGTAGAGTTTCCATGCAGAATTTAAGATGCAACTTGTAAAATACAGAGGCTTACTTTAAATGTTATTCCTAACAGTCTCCTTTTGGGATTAAGTCTATGTGCATATTTATAGGAATCTTTCTTTGTGATCAGATGTAATAATCAGACTATATGAAGACTTCTAGTGAAGGAGTGATAAAAGGGAGTATATGATGCTTAGTAATGATAGGTTGTTTCTGTAGTCATGGCAAGCGATGCATTTAGAATACTAACAGCTTATTGACTAATGGCTTTGTGCAATTTATAGATTATGAACAATACAAAAAACTTCCTGCAGAAGGACTTTTTACCTGGACACTAGCATGACTGTAAAAATTGTCATGAGGTCTGTTCGGGAGAAAACCTGTGTAGTCAAATTTGCAGCAATCCCATCTTTCTGAAATGTAATTAAATCTGCATATGTAGAAAGTAATTAAGAAGCAGAAGTGTCAGTTGTATTTTATGGTTGTTTTATAGTGGTTTATGGTATTTAATTTTGTTACTTAAAGAGGAAGTAGAAAAAAAATCTAAATGCCTTTTCTTCCCCATGTAAGCCTTATGTTCCTATGCTATCTAAACTCAGTGGATGATTAACACCTACAGAGAGAAACAGACAATTACTGAGAGCAAGTATCTTCTGTCTCTCAATTATTATGCTAATCAATGAAAAACATTTATTTAAACCCTCAAGACATCTGTCCTTCAGGCCAGGAACATGGGATTTTATGGGCCATGGAAACGTTCTGGATTTAAAGACTTCTTTACAACTTTCCTACAGTGGGAGGCCATCAATGCATATCAGAAACAGTTCTCCACTCTGCAGTAATGCCTTGCTGGCTTCAATAATGCAAGCAGACGCTCCAAAATTTCCTAACGGAATAATTTAATAATAATTAAAAAATCCCTGATGGTTCAAGTCTGCTGTTGCTAAAGAACATACAGAATGCTAGAAATGATCTCTTGAGGCACAAGGTTAACTGCCATATCTAGCTTTGTTTTCTAGAGAAACCCCTTGCCCATTGTCGAGCTGTATAAATAGTACCACAGACAAAGAAATGCAAGGATGAGAAGCCTTCCGCAGTTGTTTACCTCTGAACCTAAAGAAGTTAGAAAGAAGATTCAAAAGCCTCAAGAGGAAGAGAAGCACAGGTAAATACCGGTCAGGCAGTAGCCTGTGACTCAGGTGGCTGATTTTGTGAAAGCCTCGCTGAAAGCAGATATCGCTCCCGCCAGCAAGTAAGATATAGAAACCTGATCGCTGTCAGGCGGCTCGTTAGAGAAGAGTTCCGAAAGCAGAAAGACTGTTTTTACTGTGAAAAGACCGGAGCGCGGGCAGCTCTCGGCGTGCGTTGGGAGCACACGGGGCACGGGGGCAGGGTCGCTGCCACCGTGTGCCCCGCGTTCCCCCAGGCTAGGACCCCCCGCGCCGAGGAGCTGCCGCCGCCCGCCCGCGCCCGGCGGGGAGGGGAGCGGAGGGAAGGGGAGCGGAGCGGAGCAGCCCGGGATGGCTGCGGGCTCCTGGCCCGCTGGGGCCCCGCGCCGGGCAGCGCCGCCGCAGCGCGGGCTTTCGCGGGGAGCGGAGCGGGGCCGGGGAGCCGGCGGGGCCGCGGGAGGGGCCGGCAGCCGCCCGGCAGGAGCGGCCCCGGCAGCAGCGGGGCGGCCGCCCGCCGCGCCCCTCGTACTAAAGTTTCCGCGGGCGGTAGGAGGGCGGCCCCGGGGGTACCGCGGTCTCCCCCGCGGCGGGTGCGCGGGCAGCCTCTCTCGCGGGGGGCGCCGCGCCGCCGGCGGCTCCTACCTTCCAGCACCGAGCAGAGTTTGTGCAGGGCCATTGTCTCCCGGCGCCTCCGCGGCGGCGGCGGCGGCGATCACCGGCGCTCCATGGCGGCGGCCGGGCGCGGCGGCGGCCCCCCGCGAGGGCGCTGTGGCCCGCGGCTACGGCTCGGCCGGTCCCCGCCCGCCCGCGGCCATGGCCGTGCCCGCCGCCCCCGCGCGGGGCGCGCTCAGCCTCCGCCGCCCGCGCCCGGGCCCGCCGCCGCGCTCAGTCCCATCTAGAGCCGGGCACGGCGGGCTCCGTCGGGGCTGTCCTGCCCCGGGGGCGGAGAGCGGGGCGGGGGGGCTCCCCGTGAGGCGGTCCGAGCGCAGCCCGGCAGCTCCCAGCCCGACTGAAGCGGCGGCTGGTAAATGAAGCTCATTTAAGATGTGAGGGGTGTTTGCCTGGATGAGCTGCTTGTACGCATGTGCCCGCCCCCCGCGGAGCCCCGCAAGCAGCCGCAGCCGCCGGGGCCACGGTGCTCCTCCCGCCCGCCCGCCCGGGCACCGAGCGGGGGCAGTGGCCGCCTCGCCCCGGCCCTGCGGGGAGCCGGCAGTGGCCCCGTTGAGGGTCCCCGCCGCGCATCGTGCCCCAGGCCGCAGCCTCACCGCCCGGCTGCCGGGATTTTCCCGCCTGCGGAGAGGGGCCCTGCGGTGCCGGCTGCCCGGAGCGCGGCCCCCGCGCCCGTGGCGACCAGGGCGGAGCGGACGAGCCGTGCGGCCCCTCTCCGGGACACGGGGGCTCGGGTGAGCCCGAATCCCGGCTGCCCGCCTTTGTTTGGGATCCGAGTGGGGTCCCGGTGGGGTAAAATGGAGCGGGTCCTCCCCTTGCGCCCCCCCGCTCTCCGCGGCAGGGATCCCGTGCGGCCCCCGCCGTGCCCGGCCGCGGGGTGCTGCTGCCTGCAGCTGGGCGCCGGCAGCAGCCCGTCCGCGCTATTGTGCGGCTGTTGTCTGACGGGGGTGACGGCTAAAATGGAGCTACTAGTTTACAAGAAGTTAATAAAAAGGCGCACTTAGCCTGCTGCCTGCCCTGGCTCCCACCCCGCGGGTTATCCATCACATCGGGTTAGCGTGTGAGGGGAATGGGGCAGGTGGCGGGGTCGGGGGGAAGGGCGGGCTGTAAGGCCCGAGGGAAGGGCTCTCCCCGGCCGGCAGTGCCCGGGGCGCCGCGTCCTCCCGCACCCCTCCGAGCCGGCGGCCGAGGCGTGCAAGGGCAGCGCGGCCGCGGGGGGCTGCCGGACCGGTGGGCTACGTGTAAAATGATAGCGATGCATGTAATAGCCCATTAGGGATTTTTTTAAAGTCTCCCACGGGCAACACGGGTTGAAGTATCTCCGGGTATTTCACATCGGATGTCTTTTCCCTAGAACTGCGGATCGGGCGAGGCTGAGAGCTTTTGCTGAGGACACGAAGTACTGAAACGCGGCGATGGTCCGGTCTGTGCGCGCAGCGCGTTGCAGAGCTCTGCGCAGCGGGCAGGAGCGCTGCGAGCCCGCCCGGCCTGGCCCCCGCGGGGGTGCGGGCCCCGGCGCCGCCACCGCCGCTGGCCCGTGCCCGAGAGCCGGCCCGGCCCGGCCCGGCCCCGGCGTGTAGGCGGGCCCGTCCTCCCCCCGCCCTCGGGAGCGATGATGCGGGTCTGAAGCCCCAGGGACCCCGGCGGGACTCCGCTGCCCGGGCTCGGGCACCTCACGGGAGCCGTCCGGAACCCCCTCGCTGGACCCGCTTGGTTTTGCAAACTGTAAATGAGATGCGTAATTGTAAGTGGCGATTCCGCCTGCGTAGGGAGTAGGGCCGCTCGCTCTCGTCTCGGACACGGCCGGGAGAGGTGAAGCCCCTGGTTCCCGGTGGGTTGGTGCGCTGTGTTCCAACGTTAAATTCCTCCTGCAACGCTCAAAGGTCAGCATGCCCTGTTCCAAAAGGTCATGCTCTTGCTTCAGATTATCTGTTAAATATTTCAGGCTCTCCAAGTCGATAGGATTGTCAGTTGTGGCGAACTGAGCAAGGGGGGACCGAGGAGCCCCGGGGGGCGGCGGGGGGAGCCCCGGGGGGGCGGCTCTGGTCCCCCCTCCCTCCCGGTGTGCTGCTCAGCCGCGGGACCCCGCCAGGCCTTACCGTGGGGGTCCTGAGCCTCACTGGGTGTTAAGGTCCGTTTCAGTGTTCTCAGAAGGTTGAGGAAGTATTAAGCTTGGTGCTCTGGCAAAACCCCAAGTTACAGAATTATATTATTCCGCTTACTCGAATTGTCCTTTCAGTTTCAGACAGAGATGATACAGTCCTTCTCAAAGGGTAGTTCTTCCATGAATTGTTAAATAGCTGCTGCATTCCAGCACTGGATAAAGCAATTTCTCGGTGTTCATCTCTTAACCATGTATTTATGGTGGTGTGCTGGCATGTTACATTCTGTAGTGAAAACTCCCATACAAAGAGAAGTCCTCATTAGGTGGATCGACTTTGCACTTTTTTCTTTGCTAACAAAAATGTTTAGTAACTCAAGAAAAAGTCTAACAGACTAATAATTTGTACTGTATCTGTGCATCATCCACCATTTTTTATCCTCTCTATAAGTACATAAGCACAAAACTAAAATCTGACTATGCTGTTGTGCAGATTGGGTTAGGAGACAGGGGGTTGCTTTTTTTTTCTGTTTGGTGGTTTGGGGTTTTTTTCTGGAATGCAGAGTAGTGGATGGCAAAATTTGGCTCAGATAATCCTTTTTATTACTTGTGATGATACAAGAAATGAGAGAACTAGCCTGATTCTCAGATATCAAGCTGAATTTGCATTCAAGAAAACTATTTGTGGTTAATTGTCTCACACCAAAGAAATAGGAGAAAAACCTAGTAATATCTTGTGCTCTGTACAAGTTGGTAGTAACTGCAAAGACCCAATCTGCTACAGTCAGTTTAACTGAGAAGTTGAACTTCTAGTTTGTCCATCAGAAGGTTGAACAGAGGTGTTACACTACACATTTGGGGAAGTGCAGCGGCTTTTCCATGCTGTTCTTCTCCCAGGCTGTGTCAAGCTGTCAATGTGGAAGACACATCAACTCGTAGATTTGGGACATAATTTGCCATCATTTACTGCTGCTTTCAGAGAAGTTTCTCACGTGGAAGTCCCCGTTGCTTAGTCTTGCTAGAGCTCCTGTTATAAGTTGTGCTTTAAAATATTTTATAGTAAACTAACGTCTGAAGAAACTTTCACTTCCCCTTTTCTGAGCCTGCAGAGCACTAGTTTCCAGGGAAGAAAATGCTGTGCCACTGGATCAAGCTGGCAGTAAGCTTGAGTTAATTAAACTTGAGTTTGGGAGTTAAGAACGGTTGAAGGCAACTTTTGGACAGCCAGTTATGTATTGTTCTGCTGCTCTATTGAGTCATCGCGACTATCTTTGAATGGGAGTAGTTCACAGAAGGCAAGGGGACTGCCCATTTTGATGGAGGTAAATACCTGCGCCAACAGTTAAAGAATGAGTCAGTTACAACAGGTGCTCTGCTGCAATAAAAGGCTTAATTTTTCATTATTAGAAGTGGTTTTGCCTCCTCCCAACCGTTCTTCCTTAAAACTTCCTTTGGTTTCCTGTTCTGCTAGAAGTCTTAATTCTATTATTACCTAAAGTATTTGCTGCTCTTGAGAAGCAGATTGTACATCACAAATAGCCTTAGACCAGCAGTTTTTTTACTATGTTTGAGGCTATTTAGATATTGTTTTTAAAAGAGGTTGCAAAAATATAGCTGTCAACAGGGAATAATTATGAAAGGAAGTTAGGAGTTACATTTTAACTGTTCTGGTACCTGGGTTTGTCAACAGGATTTAGGTCCATTTGATAAATCTTACTTATATGCAATTTCTAATTAGAAAATGATAGAAGACACTGTGGTAATATAATATGTAATCATACATAAATATGTATAATTGGCTTTGTTATCTACTACTAAGAACACTGCAGACTTTTGAAGTCATGAAGAATACTGATAGTCTCCAGAAAGCTTACTGTGCACTTCTCTATTTGCTAGGCAATATCATTAGATCTGAGTATTAAAATATACCTACAAACTTTTCCAGCTTAAGTTGGGAAATTCAGGAATTTCAAAATAAGGTTCACACATATGATTTTTATGGATTGTATCATAGATGGGATCACACTTCTCGCTGAAGACAGGAATTAATTATAAAAATAGTGCTGTGTGGCTGATTATTTTCAAAATGACAGCTGAGTCCGGTATTATTAGTGCCTCAACAAAATTGCCAAAATGGAAAAAAAAATAGATAATAGGGCTACTGAAACAGTAGAGCAATATTTCAGATTTAACATCTCTCTTGCTCTTGATTTCTTAACATACTTCTCAGTCTTTGATCAAAAAATTTGCCCATCCCTTTAGAATTAGTACTATTTATTTGCGAAGTTTGAGATCATTTAAAGCATAATTTTATTTTCTCTTTTTTGAAAAATAATTATTTTGGTTATTAATACCTTCAAAACTGGCATGGTTAATGCTTTTACAGTGTTTTAACAGATGATTATAATATAGTAGAAACTTACGGATTGAATTCTGTTCTATTTAGGTGTCATTTATTTGGAAGTAGTTACAAAGATCCTGATTTGACTTGGTGCATTTATAGCAATTCCTTTTCAATTAACTGTAGCAAATTTTCTTCTGTTAAGAAAGAGGGCCTTGTGATAGGAACAATATCATACTATATAGAATATGCCTATTAATCTGCAGCAGAAAAGTTGGTTTGTTTGTCAGGAGATTATAGTGCATTAATGATAAATCTGGTAGGAAGATTCAGTCTTAAAGCTTCTCATGGAAAATGAGAACAAAGAAAGATGGTATTTCAACAGCCATCTGGCAGTTGGCGTGTCAACAGTATTTTTATATAGGTGAGATTTCACACTGAAGAAGCCTTCCAATAGCAGTTCTCACCAGGGCTGTGTTATGGTAGATGCATTTTTAAAATTGATGTAGTTAGAACTATTTCTCACTTCTCAGTTACTGTGACGATCACCTGGAACTACACTTTCTAATTGATGCTGCTTTCTTAAACTTAGTGGCAGAAGGGTAATAACCGGACCCAAACATATTTTTGGTGCTTAGAGAATAGAAAACCAAAGTATGACATGAAACCTTTGACAAGAGGTTTAACAATATTTAATGCCTTAATTCAAAATAGTATGCATATACTGTTGTGAGCCAAGCTATGAGTAGTGAGTAGTTAGAACCTGTGGTAAACTTTAATAGCTTTCTTATAATAAAGGACTAATAATGTATTGCATATAAAGTGATGCAATAATGCACTACTGAGCATGCAAAATACCTTAAAGCAAAAGATACTGAGTTCATTGTTTTGTTAACTTGACAACAGCTTAAATATCAGCATGAGGTTATTTCATTCCTAATTGTTTTTCCAAAAAGCATAAGGAGCCTAATCTGTGTTTATTATATTGTGATAGAGGACTACAGACCACTTTACTGCCACAGTAGCATTATACATTCAGCCTTATTCTCCAACCATCGGAAAATGATCGGAAAATATATTGAATTGTGCTTCCTTTTAATTATGAAATCCGTTATTACTTTTGCTGTTGGGAGCAAATTCTATTAATGGGGTTTAAAAAGTCCAATAACATTAATTATTTATCTAAAAAAATCTTACCTTTTCATGCCACTCTAAGAGAAATATTAAAGGTGTGCATTAAGGAAATACACTATCCGGAGTAATAACAGTGATGTAATGTGAAAGTCTTCTTTGTTCATATTAGAAATACGTGCTAAAACTTCATAGCTCAGTAGACTGCTTATCAGTACTTTTCCGATTTTTGGCTTGGTGCTGCTGTATGAATGGGTCACTGTTCAGCACTGCCATGGTAACCAATTGCTTGACTGTGATTCAGGGTGGACATAATCAGTTCAGCTTTGTACCTGCTCTCTCTTTTCTGTTCCTATATTGACAAGCAAAGGTAGTGAGCGTTACAGCACAGCAGGTTACCAGACAAGCACCGGACCAGAGGAGATACTTACTGCAGAGGCAATTGCTTGTAAGATCAACACTTTGTAGTTTGTTGTGTTCTGGTTTATCAAACAGTGTTTATTAGCAATGCAAACTGACAGATTTAAATGCACAATTAATAATGTAAACTGATGTCGCTAAGGAATAACTATTATGACTCTTTTAGAGACTCTTCCAGGATCCAAAGTACAACGAGTAATTGTAACATTCTCACCATTGTAAATGTGTTGAGCTATTTGTCTTATGTAATTATTACAGCCTTATGAAATTTGGGCATAAGAGTGTACACAGATAACATACACTGCTTATTCTGAGTGTCCTATTATATTCTTAATTTAATCTTTGTATATCGCATCCCTTAGCAATACATTTTAGGGAGTCAATCCTTTCTCCTTCCACTCCAAAATGTTTCTTTTAACTTCTTTAATAACAAAACCAAACAAAAAAAACCCCATACCTTTCTTATTTTAAAAAACCCACTACTTTCATGACTTTAGGCCTTTCCAAAATAAATGTGGTTATAGTTTAATTATAAAAGCAGTTTATGGAATGCTGATACATTTTTATGGTTTTAAGTTTTTAATGTGTTGTCTTCTCTCTAGAACTAACACACCTAAATACTGCATCTATCCCACGATGAGCTACTGAACCAGTATTAACACTGCAGGTTTCTTTTAGTTCTCCAATTCCTAAATTCTTTAACTACTGCACATATGGATATAAACAAAGAAAAACACAGACTACTTTAGGTTGAGCACCATTCAGTACAATCAAAATAATTAATGATCAAGTCATCTGAGAAATTGCTCATGCTTAATTTTCAGAAATGCAGGTTATTTTGCAGGAATGTATAAATGACAAGACCAATCCAAGTGGTACAAAGTATTCTGCTCGCTGAAACGCTAAACTTTATTTACACAGCTTTCTTTCTATCAAATATTACTAAAGAATTGGTGGTACGTAAACAATGGAACATGCAATTTGATCCGTTTACTAAGAAAAATAAATTTACAGTTCTGTTAAATAAAGACCAAATGCTATTATATACAGTCTGTTAAATAAAAGGCCTTGAGAGACATTCAGGTCTATTTTTAATACTTTCCAAATAAATACCAAATAATGCAACATTTACAAATAGCACACCAGCAGTATTTTCATGGTAATCATTTTACAAATCAGAATTTAGTAATTCAATTAAGCAAATGAGTAGCAGATCCTTCATAAATATTAAGGCATGTCACATAGCATCAAAATGGAACCGATGAGCCTCCTGTCGCTTCTCTCTGTCATCTGCTTTCTGAAAAATAATAATAAAAAACCACTGTGGGATCTAGAGCAATAATGTTACAGAAATGAGTTGTCAAATGTCAGAGAATGGTCAGTTTTTTTCCAAGTCGCTCATTTGACAAAAGGCAAAATCTTAGTAAAAGCCCCAATAATTAGCTTTTAAATGATGTCAGTTTGAAATAACAGCAATCTACTCAAAATTGGTTTCTGCTGTTAATGCTCAGCTGTTTTAGTATTTATGACACATTATTTTCTATTATTTCTGATAATGCTTTTTTATAAAGGAGTATTGAAAACATGAAGAATGCTTCTTAGTATGCATTTATTAGTCTGCATTATAAATACAAGATGAAATTACTCTGGATTAACTGTAAATGTCATCTATGTTACACTTAAAATGAGATTCTGTTCTGTTAAGTACAAATTTAGACAAAGATGGCAGTTCAACCAACAATTAACAGTACCAAGTAGGCTAAAAATGTTCCATGTTTTTGTTTGTATTATGAAAATGTGAGGTTGGATGCATTTCCCTGCTTATTTATGCAGAACACACATTGATCTGCTGAAAGACTATTTTGGATGCTGCTTGGAAAAAAGAAGCATATTTAAATTTTACCTATAATCCAAGTAATGTGTAAAAACATGCCCCCTCCCACAAGCCTCCTCTTGTGTAAGCAGTAACAGAGTATGAAAGCACTTATTAAAGGATCTTTAAAGGCATCGTGTGACCTTTTCTAGAAAACAGTGTTTTTGTCATGACAGACAGTATGTGTAAATCCCAGCATAAGAGAATTTAGCAAAACAGATTTAAATGCTTTTTAGCTTGCTTATACCTAACTTTTTTTTTTTATGAGTAAAATGAAGAAAAGACTTTACAGTATGCTGTTATGTGGGCATTCAGATTTGTATCTCAGTTGATAAATATACATGACAATTTGGGCAGAAATCAGTGCATGTGTTCTACCATGAAAGTTTGTCATCTGCTTTGGCATCAAGCCAAATATTTCCTCATCACTCAATATTTATGTATGATAGCAACTCCACTGGATTAACTATGGATTTTACTGCACTTTGTGGCAGCAGCAGAGCTGTCAGTGAATTTGAAGAAATATCAGTCTGGCTTTTTGGCAGGGACTTTATCAATGTCAGTAGTATTTTGAATGTCAAAAACTGGGTGGGAAGAAGGGAGGGACATACTCTTTCCTACATTGAAATGCCTGTCACATTCCACAGCATTTTATAGTCTCACTTAAAAAGCAATTTTCACCCATTTCTTGTATGCTTCCTGAAAAAATTACTCCTTCAAATTTGACAGTAACCGATACTCTGATGAATGCATCAAAACTTCTCTAGCAGTATTACCATCAACATGTAGTGTTCACAGGACTAGCCCCAAGACCACAAAGCAAGTTAGAAAGAATCAGAATACAGGAATATCAAGGTCCTTAGATAATGTAGCAGACTATACTTGTGGCAAGATGAATAATGGTGTACATTCTTCCTCAATTTCGCTTTCATTTGATGTACCAAAACTAAAAACTATAACTGAGGTTTGAAAGCTTTTTTTTTTTTTTAAATGGATCCAAAATTTCTAAGGAATGACAGAGCAACGTACTATTCCTAAGTTATTTAAACAATACAATATTTGGGTGACAGATGAGCGTATAAGAACTATTGTAGACAAAGGGCTCCTATTACTACTTATCTGCAGAGGTCAAAGTACATGGTTCATTTTAACTGCTGAATAAAACACTGCAGCTTACAGACAGATATATCCTCTGGGGGAAAAGAAAAGATTGTAACTGACAGTACATCTCTCCTTCCTTTCTTTGCTATAGGTACTCTAGAGATCTGTAAGGGAAAATAGCATTTAGGCAGAACAGTATTTTTATGAGAGGATTACCGAGAGAGGCAGTAAACCAAGAACAAGCTTAGAAACAAAGAACTTTGGAGTTTAACTCCCAGTCATGTCAGTGATGCACAATACAGCCTTGGTCAAGATCTTTATTTGTTCTGTACTCCAACCATTTCTTCTAAAAATTGGGAAGGTAAAATTCAATAGGAAGGCACTGGAAAATTGCAGGAATTAACAAATATTTATACAGTAGTCTGAAAATACAATTTACTCAAATATTTGTGCCTATTTTGAGCAAGATGCAGCAGCCGGAAATGAGTTTATAATATAACCAATATACCACTCCATTCACATATACCTAATGGGGTTTAAAATGGCTCAGAAATGGCTCACTCTGGGCTGAGTGCTTCTTTACATTACAATACATGAATTATTATACGAAGAACTGTTTTAAATGTTCACATTAAATCTCCATTTCTCCAGATGGAATTATACATAGTTAATCCTTCCCCAACTCAAAGTCCAAGTATTTTTTCTGCTACTCTTGTTGCTTAAGATGTGTTGGAGAAGAGTCAAACCCAGCCAGTGCATAGTCCTAGCTAGCAGTTAGCAGTGCTTTCTTGGGACATAGGGCATGCTAAGGACAGTCATCATAAACTTTGTATTTCTTTGCTTTGTGTGTTCTATTCCCAGCTTTACTATTATTTGGAGACTGTATTTAACATTTTGAAGAGTGAAGACTGACAGACAAATAACATTTAAATATGAAGCATGTGCAAAGCCTATCTGAATGTTTAACAAGGTCATTTTATTTCCACAAGCACAAAATAACAAACAGTTCTACCATGTCAAAATGTGCAGTAATTTTATTTGACAGCTAAGATTATGGTTTGGGTATGTAGTAGCATTTATTGGCAATCCTGCCAGTTGGATATGACTGTGAACTGAGCATAGTTAAGAAAAATGGGAACGCATTTCTTTTGTGACATGAAAGGCCCCTTTCAAAATGCTTCTTCAAATCAATGGATTTCTATACACTGCACGTATAATTCAGACACACAGAGCAAAGCAGCCAATATGCACACGATTGACTCCCTATACAGTCTTGAATGCTAATGTCAGTGCAATCAGCAAAGATAGATAAAGAGATGTTTTCCTCATTTTTAGATTACCAGCAGAACTCAAGATAAGTCAACTGAGTTTATGTTCCATTTTCCAAAACAGTACTCCTTAAAACTCTGCAAAATAGAAAGCTTAGATATGAAACAAAACCATCTAATTTAGTTGGGAATAACAGATTAATGGCAAAAGCTTATCCATGTTGCGCTTTGTTTCCCTTTTTCATGTGTTTTAGAGCTTAAATAAAAACAATGCCAAACTTTAAGCTTGCAGTAAATACTGAATTAATAATAAACACCTTTTGGGAATTAATGCAGTCTGTGTCAGAAATTATACTGTAGAAAACTACTCAAAAAACCCAGTGTACAAGACTGTAAAATATTAGGAAGTGTTAAATAGTATAGAAAATATAGAAAAGAATCTAGGTAATTAAGCTTACCTTTTCTTGCCAGTGTAATATGCCAATTATTGCCAGGATGAAAACGCAGACACCAATTAAGGCTATAGCTGTCAGCAGCACAATGTTACTTGGGGTCAGATATAGCTTGGCACTCCAGCTGTACAAAAGAAGAAAATCCAAGGAAACATTAATACTCTTCATTAAGAAGCAGAAAACAGATTTAACTTATAAAGATGAAAAGAACCCGCTAGTGTAAAGACACTAGGTAACAACTTGGTCTACAAAAACTAGTGGCTATGCTTGGAGACTGAAGCTTAATGGTGTTTACTTGGAAATATATGGCTTAATATAATTATTTTCAGGTAATGCTGTGTCTAAATTCAGTTTCTGTTTAAGTTTCCAGGAATGCTATGGACATCCTCAGGGACTGACTTTTTTTTCATTAGGAGCTTTAACTCCTGCCCCTGACCAGGACAAAGTAAAATCCATAAGAAAATATTCCACAAAATTGCCTGGGGCATGGGGAGATGGAGAAGCAGGGTGAAGTAAGCCTGTGTGAGACAGATTGTTTCCCCCTCCTCTTGGACAGGTTCGTGGGGTCCCACTGATTAGGCATCTCTCAGTCTGAAGTTTACCCAGGGACAACTGCAGTTGTAGGCAATAGAACCAATTGATTATGGCAGAGGAATGCTGGAGAGCAACAAAATTAAGCACTTTAAGAGCTTCTGGAAGACATCCCTCCAGTGTTGTGGGGTCCTGAGGCTCAGTTAACACTCTTTTTCTACTACAGGCTTCCTATCATGGGAAAGCTGTCAGCACGAGGCTCTATGTTGAGGCAGCACTGAGGCATCTTGCGAAGCAACATATCTATGTTAAAGAAAATTACAAATTTAAGAAGTGTTTATTATGAAATCTGTTTTCTTCTTGGGGATTCTATCCTCTGCTATTGTACAGTGTCCATAGCTTAATTTATAGGAAAACAAAAATAGTTTAAGGATGACAGAAAAATTTTTGCATAACACATACCTTTAAATACCTCAAGACTATAACTAAATTTTCTACATCTGGCAGATGTTATTCCTGTGGTTGTTAATTAGCAATTCAAGTGGCACATCACTTCTCAACTGTTATTTGTCCTATAGTAAAATTAACTTCTGAAACTGATGTCAGAATCATTTCTGCATGATAAATGCAACTGACCTCACTAGTAGATCAAGCGGCAAAAAGCAGCTGGAATACGTGACTAATGTTTTCTCTAATAGCAAAGAGAGAAACATGCTCTCTTTCTGGGATAAACATTTTAATTGCAAAGTGAATTCAGTGTTCAAGCTCTTATGTAACCAACCCATTCACCTTTACTTGAAGAAAAACATTCATACCTGTGGCGACAGATACTGCATTCAAAAGGGCTGAACTAAAGCTTTTATATGCAACTAGACAGAAATTGCATGTTTGGTGAAACAAAAATGTTTGCTTCAATCATTACCATGCTTGCAATTTGTCAAACAGAATGTTGCTAAATCTAGCAAATATGTTATTATTTACAGGATTTGAGCTGGTAATGTATTTTGATTGTTTGTATGAGCTGGTAATAGATTTTGATTGTTTATGGGCACTAAGAGTCTGTGTAAATACTTGAGAAATATTCTGCCTAGTCACAGAGGCAACTACATCTATAGAACTAAGCCCCTCGCCATTGTTCTTAAATTTACTTTCTACACAAGTGACTATATTTAAACCTACACATAATGCCTTATTTAAACTCTGTATTAATGTAATTTTGTGAAGCGCAAATCAAAAGTTACCTTCGAGGAACGTTATGAGGATAGGGAATGACTATAAGCTGGGAGTTGGGTATGATAGCTGTCCATTCTTGTTTTCTTATAGCCTGAAAGAAAAACAAAGGCTATGTCAATTCCTAACAAACCAACATACTTAAAAGCAAAGAAATACGGTGTTGAAATATACAAAAGGAGAAACAAAAAAAACAGTTGCTTTTTAAAGTTTTAAATATAAGTAATTATTCCCTTACGTTTGTATAAACCTTTTATTCTGAAAGCTCTGAAGTGCTTTAAAAGAAAACAAAAAAAAACAGTAAAAAGCAAAATAACTGTAGCTGACATAAAACACAGCATCTGCTTAAAAAGTACAAAGCAACAACATAATAGGGAAAGAAGAAAAAAAACAATTCTACAAAGTAGGCAGGCAAAGCAATTATCCAAACCAGAATTTGGCCAGCACACTAATTTGAATACCTCACTTTTTAAATATATCAGATCTTTAAAGACTGAAAATGGTCAGAGCCCTACTTTTATGTTTCACCTGAAGATTAGATAATCATAGTAATGTCCACCTCCCATCATGCTGATCATGATTTTATCACTGAGGCAGAAAGGATTAAGTGAGTTTACAGGCCAGCCAGTCCAACCCTAGGAATGTCTTACAGCTGAGACCATAAGAATTGGGCCCTCAGATCTAATACACATTTACTACATAAACAAGCACTATATACCTGTGCTAACATTTATAGACAGCTTCAGTCATCTTTTGGTCTTAGTGCTAGCTTCAGAACTTATACACATCCCAAACCCCAGGCATACAAGGTTCTTTTTGGCAAACTTTTCTGTATTCAAACATACTACTTTGATACTCTTGCTTCGGTGAGGGGGAAGTGTTCCTAAGCAGTATTTCCAGCCAAACTCTATTAAGGAAGGTAACACCATAAATATTAGCTTGACAATCTTAAATCTCAACTAACCTTTTCTCCTAAAGGACGAGGAATGCCAACATGCAAATGGTCAAGGAAATTAGCACTACGTCCCAAGCCTAGCACGTTGTATGGCAACTGGAGAGCAAAATGTGCTGACTGGCTAAGCTGTCCAGCTGAAATAAAATTAGAAAACAAGCCCAAGTAGGTATTTTGGAAAGAAAAAAACCAAACAAAACCCACCAACTTTCAACACAAATACACATTTCAGAGTCAATAATGTTTAAAAAATTTTAACCGCATGATTATTTAATTCTTAAAGGCTCAATCCCACATTTCCAAACTACTTGTGGGCACTCACTTAGGGAACAGCTTAAATGCTTTAGATTTCAAGGTAAGATGATTCTTTTGAGCACCATTTCTATGTTAAAATGAATCTCTACTATTTGTTACATGTTAAGAAGAAATCGGCCATCTGCATTTATTTTGATACGAGTAGTGCCAAGTCTTTTGCCTCATTGATTTATAAGCTCAGACTCAACATGTGAAGGTTCACTTTAATTCTTATTAGTGTTACTCAGTAACTACTGGGTTTTTTTTTTGTGTCACAAAATTAGCTAAATAAATTCTCATGAATAAATTCTCAAATAATAAATTGATTTAATGAAAACAGGATTAGAGTAGTTGCAAGTTAGGCCCTGGTGAGAGCATGTAATTATAAATAATTAAAGGAGAGACCATAGGGAAAAAAAATAACATTCTTTGTTTCCTGAAATGTCAGTAGGGAAACAGACAAGTGTTGCAGATATCAACAGGTTCACTACCATCCTCTTTCCAAAGTATCCAATTATTTGTTTTAAATAAAATTCTCATATTTTTTTTTAATTTCTGGCAAACTGATTCAGATCTTATGTAGATTTTTTGTTCATACTCTAGAAAGCCTCTTAGTAAGTGATCTGGCTACACAGCAGGAATTATATCAGCACCTCATAAGCACCACAGTGAAATCAGCCTTTCACCAGATTAATAGAAATGAGTTCAAGGGATACTTGACAACCACAAGTAGGTGTACGTGACCAATAGAAACAGTTTTTCAGAAAGATATGATGTAGTCAGTATTCTTTAAGCGTCAGATTTTTCTCTGCTTTGACACCTGACAGATTATGCCTGAAATTGGAAACTAGAAGTTAAGCGAGGAAACATAACAGAATGTGAATTAAAGAACACGAATTCACATTTTGTAACGAATTTACAGCCAACTCATTTCTACCTCTCCACACTTTCTTCCAAGGCTTGATTCTGAAAGTCAGTAGTTTGCTTCAGACAACTGGCTGTTGGCCATACTAGTTGCACTGCAACTTGCACCGTTGCAGTGAGGAGAGCTGGGGGAAAACTGAACAACCAACCACCACCACTTCTTCGGCAAAGCCAAACATCCTTTCAAGAAAAACCAGAAACAAACTCCCATTCTTGGCTCCTGGACATAGCCCAGTAAGCGCAGGTGTGCATTTGCCACTACACAACAGCAGTGATCCCGGCGGGGAGTCTCTGGAAAGTGATGTACAAGAGTATTATAAAAGCTCTTACACTAAGGGACACCAAGATGACACCTACTTTCAGAAGCAACTCCTCAGCTTTTGTATCCTCTTATGGGGGACAAACTACCTTGTATATTGGATAATTTTGAACCCCTATTCAAGAGAAAGATTACCTCATGGTTCTGTTTTTCTGAACCTCCCCCCTCTCCACCAGTTTTTTAGGAAGAAGCTTGCCATATGCTGTCAGGCATGTTTTGAAACAGGCCTGTTTAATCAGAAGGTAAATACTCTGTATTACTGTAGTTTTAGAGCTAGGATAATTTTATTTAACAAGGCAAGATAAATGTCAACTAAATACACTTAGAGGAGATCTGAAAAATCAGCTTGATGCAGTTACCTTTTTATTAAGCTAAAATGCTATTAGCAAAAAGAAACAGTAACAGTTTTCCTAAAGATCAGGCATATTTTAGGTTTACTTTTTGCCCATGCAGAACCATGTAACAAGCAAGCAGACATGGAAATATTTAAATAGGATTTGTACTTTCAGTCCTTTGTAGTGAGGGCAAGGTGTACTGTGTACATTATTAGGTAAATTCCTAGACTATGGAATCTGTGACAGACAGCATTAGCTGAGAAGCTTTTCTCTAAGAATAGTGTTTTTTCCAGGAAGCTGAGATAACAGTATAGGACTTGAATCTGTCCATGCTTTGTCACTCACTTCCCTTACATGATTTTGGCTAAATTGCTCAATCTCTAGGTCTCAATTTCCAAATCTAAAATTTGACTAATTCTCAAATTAGACTAAGCCTGTAGTATCTGAAAATGCTGATTACCAATGTAAAAGTAGCAAGGAACAAAGGTACGTTTATTAAATTTGATTTAGTTGTAAAAACAAACAAGTTATGTATTACTTGATCATGCTATTAACATAATAAAAATTTTTCTTTAAAAGTTTGCTTCACTAAGGCTGAATTCTGAAGGACTTTCCCCAAATGAAAAGGTGCTGCTGTAATATTTAACAATGAAAAGCTTTTAGAATGACTTCTGAGTGAAATATTTAGGATTATGAGCAGACTGCAACTGAGATCTTCCTTTTTTCTTTCATCATACAAATGAAATGAATGTCAACTAAATTAAAGGAAATAAAAGAAAATGTCATACACTGTGTGCAGTCAGCCTTACAGAGGTTAGAGAGTCAGATACTGCAGCTAGAATTCTTAAAAGCATTGAATAATTTCATGGCTACTAACACCGGTTCTTATGCCTGCTAAGATAAGGATAATGAAATCTTATGCTTCAGGATGTAAATAGATCATTTGCAAAGGTCAGAAAGGAATGTTTTCTTCTACAAAGCAGGCAGAAAATGTGCACATACCTTTTCTTTATTTGCCATTAAAATTGGGAGATATTAGCTAAGCAGGACTTGGGATGATAGCATACAGAAGGTTCTAGTTCACTTTAAAACCGACTACAAATACGAGATCTTTGAGACTATTTCTTGCTTTACTCCATCTATATCTATCATAAATTCTGTAATAGTTTGATGTTACTCAAATGTTCCACTCAGAATTGCAAACAAGTAATTAAGAATGACAAGCGTTCATCTGAGAAACATAAAAACCTTGACCAAAGATTAAAAGTAAAAAGAGAAATCACAGACAGTACTGTTAACAGTTTATTGTTATTTCCAAAGTTCTCAGTCACTGGTAATTAATTTACTTATGAAAGTATTTCAAATTTAATTTAAATAACAACTCTAGTTATTTGCTCTGTTGTAAAACTATTGTAAACGGTTTTCTGCTTGCTGCAAGAAGATTTGATTATCATTCCATCTTCAAGCAGGAAGGTGGGATTTATTTCTTACACTACGATTGTTCTTCAAGCTTTTGGAAGTCTCTGCAAGCAAGGTGGAGAAAGTGGCTGTTGCTTCACAGCTTGTTTTGCTTCATCAGTAGAACTGTTACTATAAGAGATTAAAAAACCTCCTGTCCATGATGTACGTTATTACTTTTTAATACTACTTTAAAGACTATTCAACACTATGTCTTTTGCCTTATGCTTTTTGTTTCAAAATAGTTATTTAGAAGCACCCCGATATCACTGTCTATAGTACTGGCATAGGTGTTGGTGTTTATGTTTTTGTTCTAAATTGTAAGTCACTAAGTTGTTGCTTCAAAAACCCTGGGCAGAGTGAAAAAACCTCAAAGTTTTAAGACACGATTTTCAGTAGTTTCAGCCTGTCAAGACACCAGATTTTTACGAAATAGCTAATGACGTTAGGCAGACAAACCTTACGAAATTTTGCAGAGTTTGATATTCAGAAATCATTCTGAACATCTCTGAATCAATCTCCTTATATTTGACGTCTGGCATATAAAATTTGAAGCAATACATATCATTAACCTTTTGAAAGTCTCATCTGAAAAACAGAATGATGTGTCTATGACACATATAGTACTTGTTCTTTTATATCTGAATTAAGGGATTTCCCTTCTGTTTCCATTATACTGAAAGCTCAGTATGTCCTGAGTTAAACTGCAATGTTCTCAACAGCTTATTTCAGGGTGACTAGACCTAAGCACAGTAAGTACTTAAATGAAGTCAATTTAACTTTATGAAGGGAAGGTGATTGCATTTACATGTAGAAGCAATGTTTTCCATTGTTTCTTTAAACAGAACTGATAATGTGTGATAGTGGATTTACAATAGACTAGTTGAACCTACATAAATAGATTCACAAAACTGGTATTATTCAGTCGGTTTAAATAAGCTTATTTTGTGGAATAATAGAGCAGAACATACAAGATCATTACACACAGTTGAAAGACTAATGGAAACTCCCATTTCAAACCTGTGGTCTCCTGAAGCACCATTCTTTTCTTTTTTTAATTATACTTGACAAAATATAATTTGCTTTTAAGTAGTCCATTAAGGCGATTCAGATTAATACAAAATACAGTAAAAACATTTAGGCTTTCAGAAGTCCCTCAAATTCAATACTTTAGAGGATTGAATTGCTAAATCTATTTTCATAAAAGTTATGTCATTATTTCTTCCACTTACTATATTTTCCTCTAATTTGCAAAATTATGCATTTATCAGAAGCTTTAATACATTCATCAAAACAGTAATTGAAGATACTTGTGAAGTATGAATCAACTTGTCAAAAACACCCCAAAATTCTAAGTTAGAAAATATAACAGGAAGTTGCTTTTAGACATACGTTCTTTGTACCTGTTGACAATGTAGGTGGCTTTTCAAGTAATAAAACAGTTCATTGTGTAAAACATAGTATGTGAGTTGTAGCCTCTAGTCTCAGACTTGCATCTGAATTCTTCTGTACCATCATCTACCTTAATATTGAGGACTACTTTCTTATAGATTAGATACATATATCATCCTAGAAAATCTGAGTTATTCCAAAAAACTACACGCAGAAGTTGCACAAATTGCTGCGTAACTGTGAACAACATGCATGGAAAAGCTGGAGTAAGACAAAGCCTGTCCAAGAGTTAGGTAAAGTTTCACAGTGAGTGTGAATCACTGAAGCTGCATAGTTGAAACACTACAGTGGTATTTACATTACAGCGATTATCAGTGTTGTGCTACATTGCACACCAAAGTGTTGCCCCAGCTTTTGAAGCTGGCAGCTCATTTTATTTGAAAATATGCCAGAACCACTTACTGCAAAAAAAAAAAAAAAAAAAAAAAGGAAAATATAACTGCTAATAATGAAATACCTGTGTAATATGCATAAGAATTTAGAAAGCAGCTTTCAGAAAATAAACAAAAACCCAACAACTCCAAACTTGAAAGCTTTTTAAAAGTTGGAGAATTTGATTTCCTTGGCTTTAGCTGAAAGCTTTACTTCAGTTCCTTATTACTGCCTTTGGAGTTGTAGGTCACTGTTTGGAAAAAAAATAGAAAGAGCTCTTTTTCTGCCTAAAATTATGCAATGGCAACTTCAGCTTTCTAAGGGCTGAGGATGTCCGCCCTTATGACTTAGCTGTTTGCCTCTTTTCATTAGTCCACATAACAGGAAATGCAGTACGCAATTTCACCTCTCAACTTTTTCTGCAATATCTTTGCCTGGAGTTCCAGAAATAACTGGGGAAAGTGGATTGAAAGTGCATACTTGCAACTTTGATACGTGTTATTTGCAGTGCTGCTTACACTTGTGGTACTTCTGAAAGTCCAAACTCCAAATCTGATGTATTTATATGAGAATATTTCATTAATACCTTTACACTATAAAATTATACAAGTAAAACTAGAAACTCTTTAAAACCCCCAAACAATACAATTACCATATTGCTGATATTCCAACCCTTTGCACAGGGGAAAGTTGTCTAATTTGTAATGCCTAAAGATTTGAAGTTTGGTAATATTGCAGGCAACACTACAAGTTCAAATAAATTTTCTAAACAGAAACAGAGTTTTATAGAAAAACATACTAGCAGGGTATCTCCACCTACAGCAACCAGAAAATACCTCTTAACAGAATCCAGCTATTCAATTATTAAATTATTCCAGCTTGTTCCATGAATACGCTCATCTTTCTATATACTGGAATTCCACATAATGAATCCTGCAATGTCAAATGGCTATTGAAATTAAGCTTATTTTGCTTTTGTCTGGTACATATTGCAATGCTTATGTTTAAATTCATTACTATAATAGCTGCTAGACATTTGTGTTCACCTCACAATCCAATTTAGTTAAACAGCATGAGAACTCAATGCAACAACAGGGAAGAGTAAGCAGATTTCAAAAAACCAGAAGGGCATGACTTAACAGGCTGCGAAAGGTCATTCTGCCATGGAAGCTTTAAAACAAAACCAAGCAGAACGGAAGAGCTCTGCAATGAGAATTGCAAAGGCTATCAGTCCATACAGCTTCAGTCATACAGATGCTTAAACAAGTTATGACTTGATCCACATAAGCAATTCAATTAATCTATTCATATGGTTGTATTATGCTTACGTATGGCTATTGATCTTTGAGTAAACCTTAAACATTTATTGTTCTGTTGTTCCCGGCCCACAGGATTAATATCTTTGGTAGACAAAAACTGCAACTATGACTATTTCAAACTTTAAGTCCATTGGCATATTTTCACTTTAAGAGAGAAAAAAAAAAAAAGAGATGTTTGTAGCACAGGCTGAAACACAGAAGATATTCTCCCATTTTAAGTGGAAGTGAAAACATGAAACAATACATCAACCTGAAGCTCTGGCCAGGTTGGGCCTGGCTTGCAGGGTTCATCTGATACATACAGAAATGTGGTACAACAAAAAAAAATATAAAAAATATTGTGGGTATGCCACACACTGCACAGAATAACAGGCCCTCCCTTCCATAGGTGTCCTTATCACAGAAACGGCAAGAGGGAGCTGTGAGTGCTTTTGCCCTGGCTGTCTGGCTAGTCAGCACACTAAGGGGTCAGCCAGCACTGCTGTGGTTGTGGCGGTGCACAGCTACCAGGCTTACCCCTCTGCCTGCCTGCAGACAGGCACGCTTTAAGGCCAGGAGTTCCTACAAATGAGAGAAAGAGAAGGTATCTGCAGGCTCAGATGTTCCACAGAAGAGGGAGAAAGCAAACAGAAAAACTGGGTTGCGGTGAAAGGGGAAGGGGTATCAGAAAGAAAAATGGTAAAAAGATGCTGATGGCTAAAGGCAGCCTGATGTTCATAGTGTGAAGTCTCTACAGGACTACCCAGTCATTTGACTTGTTCAGCCCTTGACCAGGCAACACTGCAGTAACAAATTTAAAATGCCTGTCTTGTGCTGGTGCTAGAATATGAAACTGTCCTTGTGCAGTTTTCTGAAAACCTTTCAGTAAATTAACAGCTGCTCCATATTAAATTTAAAGTATCTGATCTTATTTATGTTGTTCTGGATCCACAAGGACATTAGTTCTAAGAAAATCAGTTTGTGTTACTGGTAATAAAATAAATGAAACCAAATATATCAAGTAGGTAACGTTCTCAAGAAAACACAAAGGATCATTATCGGGACCCACTTCAGCTTGCAAAAATGACACGCCTGCGTTTTAGCAAGGTCAGAACTATTAACAAATAGAGCCGTATAGATGTAATCTGCAGTAATCTAACTGGCCTCAGTCATTAAGCAAAATTCTATTCAAAACCAAAGAGATTTAGTAGGACTGCTATTTCATTATCAACAATGATTTTTTTAGGATGCTAAAGTTTAAAAAAAACCCTAAACCAACAACCACGCAAAAAAAACAACAAAGCCCAACAACTTGCACTTGGTTATCTTTATTAAATTCATCTATGTATCCTCCTCCTCCCAGCCCCAAGAAAAACTTCAGTTTATTCTGTGCTCAACTTTAGATATTATACTCTACTTTATGCTATGCATTGTTGCTTACAGGATTCAGCTGAAAAACACCATGTCAGAATGATATTAGAAATTTCTTAGAAGCCAATAAAAGCCTGGAAATGCAGATGTAGAGCTGAAAATCCAGGATGACACTCATACTTAACTGTGGGGTCTCCTGAAAAATGACAACTCCTAAAGAAATGGGGAGTGGAGAAGGCAGATCACAGGAAACGGATCAGAAAGCGTGACTTTAAATTTGAGTTTGCGTACTTCTCCTAGATTTACACCTGGACCTGATCTGATCTCAAGCATAAAATTCCTTAAATATTTGAAGAAGCTGTTGCAACTGAATTTCCTCTCAGAGAGAGAAGGTTTGTGGCGATATCAACCGCAGATACAAGACCCAATACTTTTCAATTCTAACGCTCATTTTTGCAATTGCTATTCCTTGTAGCTAATTTAACAGAATTTCTTGTTGTAAGATTACAAGTGAACTGAACAATGTGAGAGTAAAAGCAAAGAATATGCGCTAATTATTATTCTGCTATCTTTTAACAACATACTGGAATGTTAATAGGGGAGAGAATAATTCTAACAATGTTTTAAAAAAACCCCTCATAATTATGCAAATTTTCTGTAGTTAAGGCTTGGCAGATCAAAGAACCTTAAAATGAATTAGATAATGACAGCCATATGTGCCTTTTTGTTTTACTCTTTGCATGAATATTGCATACGTGAAAGATACCGTAATTCAGAACTAAAGACCTGCAGAATTAGGAAGATCAGAAGCAAAATGGTGGACATTTCGTTGAGTACTGTATGATTTACTTTAGCCCAGGGCTGGAAGGATAACTTAAGGCGACCGGATAGTTTGGTTTCAGGGGTCCAGCCAATAACTCTTCCCCTGCTAAGACCAGTAGTAATGACAACAAATAGCATCAGCTGACTTGAAAAAAACCCACACCTGAACAGTAAGCATTGTTTTAATTAGAAAAAGAATTATGTTGTTACTCACATTACTTCTTGAGAAAGAGATGATTTATTTAAAAAATACCGTGACCAACTATCAGATGTCTCATTATTGCTTTCATGTAATTAAAAGCTTCAGATATGGATTCTTTCATGATATTATGTAAGGAAGGCATGCAAATAAGTTGGTGAAAATTAGTTTTAAAATAGTATATTGATGCCATACTTTTAAAAGCTTAATGTGGAAAAGATGTTTTGTAAGTTTATGTAAGGCCCAAAAATGCCATGTGGATTTGGTATTGCCCACCAACACACACATATAAAAATATAAAAGTGTTGCTTGAGGTATTTCTTGATAGTCAAACACAACACGATTCTGATGTAACAGACTGCTTTTCAAGATAGTAACCTGTAGGCCAGTAATTCTAGTTAGAAGAACATTTACTGAATTCTATGAGTAGGACTTGTAAAAGAAGAAAGTTTAGCTACAAACTTAATATAATAGCTTCAGAAAATGTGACTTTGAAAAGTTCTTGCAGGAATTATACAGACTCAAAAAAGTCTATTAACATATTACAGTTGAGAAACTGATCAAAGACAGCATTATAAAATTCCCTGTAGCAATACTGCTAGGGTCATAAATGCGCTTGGAATTCATCACTGTTATTTCATAATGCCAAAACAGAAGAGGAAATTCATCATGATTGGCCTCTGTTAGGTTTTTATTATTGTAAATACAGTGACAGTGAAGATGAATGGTACTATAAGCAGTATTAAATCATATCTGATACCTGTTTCTTAGAGTAAATTGTAAAAACATTGCATTTCTAAAAGCACCACCCCATACCCACCCACCCCTCCAAACAACCAAACTCACAAAACCCTAAAGATAATGTTTAAGAAAAATGTATATTTTTTTTTGTTCTTGGAAGAAAGAACCAGAAAAAAAAATAAAGAAAATTATACATTAATTAGGTCCAAATTTTAAACTAGCTTTATTCCCACAGGTATAAGGAATTCTTAAGCTATGTGCATTCTTCCATGACACAGAGGTCTATAGTTGGAAGAGCATCTTTATTTTGCCACTGGGTTATTTTATAAGCTTGCTTAAGTAGTAAGGGCCAACGGATCAAATATACACAAAACAAACCCATCTAAACTCGTACTTCCTCAAAGTGGGGTTTAGAATCAGTTTATGCTGCTGTGAATTAACCTCTTAACAGATAATCTGCACTTGAGATCCCTCAAGTCCATTATTTTGTCATCTTCTGATTAAAATTATGTCAATTTATAAAAATCAAACTTATTTTAAAAAGCAGCATATATCATCCAGATATGCCAAGTTTTAGTCCTCTACAGTTACTATTTACATCCCAAATATAAAATATTTTTAAGAATCTAATAACACAGATTCTACTAGCTGTTAGACATGATTTAAGTGTATTGTATGTGTTCGCTTAAAATATCAGATTTCTAAGTCTGAGACTGTGTTAATTACGAATAAGTAGCAAGAGTTAAAACTTTCTCTGACTTCATGAGCAATGAATCTAAAGGAGTATAATTAGATCTAAGCAAAGGTTATGTTGTAGTTTTTTTGATTTATAGCCATTTTATAGCACTTTGCTAAAGAAGGAAAAAAAAAAAGGGTCAGTTCAATGGTTTTACTAATGTGTTTCTTTTCTTACACAAAAAAGTCTTTTTCGTTACTTAGGCAAACAGAGTTATTCATCAGTGCTCCTGATTCTCTCACAATAAAATTATGTGTAGGCATCTACTCACAAGTCACATGGCCAAAGGAACTACGAAGCTGTGTTTTTATTAAGTTAGGTTATATTCGCACGGGTGCACCAAATTTAGGCAGGCCTGCATTAAGTCCCAGTGAGTCTGAAGACAGAAACACTACCTTAAACCCACTGATTTCTTCATTTAGGTGCATGTTCACCCAATGAATGCACTCCACTAACTTCTAGTGGCAGGTTGGAAAGAAATCTCATAACATAGAAATTAGAGTATTTTCCAGTAACCCTGACAGCAGCTCTCAGGAAGAAGCTTTATCAATAGGTCCGTATTCCAAGAAGACAGCCCCCAAGAGTACAGAGGGGCAGTGATCAACTGCAAGTAATTTAGGTAACAGCATAAGGAGAGATTAGTGAACTCCAATCTTTACTACGCAAATTTGTTAAAGAGTTTTACTCTTTACTAAGATATGAAGTGTATTCCAAACTGTTTATACTTTTGTTGATTTGAAAAACAAGTACTTGTTAACAAAATGGCTTGTATTTAACAGTATAGGTCTTCATGATATCCTATCAGAAACTTAACTCATGAAGTAAAAACAGGACAAAAACTAAGATACCTGGTCATCAAGAAGAACAGAACAAAAAAAGGCACTCCAGTGTGGATTAAAGTAATATGGATAACACAGTAGGAGTCTCTAGAAACCTGTCCTGAGGCAAAATGCCTTCAAGAACAGGACAGACGCTGTGGAGCTAAGGATGTCTGTGTTTGTATGAATATGAATCCTGCATGTCTCTGCAAGCAGTCCTACTTGCTGTATGGAAGCTGCAACATCTTTTATTTCCCCATAAACCCTCCACAGTACACTAAGCTTTTTTCTGCTGTGCTCCTTCGTTACTGCTTGGGCAAGAACATTACAGGCTATGGCTAATTGCAACTGCATCTATGCTGACCATATGGCCAGCCTGAGGACAAAACCAAATAACTGATGATCTGTAACTAAAGTCTTTTCCTCATATGGAATTTTGTCTTCTACCGAACTGCTGATTTTTACAGAACTAGTAGAGTTTTATTTGAGGCATGTACGCTCCAGTTCAAATTGGCGTAAGCACGCTAGCGTATTCAAAAGTTATTAGGGACCACAAATAACCAAAAAGACAATCTACTGAAGTAAGTTTCCCATCCACAGGAATCCAGGCTTTTGAGGGATAAGGAGAAGGATCCTGTGTAGGCCTTTACCAATATTTTCTGATATGGTTAACAAGATAGGCTGTATTGTGACTTGGCTCTGATAAAGCTTGCAAGCCTTCATCTTGGTAATCAGCAATGAGATGCGCCAGTTGTTACCCAACCAGAACTGGCTGCCTAAGGGCACGGGTCAGATAGTCTAACAGAGTGTAGTGTAACTCAAAATCTCTGAACTCATCATGGAGTTTGAAGTGTTTCTAACTAAATATGTAAACTCTTTTTAAATTTAGCTTATGAAGAAAACCTTCAGAGCGATGAAGCTGAGTGTACAACTGGCTGGACAACTAGTTTGTTAAAATGAGTTTGTGCAACAATTAGAGAAAATACTCTGCATTTTCATGTTAGCATTAATTATTAGTTTGATTAAAATGTAGGCTAATACTTTCAAACCTATATTTAAGCATGCATGAATACAGAAGTGCTACACAATATCAGGATATGTTTTTGCAGCTGTCTGGTTCATATTTCAGGACATCTTCTTTCTCTCTTTATTTTTTCTAGGGTAGAATTAACAGTCCTGAGCACAGTATTCAAGGTAAGAGCATTATCATTGATTTCAGACCTTAACACGTCATATTTTTTTTCCCTAAATTACTGCTATTATTTAAATCAGTGTTTTCCCAGTGAACTATGGGAAACTTTTTTTTAACTCTGAGTTTAATTTTAAGTAAGACTTGAATGACAGATGCAGATGACTGCCACCACTGGGAAGGAGTTGGAATGGCACAACTTAGATGTGCATACTCTGATCATGTTTTGGCTTGAGAGTTTCCATTTTTTGCCTAAGCAGAAGTGAGTCCATTATGATCATAAGATTAACAGCTGTAAATTAGACTAACAGACCACTTCAAACAGTCACCTGTGTCTTCTAGGAGCCACTAGTACAGACCTAGGAAAGCAGCATAAACCCCAGGATATTCCAACATTAGGCACTGCTTGAACCACGGCCTAATGGATTATCCTTTTTTTGTCTACTTTGGTTTTGGACTCATGTAAACTGTGACATCTGCAACATCTCATGTGATTAAACCTGTAGTTAAGCTAAAAGTTGCATGAAGTACTGCTTCTTTCCATTTATTTTGACCTTGTTACCAAAGGTTTCTTTGATACCTTGTAGTTCTTGCATTACGTGAAAGGATGCAGCCACTCCCCCTCTTATCTTCCTCATGCTACTCAGCATTTTATAGATGCCTGTTAGCTGGCCAGATGTAGTGAACAACTCCAGAAAAATACATCCTGTGTTTACTGAATATTATGCTGATCCTTTTTCATGTGGCTACAAGATTCTATTCTATTCTATTCTATTCTATTCTATTCTATTCTATTCTATTCTATTCTATTCTATTCTATTCTATTCTATTCTATTCTATTCTATTCTATTCTATTCTATTCTATTCTATTTCAAAGCCACTGTGCTTTCTTAATACAGAATTGCTAAGGAACTGGTAGAAAAAGTGAATCATCAGAAGCTTATGGTATTTCACTAACTGATGATATTGTACTCAACGTTTTTTCGGACTGGGCAAGGTTGAGCAAACTGCTCAAACATAATGAGACAGAAGAAAAGAGAATGCAGTTGCAATGTTTGTAATAAATATAAAATCTGTAAAGAAAGAAGAGAAAGTTAGAGGGTTTTGGCCTTGTAAACTGAAGACAGAATTCAAAACCAGTCCCATTTCGCTCTGTAAACTTCTTTTCAACTCCTTAGGTTGCTGAGAAGTATATATAGACAGACCATGCCACATGTATTCTCATTATGAGGTTACCTTACCTGACCCATTTTTCAGGTATCCATTTGCGTCTACAGTAGTGTACTTGATGTAAGGACCAGGCTGATTAACACCGAAAGGCTACAAGGGGTAAAAAATTAAAAAAGCAAGCAAAATTTTAGAAACAGACAAAGCTACAGTAATAAAACAGTCAACCAAAGAAAAAGGTTTCTAGATTAATGATTTCCTTTTGATATGGATAATTTCAAAACCCTGCAACTGTTTTGGTCATACCATTATGTAGAAATTAATTTTCAAAATAAGGCTAATCAGTAGGCTAAGTAACATTTGCTTTCTCATGAAGAAAGCAGAACTACTCAGTCCTCTGGTAAAAGGTTTAATGCTTCCTCGGAAAACCCTAAAAATTCCAAGAAATAACTGCATGTCCTGAAAAAGCAGAACTCATTTGATATTGTCTGAGAGAATGCACTGTCTTGATGGTCTTTCTGAATTGAAAAATACCACACAAATTCAAAATTTTGTTACTATTTAGTGGTGTTTTATTTAAATCATCAAAGCGGTTGAATAGTTCCTTGTTGAGTACCAATATATTTTAAACAAAGTCTCTTGAGGGAGAAAATGTACTTAAACATCAAAGTACAGTTGTGGGGAAAAAATTAAATTTAAAAAATAAATTAAAAAAATATCAAAGGGAGTTGTGGATTACTGAGTGATGAACTGTAACAAATGCACCTAACAAGGGGTGGAAACAATTATCTGCTATGGTGGGGAAGGGAGAGGAGGGGGGAACAACTGTAAGAATATATTTTAAAGGAAGTTTTCATTTTTTTTTAATGCTGAATTCAAGCTGATATTAGGACATCAAATCCAGTAAAGATCTTTCAAACAAGTTGCAGAAAGAACACTAAAAGAAGAGATGATGACACGTTTCACACCATGCCTCCAAAAATAGTAAATTTTAAACCATAAGTAGTAATGGTGAGAGACGGGGTCAAAGCCTGAAAACCAGTAATTGATTAGAATGAAGAGTAAGGAGACTGCAAAGGTGATGTAAATGCAGATCTATAAAAGATGAGTAAATAAGGTGAAAATCTGATTTTTTTTTTTTTTTTTTTTGCCAAGTAGCTGTATTCTAGCATAATGTACTTTCTGACAGAGAACTTCTATTACAGCGGAGGCAATAGAGCTTCAATGATCTTGATAATGAAATGTTCACCAACAGCTGTTGGGAAGATCTGCTTTTTAAACCCTCTCTCTAGTTTTGTAATTAAGCTAATAATACTAGCAAACCCCCTTATTATTTTATATAAAAAATTAAACCCTATGTCTTAAAACAGGCTTGAAAAAAAGTTGGTCCCATTTGAAGCAGTTTTTGTATTTTCAAGTCAAAATTAAATTTTGTATTTTTGCAGAGCTGAAGTGCTAATGCTAGCTTTGATTCCTCAAGTTCCTCTTTTGGGCCAACTTCCACTGTGAACATTGCTAAACAATTTGCTAACTGAAAGTTTGGTGGATGAGTTGCAGGGTCTCTGGAGATGATTAAAAGAATTGAAATAGAAATCAGCACACATATATGTAGCTATCCGCAGAATCATCAGAACCAAGTGAATTTCCCTCCCTTCTATCCTTCACTGTGCCCAGTTACTGTCTTTTAGTCCAGATGGGGCTATATGGCTGAATCTGTTCCATGGTCAGCTTTGCCTGGCCTTTCTGAGTGCCCAGAACAACACTCAGCACACTACACAGTTTGGGGCTGCATTACACAAGTTTTTCTTGTATCTGGTATCCCAGCCCCTGTGATGCTGGGTACCAAAGCGCACTGCAGAATCAGTCAGCTGATTTCATCTCCGAGCAGGCAGCTGGTGAAAGGCATGGGTCTCAAACACGCAGAACTTGGTCAGTCAGGATTTCGATTACGTGTTCTTCCAGTCAATAACTGTCTTGATACGTGGAGAGTTTTTGGTATAATTAGACCTCAGCTTATTTGAAGCTAAATAGTAATGCAAAGTTATAGTTACACTTACTGTTACTTTCCGAGGACAGTCATTAGAACAGAGGCCACTGAGAACTGCAAAAACAAAAAGTGAGTTTGTAGCATTTATGTCAACAAGCCATCTTACAAGCACTACCTCTGAAATCTATTATAGTAATAGTGTCAGGTATCTGTTAAAAGAAAACAAGTGTCTTCTATATGACTTACGTTAATGTATAAAAAAATTCCTAATCTGTTTGAAGCATACTTCTTTGCAGAAATTAGTCAGCTAGTCACTAACCAGCTTCAAAAGGAGACATTTGCCAGTTAAAAAAATTCCAAATTAAAACATTTTAAAAATAGCAGACTGTACTTTTTATTCATTATTCTTCATTTCTAACCATTTAAAAATATTGGCAGACATTCAGCTTTACTGCTTTAATTGGTAAAAAGGTAAGTAAAGGCTCTTTCTTCTATACAAGGGGTAGTTTTCCAACTTGATTTAAAACAATTCCCAAAAGCTGTAATAAACAAAAATCCCACTACCTGTTTACTCTAAGAATTCAAAAGTATTACAAGCAGGTATGTATAATGCTATTTAATATTTAAAGCCTGTGACAGTTGTTCAATTAATTGTTTAAAACTTACTAGTTTCAAAAATAGTTAAATTACAAAAATATCTGTTAAACACTTATTTATAATCAAGTGAATGATGGACAATGAAAGCCATCTGTTCTATAACCTAGAACGTCCTGTCACATTGAGTATTAGAACATCAGTAGTAAATTGCCTTTAAAACAAACCACAAAAACCACACATACACAGAATAGTCTAAGGTGTCATTCTGATGCAAAATTCAGACTTCAAATGACACCCGTTTGGTTGAGCAGCAGCCCAGTAATGGCTGTGAGCAGGGAAGAGGATACAGACCAGGCAGTATCAAAGCCAAGTGAAAACATAACTTCTCCATGAATTCAGGTACCCTGAAGCAAGTGTGGCAGACAGCGGAAACTAAGATTTGGACCAGATTTGAGAGCAGGTCATCTTAACCACCAGATTTTTAAAGCATTTTCTGTCTACTTTAAGGCTCCATAGAATTTAGGGTACAAAACATATGGGGACAGTGAAATACTAGAAGGTGCATAAAAGATGTTCATAATGCAATAGTCTGATTAGAAATCATGCCCTACAGGAATCAGAAATGACACTGTTATAGTGAAGGAACATTTCTAATATTTTGCGTGCAAATATTAACAACTGTCATAATTCCCAAGTTATCATTTTTTGATTGTGATTTAAAATGTTGAAATTTTCAAATACAGAAAAATCTAGTATTTTTATACAGTCCAAAAAAAGATATCTGGACAGGTAAGATGAAGGTGTGGCAAAGCAGAATTTGAAGACTGTATATACTTTTTAAGCCATAAGCTTATTGGTTTGTGTTATACATAGATGTTTATGTAAGTGAAACCAACTCTTCCCATTTTGATGCAAAACTGCACGCTGCAATTTGCTGTTCAGTTTCGCTATGGGAACAAGTAATCTGAGCAAGTACATTTGACATCAGTTATAATGAGCAAAACTGTTCTCATTGTCCATATGCCAAATAAGTGAACGCAATGCATTTATCGATACGCTAACTTGCACAAAATATGTTTTGTTAGAAATACTCTTCCCTGTATCACAGTAAAAATATTTTTAGACCATTCATTAATTCCCATTTCCTGGGGTTTCTATGCAAAAATGCTCACACCCTGAAGAGATGTTAAAAAAAGGCTTGTTCCCATTTTTTTAAGATAGATTTACACAGAGTGAATCAAAAAGTATGTTGCAAATTACTCGTTTCTCCATTAAAATACCGCACAATTATAACTCTAATATGGCTTTGTGAAGTGTAAGATTTTTCTAGAGGATTTTCTGCATGCTTGTGTGAATTACACTACCCATATATATCATTTAAAAGAAGGCTGCAATCAACATGACAAATCACTATAGGGTATTACGATGAGAATAAAGCTTAGGCTAAGGAGCAAGTAATAAATGCATCAGCCCCCAGCAGTAGCTCCGGTTCTGTTTATCTTATGGTGTGCAGAATGTGTGCTTTAGAAGTATTAGACACATTTAAATAACATGAAGGCAAATACAATTTTTGAAGGTGACCCTCTAGTTGCTCCTGTTTAGCTTTGTCCTCATAAGCTCACATGCAGCCTCATTTTTTGCTTGTTCTCAAAAAATCAAGAAGGACATACAAGCAATGAGCTCAAAGCTCAACACATTTGCAGTCAAAGAACACGGTAGGGCATGCAATTTGGAAACCTCTCAATTACAAATATCATAATCTAACTCTAGCCTTTTAAACCAGATCTCTAATTAATTCACACAGCCTTGCCACGTTCATTACCATGCCATGCTTTTAGAGTAAGATGTGTTTTGTGCCATGTGGTGCTTTTAGGCTGAGAACACCAAACTGACTCACACATGGAAACAAACTTGCTCTCAGAACAGATCACGCAGCATAAGTAAAATATACATCATGCCAGTTGTCACTGAAATGAATCCAGCCCATTTTGCACTACATTCTCCATCATTTCCAGATGATACAAACAAGAAGTCCAGTAAAGTAGGCTTGATATAACAGAGGTACAGGAAAAAAAAGACAGAGGTCCCTGCTGGAAAAAAATACTGCAACCACTCAAGGCACAGGTGAAAATAAGCACACTTGGCTTTTGTTTCTTGCCTAGGTTTCTGAAAACAGGTAAGAGAAAAAGGCAGTCATTGTGGACAAACAACGGACCTTCCTTCAAGTCAATATTGCTGTAATTTCTTCTGGTTCCTTTCTGTCTCACTCTGGCATACATATTTGTATGTGCAAACATAATTAAATTTTTCCTCAAATTAGTGATGAGCTAATCCTCCTCCTAATTTTAAATAGCATCACAGATTAAAAAAATAAGTAGCTAAGTTGAATGATAGGTATGCGTAGATCTAATGCCATTTTTGTATTGACAACATTACGTTACGTGAGGAGATACGTGAAGGTATTGTACAAAAGGTTCACAGAAGGGGCCTTGGAAGTTCAGCTACTCCAACCCTTTCCATCAAAAACAATTAAGTCTACTACATAATTTCTTAATCTAATTGTCAGGACCCCTGATGTTGGTAACTCTGCAGTTTCTCCAGGAATTCATGTTAGTACTTCACAAGCCATCATCTAAGAAATTATTCTCACTATTTACTCTTTGTAGTCTGTTACTTTATGTTGTATCCTGCATGGACACACCAAACACTCTTCCCCCATTGTTATGCATCATTACAGACTGAAGACATGGATCTTCCCTTACATTTCTCTTTTAGGTTATACGTGTTTTTTCCTTGCAGATCATGTTTTCAGACACTTGATAATTCTGGTTTTTCTTTCAGAAGTCAGCTGAGAAATGAGTTTTTAAAGACCTAGTTTCTATCTTTAGGATTTTGCTAGGATGCAGAAGGAAAGGTCCAGGATGAAAGGAAAGATTTAGCCTACCTCTAGTTAATGACTGAAATAAGACACACATTCTTGTAAAAAAAATACACACTCAAGAGATGATGAACACTTATTTAAAGGTCATTGTGGTCAACACCGATATTAAAAACAGCTTAAGTGTTGAAGATAGTGGGCAGAATTACTTTGAATTTTAATAAGTATACTAAAATAAAAAACAAGAAAAAAACCTTTGAAACAAAACAAAACCAACTTATCCAAGTTCAGATTCTGCAACAAGAGATTTCTGCAATCCCTGGTATTTTCCACAGTTTTTTCTTTTCTAGAATTATCATACCCAGAGCATTACCATAATGTTCTCATATACAGAGGCTCAAATAAACACATTCTTCTGAACATCGCATTTTGACGTGATTATACAGTGATAACTTACCAATAACTTTAACAAAATAGGCATCTGCTTCAAAGTTATTTTTTAATGTATGGATAGCAAATTCCTCACTGGAGTGGCCTTTGCTTAGCACAATGATATCCAAGATTCCCTAGAGGAAAAAAAAGGTTGTTAGAATGCTGATTTGCTCTAGATAACATCTAAATTTATCAAACAAATTCCCTTAGAGATACAAAGAAAAAAAAAATAGAGCGTGTTCAGCAAAGTTTACACTTTCGCTACTAATTTTATTATCTTTCAAATCTTACTCATGTATGGCAATTTAGGACAGAGTGCTCCATCCACAGTTAACCAGGACAACACATGTGGTCCACAGCTTCTTTCTTGCCACTGAAGAGGGCAGCTCAAATGGAGCAGATGGAGGGTCAGCAAACTTTTAGGCAGCAATGGGCTGCTGCTACCTGCTCACCTTCCAGGGAGCACTGCAAGATCGAAGCCTTTCCCAGGCTGTAGGCACTGCCTGCATGTGCCGTAAGCCAACGTTGCTCCAAAGCAGTCAGCCGGTGGCACGCAGACACACTCAGCAACACAGAGAGAGACGCTGTTTGCTGTAGCAAACAGTTGGACTTACATCTTCATATATGTCAAAGAAGGTTGCTACCACTGCATCCTTGATTTGATTTAGATCCGAGAGGTCCCAAAAAACTTTAAACATACGACGTACACTCTTGCAGCTTACATTATTGCATGGGACATTTTCTAGTAAAAATGCTTGTTGATTGCTGTAAAATAAACATACATATATATATTAAAAAACCAACTTATTTGCTATAAAGTCTAAATAATAGATATTACAAAAATATTGTAATTAAATAATTTAAGTCAGCTGATTAAATATAATAAACACAAAGCTAGCAACCACTGGATACTTTAAAATCCTTAAGCATTTATGTTAACTTTACAAACAGAACTACAACCATTATGTCATGCCTGATTTAAACCAATGAAACCACTAAATAAATGGGTCCAAATTAGCAGGAATAATTTCATTAACCATCCACTCAAAAGACTGAACATATTCTTACTTTATTCTGAAACAAGCAGTAAGTGCACTTATCTGCCATTTTCCTTAATCCCTCCATGGTCCTTCAGCTTAAACACTACTTAAAAAGTGTCAGTGCTTTTTCATTATTTTATGATAATCTCTTCCCACCCTAGCTTCATTAATAAGTTTTCTTATGCATTGTATAGCATTTTAAACAAATTTAAGATGAAACCAAATCTCTATTACTAAGTTGCCCATTGTTTCAATGAAAAATATAAACCACAAACCCTAACCTACTAGCACAGTAAAAACAGGACAAGACAAACCAAACTGGACATTTGCTGACATATAACAAATACAGACAGAAATAGGCTGTAATACTGAAACAAGAAACCAACCAACCAGGTCTAGTACAGCAAAATCTCCCTTCTAAAGAATTTACCTAATACATGCCCACTGGTCAGCGGGAGACACGAGGTTCATCCGTGCACACTGATGACTAATAGCGTTACACGCTGCCTCTGACATTGTCACATTGCCACTCTCACTGGAACTTGAAAACCTTCAGACTTTACCAACTGGGATTCTGATTCTTTGGCAGGTCTGTATCCCGGGAGCCTGCTAGAATCCATCCCTGCCTTGGCAATGGGAACAGATGAAGTTTCCTCCTCTCTTTCTGGGAGCCAGGAGATGGAGCAGGCGACGTTCTGTAAAGCCTGCTAAGTGTGTCAGAGCCCAGGGCAATAACCAAAGCCACTTCTTCGTTATGACCTTGAACATACCGCTGTTTTGGAGGGTGACAGCAAGGCTTTTTTTCTGTATCTTAACAGCACCCAGTGCCTCCAGGATGCAGTCACACACATGCACAGACACAGCATTTCTCCTTAGGAAAGTTTTTATTTTTCTTTGTTTCTATGGTATATTTCAGATAATTTGCTACTCGTAAGAATCATATCCCACAACGTTCATATACCTGCTCCCTCCATTTCAGAAAGAGTTAGAGAAGGGCCAAACATCTACCCTGAGAAAAAACATTTCTGACACCGAAGTAAATCAGTTTCCTTGCCTGTTGCCAAGTTAATATTTCAGAACCTGCAATGAGAAAAACGTAGGATTTTGTTCTCTGTAAGATGTGTCAAAAGTAAAATGGGATATTTAAACACTTCCCTCAGAACCTTATAATCACATTTCTTGAGCTTCTGTGAAAAATACACAAATTAGGTCTTTATTTTTCTGTCATATGCCTGTGTTTGATTGAAGCTTAATATGAACCCACTTTTTACTGTTTCACTCTTAGATGCACGAGTATATTGAATTAATGTCCAACCAAAATGAAATTAGGTGATCTGCAATATTTAAGACGTTATCTCTATCTGAAAACATAGTCATAACTTGAAATTGTTAAGTGCTCACATTCATTTAATGTATTACATAAGTATCATTAACCAACTATAAGGGAAAGTGACAACCTGAGCTATGCACATTGTTTCAATTTCTCTTTTTCATCATCTTAACATACACTTTTTTTAAAATTTGGAGTAAGTTTTACAAAGATGCTTTCATTCATTTCACGTTTTACAACGCCAGAAATTATTAGATGATAATTATTTAAATGACAAAGGATTGTCAAGCTTGCATTACACTCTACATACAGAGTATTGTTCAAGTCTAGACTGTAAGCCTTGTGAATGGATAGACACAAGAAGTTTATTTACTATAGGAACCTTTTTATTTCCTTTCATTGGTAGTGTGTATTTGACTGTCAAAACATCACAAACTGGACAAACAATAACAAAACATCAACTGCGCTGTGAGATAAAAGGCAGGGAAGAGATCAAAGTGGCACTGAGCAGGGAAGTGCCACTTTCCTTTACCCTTCTGTAACAGCAAGACAAACAACAGGAAGCAAAAACCAATCCCAAACCCTGAACAGATGCTGAAGGCTTGAGAAGTGCACTATAGGAGAGCTATCTGGTAGACAAAAAAATAAACAAATTCATAGACATAGCGTCCCTTGTGGCAGAGCAGCAGAGGTCTGGAGAATCCCTAATCAGAATATAGCTGCAAGTCTACTAATGTTTATTTTAATAGGCAGCAGGAAATTTCATTTCATACTACTACTGATTTATATCCATACAGTCCCCTTTGAAACACAAATACATGTTTGCCTAGTAAAATTAACAACTCAGAGATGCTACATTAAATGTGAAGCTACAGAAATGTTAACTATACCTACAGGTACATACACACAGGTTTAGATTCGCTACTGTAAGTCATACAAAGTTGAAATCTGATTTTTTAATTTTGATTTTTGAAAGAGTCAGCATGGTTTCTTACCATTAAAAAAAATTAAGAATTTGCAGGGTAACAAAGAAAAATCATGAAATGCACTGGAAGCATACAGAGGATTTTATTTTCTTCCTGTTTACAAGCTAGCTATTATTAGCTTTATAATTAAAACTGTGCCTTCTTTCCTGTCAATTTCCAAGGCAATTCCTTGGCATTTATTTTATTGATGCCTTCAAATTATTTTGACTTCTATACCGGCATAAAATTCCTCTTATTTCCTCTAAAAGAATCTTTGAAAAGCACGATGAGAAGAGTTAGTAACTTTAATTAGATATTTAGCTTCTAAACAAATGCTTTAATTTGAGAATATCACTCAGGTGTCTTCTACACCATCTTGGTTTTTCCCTTTTAAAAACTGGATAGTATTTATAGTAAGGAACCAAGTTACAAAATCACGTTTAACTCCAAAATCATTCAATTTGATTCTTAAGTTTCCTCACATTTCTGGCCAAAATTTTGATTTATATATCCTGCCATTAGTATTTGAACAGCATCAACCAACTAAAATACACTCTTGAAATATTAGTAGTTTCTGCTGAAAACATTAATTTCTGATTCATTTACTTATGGGTAAGTAGTTCCTACTTTTTTGATTGAAATTGAGTGAACGTGACCTTCCTTTTCCTCATGTATTTTCAGCCCATTATCTCTTGATAATGGTAAGGATTTTATCATTAATATGTAGGAATTATCTACAACACCTAGGAACAGTTTCAAAATAGCTACTATAAAAAGCAAACAAATGCACTCACACAGCAACATCTGGATAGAGTTAAAAACAAAAACCCACTTATTTGGTGGTGGGGACAGTATTCAGTTTTGCCCCCAAAATACAGCAAGAAACAAAAAAAAAAGCAATATACTTGCAGCTGTCCTCACATCCACATATATAAACAGCCTTAGTGCTTTAAACCTCCATCTAGTTTTGAAGGTAAGCTACGTTCCAAGTTCCACTGAAGGCTGCACATATTATAACTAGTTGTCTTTGTGCACAAACTTAAATTTTTCATGTGCAGAGTCAAGTGATTCCCACTCGACTCAATACAAGATAAAACATTAATAAATTATTTTAGGTTTTGATTACATAATAGTGAACAATAACAGAAACCAGAAACTATATATGGGTTTATATGCAAATATATATATATGTAAAATGTCTTAGTAATTGTTAGCCACATTATGTCTTTCCTGATCCTTCACAGTCCTGCTCCAGGGCTGTGCTGATATGGGAGCATGGGAGGAGATCTTAGTGTGTGGGCCGTTCTCTTGGAAGGCTGCAGCAACAGGGATCGTTGCAGTGCCTTACTGTTTGCAGAGGGAAGAGAAATCAGCTGCTTGCTGCCTCCTCAGCTGTTCGATTCGTTCTTGGAAGAACTCCTGACGTCTGGATTTGGCCTATGAGCTGCTACTTGAGTCCTTAGGTTATTTAGGGCTTTAGTACACAAGCATAACTAGAACCAAAGTATCTACCTCCATGTTTTATTTCTGTACATACTACAACTACCAAGAGCAAGTTTATGACCCTCTTATTATTTTGAATCAAGTTTTGAAGATTAACATAATCAGAAAAAAATCTCCCTCCTCTCCCTCCAGAAAAAAGTCATCACCATCCTTAAAATGACAAAATGATGTCCCTGAAAGCCTATGGGAAAACAAATAAAGACAGACACTGCTACAATGGTGAAACCTTAAAATCAATGTTAAAGTGCTACACAAATGTGTAGCAGTCAACATCGAACAATTCACCTTAAATACTGAGAAGAGGCAGAGCAAAAGAACTCTGAACTAAGACTAGTATATCACTCATAACATGCTATTTGCAGCACTTTTAATGTTTAGGTATACACACCAATGTATACACAGTGGCAGCTAAACTGTGTACTACCTACATAACTTTATCCGGATGCTCAACAGTTTTCTACAATTTGGAACCTTCTAACCGAAGTCATCTATGCAGCAGAGCTAAATTTAATAAGGCTGAATAACTATAAGCAAGGCTTAACATCAAAGACAGACTGAAGACTTAGATCTCAGTTTTATTTTAACATATTTCGTTCCAATTAGACTTAAATATTTACTGCTTAATTTTGTACATCTCTCATCCTGTCAGTTTTAGGCTAGTTCATTTACAGTTACACAGGAGACATCCAAATGACTAATATCTTACTCCAGACATTCAGAATAATTGAATTTGCCTCTGGTTTTTTAGATTTGCTCAATTACAAGGTGTTCATCCATCCTATGTTTAAAAGAAGTTCTCTATCCAACCTTACTTCTGACAAGTGACAACTAACAATGACTTAGGAAGAGATAATTTGGTCCAATAAGAGTCCTTTCAAGTATACCTATATAAAGGATTAATACAAATACATTAATTTAAAACTGAGCATGAATACCTGGAAAACTTTCTAGAAGTGTATTATACTCAAAGTTTTTCATTCAACTGTCCATATGCAGTTGTTTATCATCTCCAAGTTTCAGTTTTTACTGTTATTTGTCATCAGTGACAGAGAGACATCCTATTTCCGACTTTATCATTACTTTACCAGTGAAAAACATTCCCTTTGAATAAAAGCGTAATTGAAAAAAATGGTTTCTTAGATTACATGTTTGCCATGCAAGATGACAATTGTTAGCATCTGATTTGGAAACAAATGGTTAAACAAAAATTTGTTTTGTCCAATTAGGTGGGAGAAAGATAGGTGTTTATAGACTCACATGCAGTACTTACACTTTCAATGTTACCAGAGTCAATTTAAAACCAGCATATGAAAAAAATGAATGCGTTTAGATAGGAAGTAGAGATGAACCAATTAATAACTAGTGATAAAATCGCTTTACCTATTATTATTCTATATACATACACAATTTCTAATACAGTCATACTAGAGGGAAAAAAATTCATGTATGTATCTAGCCTGAAGAAAAATCTGTGGACTGGAATTCCAATGTGCAGGTTTTGACTCAAGTCAGAAGTTAGAAGAATTCATAATGGACAGATAAATATGTAAGAACAGACTGTGAATTTAGCATCTTCACCTGTTGAAATTTATTGAGTATCTGGGTTCAAACCCCCACCACACTTGCAACCACAAGTGGGATTCCTTTTTTTTTGTTGTTGCTGTTAAGGAATGTCTCCATGCTGTCAGAATATTATACAATGTGATTTGAAATCAAAAGGATATGGCAGGAGATGAAACAGTGTAGTCTTACAGCAGTACTGAGAATACTTGAAGCTATTCATTATTTTCCCGACTTACCTGGAAGGACAGTAAACCAACATTATTCCTAATATCATGTCTTTATTTCACTGTTTGGTAGGCACTTTTAGGGATTTGATCTGACAGTGCTTTCCTGAATTGTGATGAAAGCATATAATTGATTTTAATCATATTCACCCATTATCACATATCAGTATATTTTCAGATGAATAAAATGGTTTCTGCCTCCTTTAATTACTTTAAGTTACAGACAGCAACTAGAAGCTAGGCTTCCTAGACTATAGCCCAAATCGAGATCAAGAGTTTACAAAAACGCTTTTATCATTTAATCACAGTAATCAATCACTGAAATTAGATCTGTAGATGTAGCATGAAAGGCTTCAGAGAAAAAAAATAAACAGCTTGATCCAGAAGTGTTTAAAATCAATTAAATAAGGTTTTCATTTTAATTTGCTCTAATTTAAGAAGAGCTTTTAATTTAATTCCCACATTGTTTAATTCTTTCCACTCGGTGACCCAGTTACACATTTTAAAAGGGAAGTATTTGCTTAAGTCTCTCAGAAACAATAAATTATTATTACTCTGCAAGTGACATTTCATAGTGGGTGCAAAAAAATGTGACTTTCATTCCCATCCCAAAGTATGAAGAGTCTGTTTCCATCACTTTTCTACAAATACTGGAAATATACAGTGTTAACATGCAATGTATTTCTTAATTTTTAGTTTACTTACACCTTTTTTGCCAGACTTCCTCAGATCTCTGAACTTCACTTTTAATAACTTGTCAAATATCTGCCAGTACCTTCAGTCCTTATGCCTTACTGATGTCTTGACTTCAACTTTGAAGTCAAGTTTCAGAATAACTTTAAGACGCACTCAATTGAATAAACAAGCAATTTCAGAAGCAAGGAGAATAAAGATAAACGTGTAACAGTAATTCATTGGATTGAGACATAGGTAACTTCTTGGGCTTTTAGAGGAGTAACTATTTACAACCTATTTAGATCTTTTACATCATATTACATTGCCACAATTATACACCAGCCAGGGGAGAGGGGCTTATTGTATCTTAAAAGATAAAATAAGATAAAATAACTTCTGAACTCCATAAATCTTCACAAAGTTCTTCTGAAGTGTACTAGCTATCAGGATACACACTAGAAGATAGCCTACAGTACATCTCAAAACACAAGACTTGTGGGGCTTAAGAAAAACAAAGACAAGAACAACTTTACAGTTTAGATGTTATGGTATTTCCATGGAAAAAGAAAGACTTTGGTTCTAGTCTGCTCTCTAGACTGTTTACAGTTTTTATTCAATAACTGCTGAACAGAAGATGCAAACTCCCAACTGAGCAAGGCCACGGAGTAAAAAACCTGACATTGAGGGCCTGAGTGCTTTAACTTCGCCTATGGACGTTCTGGGCAGTAACTGCATCACCTCCTTCTCCTCTGCCATATCTGAATATAAACAGCTGCTGTGCTAGTTATTTTAAGGCTCAGAGGTACACAGACAGAGCTCAGCTGCTCACTGCCTTGTCTCTGAATCACATCACGTAGGCTGAATACTAGCGTGTAACTCTTCAAACTGGGTCATTCTTAGGTATGTGTCAGTATCTGAAGAACTCTCACAAAAATGTCAGTGGGTGACTCATGTGTAGGCAACCACTAGAGGATCTGAATTGACTTCTTTGACTTCAGCATCTAAATTCTGTCTGTACACTGTTTTAAGCACCAAAGCAAACTCCTCAGTTCTTTCCCTTACTGAGTATTGATTCAAACTATGAACCTGCACCCAAGCTCATCCAGAATACCCTACAGAGGAAGATAATAAATACACCTGTAAGAGAAACTTATTTTGCCTTTTAATGCACTAGTGCAAGTATTTGTCATAGATCCCAGTACGGAAGATGTTGAGACTCGGTAAGGTATTGATTAATATACCTTTTACAAGCGATGACATGAAAAAGACAAAGAGGATAGCATTGATAATTTTACATCTCTTCAGATACTGGAAAACCCAAGTTGTGCAGCATAGACAGACCTCTAGTCAGGGCACGGCATGCTGTGCGTATCCTGTCTGTAGTGAAGTTCACTGGCATTATGGTCTCCAGAGCTCTTTGAAGTTTATCTTAGAAGTAAACAAGTCTATTCATCATTTCTACTGTCAAGGAAAAGGATGTTCACATGAACATGTGCTGCTTCACTTCAAGGTAAAGACAAGGACATGCCAGTGGTATCATCACCAGGTGCCAAGCAAGAGCTGCCTACAGGCTTCTCCGTTACGATTAGCTGGCTAAGTTTATCCTGCAGCCAAGCAGTGTGTGCGGAACAGCACAGGTGTGCACCTACTCAGGTCAGCTGTTATGTGGATCACTAACTCTTCAATGTGCAAGTCTCCCTGTAAGCATCACTACATGCCCCCTCCCACCTAACACCAGATGGTAGCAATACAAAGTATTGGGAAAGGAAGTAACAGAGAAAAAAAAAAGACAAGGAGGAGAAAGATTACACTGACAAATTTAATAGGAAAGGTTAGAAGCTGGGGGGAGGGAGTTAATTTCAGTTACATTTGGACAATATAAAAATCACTGGTAAGTTAGTAGGTGTATCTAAAATTCCTGTTCTCAAAAGGGGCAAAACACTATTGCATTTTTCAGCAGAGTCACCAATCAGTGTTCATCCATGTGACAGCATGGAATGGGTTCCCCAGCTCTCAGCAGCCTGGTGTTACTAGCCCACACCAAAAGCAGAAGTCAGGATTTTACAGAAGATGATTTGGGAAAGGAAAGGGAGAGATAATCAGCTCCTGTGGCCCGGGAGAAGCACCTAAAATGGTACTTTGTATTCCATTTCCCGGTGCAGTTCCCCACCAAGAGTCACAGTTTGAGCCTACACAATTATACGTTCCTATTATACATAAAGGGAAACATTTAGCAGAGATCAAAGGACTTGTTCACTTGATAAAATGAGATGCACTAAAATTAGTAATTTGTATGACTGATGATTGAACATGCATTTGATAGTCCTTAGTTCTAGGTTTACATATACTCTACCTTCCAGATGTGTTCTTTAGTATAGCAAGAGCATCTGGGTAGCCATCCATATTGTAATCTCCAATATGAAGCGTAATTGGAAATGAAATTTCCTTTGAAGGCTTTTCATTTGGATATGATACAAAGCCCCAGAGCGTGTCTTTATTTCTGAAGTCTTGCAAGACTGGAATCCACTGTAAAATAAAACAAAGAATGCTAGGTAAGGAAATCCATTTTATTTATTTAAACAACCTAATTCTATTTAAACTAGCTGATATTTCTTCACTGCATTGGGATTCTTAAACATTTAAAAATTTCCAAAGAGGAAATAAGGATTATTCCCTACCTCTGTCACCAAATGAAAAAATTAATTTGAAGTCTTTTCTTTTTCCAAAACAGAAAAAAATAGGTGAAGTTATACAAATAAAGGACCTGTGTTTTGGAATGCGTCCAGTGTACCGACATATTCAGGAACAACTTCACTGAAATTCAGGCTTGCCTGGAATCCATACTAATCCTTAAGTGTAGGTAAAACCAAACCATCAGGGCCTTGACATCCTGAGTCCCTTTGTTTTTCTTGGAATTACAAGCAATAGGCAGCATTAAAGCTGGAGGAGGGATACCCCCTCGTTAAATTTGTGCGCAACATCAAATTGGGGGATACTATCAATATGCTTCAGGACAGGATGGCAGGGGACAGGTGACCTAGAAAGGCAAGAATGGACAGAGAACCTTGTAACAATCAGCAAAGACAGTCTTGCACAGGGGAGTAAACCCCTGCAATGGTACAGGCTAGAGACTGACCGGCTGTGTAGCAGCTCTCCTAAAAGAGATGTGTGGGTCCTGGTGAATACTAAGCTAAAGCTGCGTGTAGCAGCTATGACAGCAAAACAGCATGCTGCACTCCAACTGCTGCCTCTGCTCCTGCTGACTGAGGCAAGGGATTGTTTCTCTTTATTCAGCACTTGTTAGTCTCCATCCGGATTCTGTGTCCAGTTTTGTGCCCCACGGTTCAAGAAAGAATATTGAGTGTGTTTAGTAAAAGGTCACCAAGATGGTCAGGCATGGAATATTTACTCAAAGGACAGGCTGAGGGCACAGGCCCTGTTCAGCCTGGTGAACAGAAGATTTAGGGGGTGCCTAATAGCAGCCTTCCAATACCTGCAAGGAGATAACTGAGAAGATGGAGCCAGGCTCTCTACTGAGATACATGGCAGAAGAACAAGAGACAATGGTCACAGACTGACACAAGGGAGGTTCCAACTAGAGATAAACCAGCAAAATTAAACTAGAAAAGAGGCCCTGAGAAGCTGCAGAATTTTTGTCCTTGGGGGTTTTCAAAGTTTGACTGGTCAAACAACATGGTCTGAATTCAGTGTTGCCCCTGCTTAAAGCTGGATCTCCTAAGGTTCACTTCACTTGGAATGATACTATTATTCACAGATATTTAGAAGTTCAAGAGCTTCTATCTCCCCAGCAGCACCAGATACTGAACTGTTTGATAAGAAATGAAGATTACAGTATCAAACTGAAAGTACAGAAGAGATGCAAAGTATAATTTCTCCTGGACAAGAAGAATGTATCTCCACTTACTTTCCACAAAGTGCTGCAGAGGTGCTAAACAGGAATTGAACTTAATTAAAATCAAAGTAATTTCACAAGTTGGTATGAAGCTGAAGTACCAGGGTTAACATTTCAACTCTACAGAAAAATTCAGCGCCGTTTTTAAAGCCAGAATTTATTTTATTTGTCAACTAACTGACAATGACTTCAAAAGGACAGAAGGGTGCCATTTTAAAGGATCACTACACCAACATCAAAAGCACTTAACAGCATCTTAAATGTCTCTCATCCAAGCCTTAATTTAGCTATTTCAGGAACCAGAATAAGATCCCTGACAGCATCATTTCCTGCTGTGGAGAGACTCCCTCACTAACACAATCCAGTAAGCAACAACATTCTTGCCACATGGCAACTGCATGTGACACTTGGACTGGTCCCTTGAGATTACATACAACCACACGCATATTAGAGAAGCCCCCCAAATCATTAGGAAAGTGCATTAAGGTCAACTTTGTTTGGATATCACAGATGGCTTAGAAACCTGGAGGAGTTCCGCCAGACACTGCATTTACTTAGTGCTTGTCTGCCTGTGCAAGTGACAACATTTGAACTGCAATGATGATCTACAACACTCTTAGTGAAAACTCAAAGCTGAAATTAAACATACTTTGACCCTCACCACCCACCACCCCCACCCTCCACCTCATGTATGCCTATTTAGTTACTGTTAGCTGCTGAAGGTTTGCAAAAACCTCAGAACATAAGAAAAAGACTCTTAACCTGATGGAAATTTTTAAAAGGGTTAGATTTCTTAGCACTTATTTGTCACACAGAAGACAGATGAAACAATATTATTGCAAAATACTGTAATTTTGAAAAACACTGATTGAAATCAGAACCATGAAATGTAATATAGTTTCTACTTTACGTGGTATCATTCACAGTCATTGCAATGAAATCCAATTATATCCATCACATACTTTCTAAATGTTCCCATGTATGGGAACATTATTTTAAAGAAACAAAATTAAAAATGAATTTTTAGGCACAAATCTGAATTTGTCTTCTGTTTTTACTCTGAGTCATAGAAAGCAATTTTCCACTCATAAGGTCTACAATGAAATGCAGAGATATAAACCAATAGGTGAGCAAACCAGAAACATCACCTACTGCTACCAAGCAGCATCACTGTGCATGCTGCAGAGCAAGATTCATCCATCCCACTGAAGCAGTTGTGGGACTTTATAGCAGCAGTTGCAGAACATTTCAAAAACATCAGTCTTGTTCGATGTGTAACTAGAGCACATTCTAGCACCACACGTAACTTACTCTGACAGTTTAGCTTCAGAGTAATCCACACTTTTGGTGAAACTCATTCTGTATATTTCTATTATAAACAGCAGTATTGTGTAACGTAATGCAAAATTAATTGTTCATATGCCTCAGGACATATATTTCAGTACAGAAGGCAAAAAATGAAAATATGTTTGTCAATAATATAAATCTTCTTTTGCATTTGATAATCCAGACAATTCCTTTAAGCTTCATGTTTGCTGTTACTATTTTAATAGGAAAAAGACTAAAATGATTTTTTTTCCCTTTCACTCTAAGATAGAAATAGGTGGGTATAATGAGGACACACAAAGCTATATTTTGCAGTTTTCTGATCATATGATTTCTGTTACCTAGCTCAAATGAAAAGACAGATTGAAAAATGGAATGAGTGTACCTAAAGGAAAATTTAAACCAACACATAAAATTCAGTCAAAGAAAACAAAGATTTACTACTTCTCTTTCTGTTAAATTCCATTGCATAGCACCACTAATATAATTAATTAAAATGTTTATATAGATATTTTTACTCCTTCAGTTAATGATTTTTGTAGGCTAAAATAAGAAAAATATCTTTAAGTGCTTGAAAATTTGTTTTCAAACTATGGCCAGAAACCTATGAAGCACAAAAAACCCAGCCAGCCAGCTGCCCACTTCCAGGCCACCTAACACAGGCAGGGAGCCAGCTGTGAGCCAGAAAGCATTTGTAAACTGGTAGCCCATTCTTGGCCAATACCTTTTCTGGAAATGCCAGAGTTTCTTCTCCTTTGTATGACAAACACTATCCCATCCTACAGAAAGATAAACATCAAGAGTGGCCTGAAAGAACTGGCCACAGCAACAGAAGTCCTTTTCCCTGGGGGCTCTCCCTCTGCTGTACACATGCATTGTAGTTCAGCTGCACATAAAACATTAAATCTCATGATTTCAGGATGCATTAGGCTTTTAGTGTGTACGAAAGACACCTGAATTCCATATACAGTTGAGCAGTCACTACTGCATAAAAATAAACTAAGTAAATTGCCTATACATTACACCAATAACGTATGGTGTTCAAAGCCCAGAAGAAAACAATCCTCAGCATTGATTTAGCAACTTAGAAAAAAGTAACCAAAGCAATGAGTCTTATTTTCGATGCTGGAATATGGCTCACAGTCCCATAGCTGCTTTGAGAAAGACAAGCAACTTAGAAACGATGAGAGGATCTTGTAGAATCTGACATTTATGAAAATTTCAGCAGCTGCAATCCCCTCCCCCCTTTAAACTGTTATAGAAGAATGAGGAAAAACTTCTAACACTGACCAACCGCAGCTGATAATCAATGCTGTCACATACCTCTCTAGCCTAGAGAATGACACCACAAAGACCTGTGGTTTGTTGTAGGATGCACCCCTGGGTTCTACTTCAGAGCTGCTAGATTTATAAGAGGAATAAAGCTATAACCTTTCTATTGTACAGAGGAAGGCTGTAAGAATCATCAAGCCCACAAAGAAACTCTCAAATGAAGGGACTGAAATAATACCTTTTGCCTCAGGAAACAAATGAAAAATCATACTGAATAGTTGGCAAAATTAAAAGAAAGATCAGTCATCTCTAAGAACATCATAATATCTGGAGTTGCTACAGTAAAGAGTACCAGGGATTTTAAAACATTTTTCAGGGAGAACTAAGTCTAATTTTCAGATGACATATCTAAATCAGCTAGCAGATTAGTCTGTAGCTATTGCAGGTGAATTTAAAGACAACTGAGGTATCCTAACACCTGCCACTATCTGAAATGGTGTATGGGATTCTACTTCAGATCTGACAGCAATTCTTCTGTTGCTATGGAAACATTCACATTCTTTTAAAATTTTAAGTAGGTCTGTATCTCCTTAAGTCACTCATATGTATTTTGTTGGCCTTTACTTTTGCTCCATAATCCAAAAGAAGAAAATTTATCTGAGATGTTTTTAATACTTATGAAGATTAAATCATTAAATAAACTAAAACCTGTGGTGAAAGATCATCCTTGAAATAATTCTCATAAGGTCTGCTTGGCTTTCCAGTAGCCATCCAGCTGTGCCAAGACATAATGAGAAATATACTGTAGACTGAGAGACATCAAACAAGATCTTACCAGAACGACATGCCATTGCATGCCTCTTCATGCCATGATTTTTAGAATCAGAAATTCTACAGATGTGTATTTCTGATTGTTATGCGCATTTCATCCCAATGCATCATATACTATCATGGAACTGCATTAACTGTTTTTCATTTGGTTTCAGCAAATGTTACAAACAACAAGCAGGAAGGACAGAACCAGGTCCAGTTACCTGAGGCAAAATATTTTTTTGTAAAAGAGTCATCTAATTTGCATTCTTTCAGATCAGAGATCAGTAAATTTCTTAAAAAAAAAATCTGAAAAAGCAGAATTCTTCACTACACTCTTAACTAAAAAAAAACCTCCAAAACCCTACAGCAAAGCCTGAACAGAGATAATGGATATACAGCATCTCTTATTTTTTGGTAACAGATTTGCACTCTCTCAGTTTCCCATAAATTTCTTGCAATTACCTACCCATTCCACAAGTGATACCATACCCTTGTTGAAACACATTCTGCACCACAAGGGCTCATTATTATTTTCCTCAAATTGTAAAGTGAATAAATAAACAAGAAGAACTGATCCCAGCCTGTTGCCACAAAATTTATATTTATAATTTCTCATGAAGATTAACTTTAGTTAAAGCTTGGAAGCTGGCTCATCTGATCTCATAATGACCAAATTCAGTGAAATTAAAACATTTCACTTCCAAATTAATATAGGAAGTAACACGTTTGAATAGATTTCTACCTGTAGGAAATATGCAACACATGGGAAAAACCACAGACATATGAATGAAGACACGGATATTTTTCACTGTTTCAGAATGGGAAAGATAAAACGCTTGAGAAGAAAAAGCTCCATCACCTCTAAGTGAGTCTAACAGAGAAAGAAACGAGTATTCTAGATATAATTCTTTAAAAAGGCTGGCCAGAACAAGTCATTATTGCATGCCATTTGATACTGTCATTTTTAATTAAAAAGTCATTCTAAAAATACGCAGAGAAAATTGCTTTAAAGTTTCTAGGTAACTCTTTCTACTTTTTAATACTTTTGTCTAGCAGGATGAGAACTTGTTGGATTCTTCACTTTTTTAAAATAAAGTGACAATATTTGGCTGCTAGTTTTTAACTCAAATGTCATTATCTTGGAAATTATTTTAAGATTTAAACTACACAATGAAATTGCTAAATTCATTATAAAAATTAAATATACTGATGAACATCAAAAGTGATATGTTAAAAATCTGATGTATTTGTAATTAAATAGTTGACCACTATCAAAAAAATGAAATAATGAAGGAAGAGAAAAACTGTCTAGGTGCAATGTTACTTCAGCACAGGTTACAACAAAAGACTACTTTGGAAAAATTCTGTTATTATGCAAATTGACCCACACCTTTTTCTGCTACTCCTCCATCACTTCCCTCTAGAAACATACTACAAACAACCATAATATAAAACTCTTCTCTAGCACATTGCTCAGTCAACCACTACTCTCAAGTAACAGCTCTGTATCTCTCAGTGGTACATGCTATTTGTGTGTGGTTGGTTTTCCACAACAAAGTTACTTTAATTGAGAATATTTGTCTCAAATTTACTTGAGCAGAAAAACTCAAATGTCTTTTACTTCTTATATTATCAAGGAACTACATTTAGAGCTAAGGAGCAGTTGTCTTTTGACATAAGAGCACCCCAACTACTCAACAGTGAAATGTAAGCAGCCGTTACAGCAATATAATCAGTGTAACATGCTTATCAAAAGTCTGTGCTCTCCCCTTTGACCAGAAAGCAATGCAAGTATCAGGAATTGAGCATCCACTTGCTTTATACAAAGGCTGCGACATGTACCTTGAACTCTGCTGTAACACCATGTATCCAGCAACACTACAATCCATTGTCTCTACTCTGTGTTCACAGGGAATTAATGTAAAAAAACCACAAACCACCAAACACAGTGCATTTCTAAGAACAGAGATGCCAGGATTAGAAGGCTGAGACAGGTACGATACCAAATTCAAAGTTACTTACTCTTTCTTACACTGATGGTATATTCCATTCTAGTTATACTTCCTTAACTGACTGGTAACTGCACGCTTTCCTTGCCAATACAGAGTGATTTTCTTGCCAGTAGGAAAGTATGCTTTAACCCATGTTCTAGAAATTCTAATTCATTTAAATGACAGAATCTACACTATAAACTTGGGCTGCAGACTGTAACAAGAAGCACCTTATCCAAGTACGTACTGTTCCTTAAGCAAACAGCACATTCACCTATAAATTCTGAAATATAGGTCAGAGAGGGTGGTGCTTACACAAAAAAAATCTACTTTTAATTTGTCAGTAAAGGAATAATCACTAATTCATAACCTGATTAGAAACATGTATGGCATACACTGTAAATTTCTGTGTGTACAGTGGGTTTTGCTGTCAACTATAAGCAAGTACTTTGTAGGTCACCTCGGTCTTTAGGTTCACATTGCTAAATATGATTTTAGTAAGAACATTTATTAAGGCATCAAACAAACGTTAGGTTAATTTATTGTAAGATGTAACTTTATTATCAAGCGGGGAACTGTAAATACTTAAAACAGATTAGTACACACTTTAAAATAAATGAATATATAGTAATCTATAATACAAATTATCACCATGTCTCTCAAAACAAGTAGTGTCATGAACAAACGAAGCTGAAATAGTTTAATAGAAACCCAGTCTTGAAGATACATAGCCTAAGTAAGTCTTCATATACCTTACAGAAATTTACTTAATAATTAAAACCAGTAGAAATAAGGCACAAGAGGTGTGGGCTGGTTCAACTTGATATGTGTGTGTGTATATATATATATATTTTTTAATATATATATTTACTATAACTCTCTAACTTAAACTGAAGAAGCTTATTTGAATTAATTAGATCTGTTTCCAACTCTTAACACAAACCACCTTTTTCTCCTTGTGCTAGGGAAGCTATGGTGCTTAGAATGCAGTGTTTTGAAATCAAGAAAGTGACTGATGAGAAACATTCATGATTTTCTTGAGTAGAATTATCCATTATATAGAACTTTAGATCTGCAGCCTTCTCCACCTAACCTATATTTTTTTAGATAGGTAATAAATAAGTAAATAAATAGAAGTATCTTATATGCAATAATTACAAATGAAGAAGTTTCACTTTTTTTTCCTGAGAAATCACTTTCCTCTTTCATACTATTTCATAAAGCACGGTATTTTCCTTTGTCTTTGCAATTCCAAACTCACAATACCTGGTTCAATCCTAGCTTAGTTAAGTAGATGGCACTTTTTTGACATTTTTTATCTTCACACACTGGCAATAAGTGTTCACTTTGTCCGTCCCCATCTGTCAAAGAGAAAAAAAAAAGACTGTCAGGTTTGTATTTGGAAAATCAAAACCCCTGTTTGCAAGAGATAATTAGCTGTGAATATATATATTTTTTTTAAATGTGAAAAATTACATGACATGAACTAGACCTATTCAAAATTCTTAACCTAATAATCTAATTTGGGTCTTTGTTTCAAGATTGTCTTTGTTGATGTTTTTTAATCTTAACCCATAATACATAGAAAGTTTAAAATTTTATTTCTGATAATGTGATATATTTAGAAGAGTAAGTGCTTCGCAATTTATTCAATCCCTGTGTTTCGTTGGGAAGCCAATTACCTTTACTGTAAATCAACTATCACAAGTCTACCATACAAAGTTATTTAATTTTTTGAACTAGTTTTAAACGCTTGTACTGTCAGCAAGACTTTAGAGTTATGAGTTCACATGTAATATGTTAATCTATAGCATAAGTTAAAAAAACAACACTAGAAAGTTGACTAACACAATGGCTAATAAATTCCAGGCTTACAGAATTAGACGAATCTGAGTAATTTACAGTTTTTCAAAAACATTCTTCAACTGCCTTTAATCCATGTATTTACAAAACCTTTAGTAGAATAATGACCTTTTAATGTTTAAACAAGCAATGTCTATTTGCATCTAGAATTCTGACACATAGAGCATACAATGGGAGAAGAAAAAAAAAAAAAAAAAAAAAATCAATTTAGTGCTTATTATCTACTCCAGGAGAAATCCCTATGTTCACATTTTGACCTTGCAGCCCTGCCTAGCATATTCAGAAGTACCCTGCCTTCCTACTAAGAGAGTGGCCACCACAAGTCACCTTCTATGGGCTGAGAAGGAAAAACAGAGAAGTGGTTGAATGTAAGCAGCCAAAAAGCAGCAGCTAGAATTGCTGTATTAATGACTACTGCTACAAGTCCTGATTACAACTAAACTTGACTTGCTAGAGAGACAGTATGGCCCAGCTCAGGAAAATTTCAGGGAATCTGCTTTTCCAGGCTATGAAATCAAAGCTCATACTGTAATAATAATACACCCCCCCATATTTTCAAATTGCCCCTTAGCCCATATAGTTGTGAGGAGCTTGGTGGATTTTAGGTGGATTTTGTAAAGCTGCTTGATGAAATCTTCTTAGTTAATATGTAAAACCTAGATTGTCTGTCAAAGTCACTGAATCCTGTACTCATTTTCCAACATACTACTGACCACAGCCTAAATGTTCCATCATATTTTACCCATACTATAAAAAACCCCCAACTTTCTCAGCCTGCCAAACTGTATTTCTATGAAGCTGAACCTCCTTTTAGTGTATATCTATCTATATCTGTGCATAGTTAAGTTTTTTAGGTCCCTCCCTTATTACATAAGGAAGTTGGGGAATGGAAAGTAAGGTTATAAGGGGGAGGAGGAGTGATGAAAATACCAGACTTCCCCATATATCTCCAAGTTATAAAGCCAAACAGTCACCTTTAGTGGCTTCCTACATCCCATCTGCCTCATGAATTATTTTAACCTCACCACTAAACCCCTCCCAAATCATCACGGCAGCTCTGTTATAAAGGATAGACAGTTTAGGATGCTGAGTAGCTTAGGTGATGGAAATCCAGTATGTTTGCATCTGAAGAGAAGGGAGAGGAAATTACCACTCAACAGAGAAATTAACATAGCAACTATTGAATTTGGCCAGTCTGAAATCAGCACCAACTTTTGAAGCTGTCTGTTTTTCTTCTGCATCATTCAAGAACAATTAAAATGTTACTCACTTCAATTTTTGTTTACATGAACTAGAATAAAATACTGTTTAGACTGCAGGCTTTTTCAAAACTTAAAATGGGAGAAGCTGTTTAACTTGTGAATTCTAAACTATGGAAATAATGATGGGTTTGCTAGAACAGAATTAAGTTGCAGAGATGTGTTTTGTGAATATAAAATTTAAATTAAGCCCTAATCTTTTAATCACATTTCTACAGAAGTTTCAGTCTGAAGTAATTTTAGAAGATTTTCAATAACACATAAGGACAAAGAACCTTCAAATACTAACTCTTTTCTTGCTCTTTGTTAGAAAGGGACAAAGACAAAGATGTTGTCATTTTAAATTATGCTATGGAGCAGAGGAGAATATAAAATGTTTGATTCTGCTTAAATTGCAAACATTCATCTTGGTATGCTGATAACTCAGCCTGATAGTCTTGGTAATTAATGTTCAGTAATACTGCAGTATATTGACAAAACCAACCTACATAGCTTTGAAGAATAATGAAACTATAGGGCAGTAAGAAGGATGGAACTTTCACATTAATTATATATGAAGCCATCACCTTACAGATGCAAGTGTTCTAGATAAATAGCAAGTTTAAGAGTAGATCTGATTAAAGTAATTCAGTACAACCAAAGAATGGATAGAAAGTAAATACACATCAAACAACATATCTTTGTCCCTGCAACCGAAAATAGTGTGACACATATTCCATATTAGAAGGACACAGTTTCCCCAACTCCTTTGACCAAAACCTACAGGTCCATTCATGTAACTTTTATTACAGGCTCATGTTTTCAGTTGCAATTTCTCTTCAATTCTGTGTATCATATATTTAAGAATCCAATAGTTAAAAAATAAATTTGTAAGGTAAGAGAAAAATCTGTTGGAAATTTATAGCAACTTTTAAGAAAAAACTTTATTTTAAAAATATATTTTGTCAAGAAAACTCCTGAGGATGAGGAGTCCAAGGGCCCATTCTTAAGCTCACCTAGATCTCAAATTATTGCTGTATCCTCCCTCCGAAAGTTCTTCAGGTAGAGATATCCATCTTATGAATACTGGACTGTTTTTATATATGTATTTTAAAAAAAATTTTTTTTTTTTTTAAAACTCGGTGCTCAGCTGAATTTAAAGGTATCAAAGAAATGAGATATAAACATTAGTCCAATAAGTTAGCATAATTACATTTGTTAGCATAATTGCATTTGTTCAAGTGAAGCAACAATGAGAATGTAACTGGAAACAGGACTTCAGTGAACCAAGAATATCTTCTGAGTGTGTAATTTAAGAAAACCCACAATTAATACTGTATTAGTTAAATACTGTAGTACAGAAAAGTAGCAATCAAAAGAAGGAAAGCCCAACATTCTTCATTTCTATCATACTATTATTTCTTATTTCTTCTCCAGTTTTTATTTCTAATGCACATCTTATGATGCACAGATCCATTTTTTACTAATGAGGTTATTTGATCAAAAGGAATTTGATGAAGAAAAATCAGTTTGTCAAAAATGGTAACACACATTTTACAAATCCACTGCAGCAGTTATCGTTTTTGACAAAAATAAAAAAGGGTAAAACCCACCCAGCATATTGGCTAAAAGTGTAGAATAAATTTTTAAATTAAAATCTTGCATCAATCTTTGTTCAAAAAGCCCAATGAGAAAAAAAAAACACTCCCCAAAAACCCAGGCCTAAGCACAAAGCTAAAGCAGGATGTTTCACTATCCACTGCCATTTTAAACTGTCCCCATCTGTAACAGCTTGAAATACAATGTTTCCTGTATTTCTGAAGCTTCTTTAAAGGCACTATGGGAAACAGGAAAATTGACAGAGCAGCTTTTCCAGTTTTGAAAGAAAATAATTTATTCTCTAATCCTTATGTGGTTCCCACCTTGGATGCACCCACTGAAATACAAACCTTTGGCACAACTCTACGGATTTTGAAGACCACAAAAAAACCCCCAGCAGTTGTTCACAGAATTGTTCAATCTCAGTAACAACAAATTTACCGTGGACCTACAATGCTAACTCTTCTCATTTTCATGTTTGCTTTCAATCTCAGTTTAAATAAAAATCCTTCAATTTTAAACTCTACTCTTGAATTTAAATTCCTCCACAAAGGAGGAGGAGGACAGAAATTAAAAAGGAGTATCATTAGCATATTTGCTCTAGTGCAATTAGGTGTTCATAGGTGACAAAATGTGCATTGGTGACAAAGGATGGATGAACCTATCAGAGCAGCTGAAATAAGCTGCACTAGTTTCAGGTTTTAAAAAAAATACCTTGCATAACATGTCTTTAAGAATGTACTTCAGTCTAGGTCTACCTAAGAAATCTATTTCTGGAGATCCTCTGTTGTCTTCAACTCACCTCCTAGGGTCTGCTAGTCTATCCTTCTATTACTGTACAGGTTTTAAATCTCAGTCCAAATTGCTGGAAATCTCAAAGTTTTTGAGATTTCAGTGTAAATCACTTGTAATTTCAGTGTAATTTGTAGCACTACATGTGGCTAAGCATACGCTAGACTCCAACATGTACTTTGCTAGCACCACAAACTTGAAGCATGTTTGATGTACAAATAAAAACTCAACTGTTAGCTAGCATGTTCTCAACACACAACTCTGGCTTGACTGTAATACTAAAGAACTACATGGTTAATGATCAAGTTTTATAGGCAGTGGAAGAGGCTAGAAGAAGAACAGTTCCACATTCTCATCAGCTGTACTTATGTCAAAATATGTAAAGACAAAATTAGCAGTCTTATGCCATCTAGGAATCATGTGAGAATCATTACTTACAACTGCCTGTTCACTGTATTTCAAAGAAAAGCCACAGATACAAAGCCTTCTTTCCAACATTTTGCCCATGTTTGCAATGTGCTAGTAATCCAGTCAGGAACAAGAGTAACCCAAAAGACACAGATTGTGCAGATCACTGGGAGCACACCTCATACAGAGAGATTGTATGAGAAAAATTACTTGCAGCTGAAGCTTTAACACTGATCGTGAACATTCACACTTGCAAAAAACATCGCTCAAACCTTTTCAATCTATTCTAAAAGTAAAATTGAGTGGGAGAAAGCAGAAAAAACCTTGTAAATCGGATTAAAAATGACAGTATTATTAAAAAGTGTTATACGTTCAAAATGCAATGCTAATATATCGTAGCATAAGCACACGTTTTAAAACAAATGCACAAATAGCAAACGGCATCTCAGTGGTTACTCCGAGTTTCACTGACCCTGAGGACCCAGCATCTCACTGAATTGTGCATTTACATGTAGACATTGTGCTGTCTGCTAATTCATAATGGTGATACTAGAGTTTGCATAGTTTCAGCTCTGACAGTTAAGAAATTGCTGTAGCAGTCTATTAGATTGCAGCCCTTTCAATCTGAACCAATTGGATTACCATCTCACATTGGCACAGACCTTTTGTGATGGGGGCGAAAAAAAAAAAAAAGGAACTCGATCAATTAAAGAGAAATATACATAAAGTACCTGGGCTGAATAGGCAAACAGGTAGCAGGCCCTACAATAAAGGACAGAACATAACCCTCTACTACCAAATTGATTTTTTTAAAAGACTGATAGTGAATTATGAAGTTTTCATACTTTAAGGAAAAAAGTTAAATACATAAAGAACTTCTTCCCAAACCAAGATGTATCAGAGATATGCTTTTAAAGCAAAAATGCATATAATTTACTTAGGAGAAGTAAACAGAGGCAAAACCCACTCAATCCGAATTTTCAAATTCCTTTAAAAACAGAAAAAGGTGTCAGAAAAGTGGTATTTTGCAACCAAGTTCAAGGGTTATTACATTCATTGCACACACTTGTACAATGTACTTTCCAACACGGGCTCTGAAAGAAAACAGGGACCTGGGGAAATGACAAGTACCGTGATCACTCAATTCAAAACTGTTTTGTAATACAGCAAGAAAAAGTTGTAGCTCTGAAGAGCAAAACAGCTTTTGGTGGGCGTATGATTCCAAATCTTTTTATTTTCAACAGCTGTGTAGTTCTGTTGCAGTGTAATCTAACTTCTGCTCCCTTAAAAATAAAACTTGAATCACCTTTTTTTTCAGGTGATAGACTGATTATTATAACTTATTACAGTTGTGTTAAATAAAAATAAATTGTTTTCTGGCAAATAGAAATAACCTAACTACGCAGGCTAAGACAGTGAGAAGAGTCTAGCTTTCATAATTCTGAACCCGATGCCACATAAAAGCGAGACACTTCATATACCACAAAGTCCTTATGCCTTGAGAGCCTACTGTTCTCTCTTGAGAATACACATTCTAAACTAGCCGTGTTATTACACACCTTCTGTCACTGCAGTTTTCCCAGTTCTCTTCAAAAAGGTGAGAAAAAAATTGTCCTCCACACAGTACACTAAAAGCAAGGAAGTTTTTCTCAATTAAGTATAAGGCACCTCTTGTTTAATGCAATACATCCTAATGAAGCCTGATATGCTTTTAGGCTTCACCATATATATAGTTCTCTCACATCTTTCCCTCATGGCTTTACAGAGTTCTCATTCTCCTTTCTCATGAGCCTTTCATTTAAAGTTCTAAAGAATAGTAAGAAATTAAGAAGGAAAAAGCCCTGTTATGGTAGTGCTCAAAACAATACCCTGCTGGAGCAGGCAAGGAGACTACAACCAGTATAACTGAGTTTGATATTCAAACAAAATGAAGGTTTGTTTGAAAGCTGATTATCTTAAATTTATCTTCTGAAGTAATAAAATGATTAGAATTCTTTTGTCACTCTGCCTTTAGGTGTTCAACGAGATGGTCTTGACAGAGACAATTATAATAAATTACTAAGATAATTATGCATTATTAAAAGAACAAGTGTCAGATGCTTTTAGAAAATGTGAATCACAACTTCAAAAAACAGATGCAAAGAGCTTTTACAGATGATTCAGATACAGATTCTGTGAACATTAAAGAAACCCTTATAACACTCTCCTTCACATTAAAGTGATTCTGACTTTAAGTGTGTCTATATCCTTCCAAAGAATCCATATTCACACCTCCACTGCAAGAAAAGCATTTAAACACAGCATGCCAGGAAGCCACACAAAGAGACTTCCAGGCCACATCTGGTCTGACAGTGCGGTCTTCTATCTCAAAAGGAAAGACTGTGTAAAATGTACTAACTGAAATCCAAGCAGGAAAAAAAAGTGAGATTAAATACAAAATGAGACCTCCTCTGCATGTTAAACAAGTACTAGCACTGAAATTCCTGTTGTAGTTTATGCTGAGAACTACTAGTTCCAACTATTGCATATCATTAAAACAAACTACGAAGCCTGACTGTGCAGCTTGGAACTATCTAACATTGCACATTTAGAAAGCTCATATGGCATTAAACCTTCACATGCCAACAAATGAAGGGGATAGCAATAACTAAAGCAAGCCACTTGTGTGACTAAATTTTGGGTTGAGAGTTCTCGTTATATTAACCATGAACACTGTCAAACAAAAATTCAATCCTGAGGAGATTAAACAGTTTAACAAAGAATGAATAAGCAACTGGCATGTGCACCACTCCTCTAATTTTATTATTGGAAAGAAAGCGAAGTAATTCTTAATGTACAAGTCCCTTTGACAAAAATTAATATGAAGCAACATCATTTGTTTCCCCAGGAGATGTTAGCATTTGTCAGCAACCTGTGAAAGAACTTGGCAAAATATGGGAAACAGATTCCTCCCTCCCCCCCGTCCCCAAAATGGACACTGCTTTGGAACTACACTTAAAACTAAATGGACACAAATATCTCACTGTATCCAAGTCATAATAAAGACCTGGAGAGAAAGAAATAACAGAATTAGTGTTTGTATTTTGGAGAGAGTCAAGAACGCATATAAAGTTACTTAAGAGTACTGAGTAACACATGTCAGCCAAGGCTGTAACTCCACCAGTCTCAGCCCATCACACAGCACTCTCACAGGTGCCAGGACATGCCAAAATGCTCTAAAATATTTTGTTCTTGCAAAATTACACAATTTAATCCCAACTATATCTATATTATATTATTTATTATTTACCCCATGCAAATTCAGAGAAAACAAGAACTGTATTAGAAAAAATATCCTTTGGATTTTTTATAATACCATTGTACAATTGTACCCAGCTACAATTTAGTGGCAAGGGGATGGGAAACAGTTCAGAAATGTGGGATTTCTGTGGATGTCATAGCAGGACACATGCCTTAATGATCAGGAAATGCAGCATTTTAAACAGCAAAAGGAACAATATGAAATGATGGTATATACTAAATGACTGTGTGACAGGGACGAACAGTAAGGACGAGATGCACAGAAAAATAATCTCCCAAAGGGGTCAAAGATGAGTTTGAAAGAAGAATTTGAAGCCACTGTATTTAAAAGTTTCCTATGTGGTCTTTACACAATTGCTTCAACTTAATGTCCTATTCTCAGATCCACACCATGACTGCAAAAATGAATGATGGTTAGTTATTAAGGCAGTCAGATGGGTGGTCTGTAGAGCAACATGATCTGTTTATAATAAACGTGAATTTACACTTTTTTTGTTTGGTTGGGGTTTTTTTGTGGGGGTTTTTTTGTTTGTTTGTTTTTGTAACACAGCTATGGCCTTAAATGTCAACAGGGGATCTTTTTCTAGAAAGAACTGTCAAAAATGATAGAAATCTAAAAAACAGGACTAATATTAAACTGAAAAGGTATCACTGAACAGCACTGCTGGTCACCAGTTAACAAATAAGGCAGATTTAGCTTCTAAATACACTTCCATAGACTCAAATACACAAGTGGCAATTAACTTGGTATGTGTCTATGCACTGCTGTTTCAGATGAACTGAAGTGCGTCTGTTACTAAAACAACTTCTTCCTTAAAGTGATTCAGAATTCTTTACTACCGTCAGCTTTTATATCTTTTTCACCCAAACTGATCACAGTAAGAACAGTTTTCCTCATATGCAGAGCGTTTTAAACACAGATGTATTGTCTTCCTGCATCCTAAGATTCTTAGAGAATCCTTTTATTGACTGCAGGAGCGCTAGTATATTTTCACAATGCAGTGCTCAAAAGACAACTGCTTTATAAAGGAGTTATTTACTGAAATGCACCATTAAAATTTTCCTTTGATATATAACTAGTACATCTGAGGATGCAATATTCTGAAGAGAAGGAAAAAACTAAAGAAATTCAGATGCTAAAACAAAGTTCATACACAAAACTAAAAGCTACAAAATTGAAATGCAACTGCAGGCAGAAAAGCAGTGCTTTTAAGATATCATCAGCTGCAGGATAATCAAAGTCTACTTTAAGCAAAAATCTTTCAACAAAATACATTTTGCACAGTGCGATGAATGGCTTTAAAAAACCCCAAAGGTGGGGCACACTGTTATCCTGTTCAAACGTAATTAACTGCCAATGAGCTATCATTTCCTATGGTAGAAATTATCATTTTCCTCATTATGTCAAACAAGTAATTAACGTACGTGAAACAGTTCAATTACTTAGTAAAGAGAAGAACAGAGAAGATTGTTTTAGGATTATTAGTTGGATAACTGGATTTTAGATATGAGGAAATTTGAGTTCAGGTCCCTAAAAGACTTGGATAGAACTTTAATAATCCCAATCCAGGCTTTGCCAAAAAGTAAATTTGTGTAGTAGGAGTAAACACAGACTTCCTAAATTAGGGAAGACCACACAGATAAAGACCCAGCAGCAGCCAAGAAAACAAATGGTGAATAAAAGATAAAGAACTGAGGTGGAGTTGTCTAAATGCTACCTTGAGAAAGTAAGAGCTGTGTTGTATTTACTTACAAGGACACTATCAACGGTACGATCAAGTTTGACTTCAAAAAGTTATTTTTTATTCTCTTTACATATAGGCTGCAACAAATTTCTTTGCTTAAACTAAGCAAAATCAATGACTGATTAATCAAACTTTTACATTTTTAGATTAGTTATCACAAAGGATGATTTATCAGTCTGCGCTATCCAACTGAACCAATCATAGTTGAGTAGCAGTTATAACACTAATTTCCTATAAAAATGAATTAATGGACTGCATAAACAGCACAATAAAATAGTGACCCAGAAGCAGTTAGCATATTTCTTTAATCTTCAAAGTAACAAAACCCAGTAGGTTTCTGTGTCCAAAATATGGTTTACATCCATCTCGTTACTAAAAAAAAATTGGTCATTTTCAGAGCGCCCCACAGGAATCCTTAAATTTCTTTAACAAATACAAAATTTTCCACTATTTTAAGTGGCAATTATTAAAACTCTTTATAATTACAATTATTTATCAGGATTCTAGCCAACATCTATGATTTCCTCTAAAGACAGTAAAAGCAGATCTTATAAAAAGCCTCTGCTAGCGTACAGATAACAACAACGGAGGATTAATCATTTTTGCTATAGCAACCACTGCACTGCAATTACCATAGTGACATGAGAAGAATAGAAAAAGTAATAATGAAGAGCTCTTACTTGTTTGGAGCAATGTGTCAGCCAAATAAGTGCAGAATCCTCTAGTGCCCAGCTCTGCTCACCTTAATCAATTGAAATGCCATTTGTAATAAATATGTCACAAAGCATTTCTGATTTATTTTTAAAAGGGCAATACAAATTTGTCAATTGTTCCCTGTCCTTTGGTCAGGTTAATGTACAAATCATTGCTATCATGTAACAGAGGGGAGTGCTACTTATTTTAGAGGTTCCAATTTAGACATAAAGTCTAAGGTCTACCACATTACCATAAATATATTTGTATTTATATACCTGCTTTTGCATATTCTTCCATTAAAATATACACCACATATGTATATACAGAAATGTAGTAGACCTTACAGATACATACATATAGATGTATACAAACATACATTTGTATATCTTTTTCATGAAAAAACCCCCTTTGTTTTTTTGAGTACTTCAGGAACACTTGGTGCTAAGATTACACTAACATCTGTGACAGTTTCTCATGAGTCCCCTAATTGCTGGTTTTCCCACTCCACTTATCTAAATAATTTCTACTCGATAGCTGTTGTTCAACCTGCTTAGTTTAAGAAAGGAAACCTTACCCAAAATTAGTTGCCCTTGTAGGTTCTCGGGACCTTATTCAAAGCTCTCCCCTTTTTTCAAATGACAGGTAAATATTTATGGCTGGAAAGGGTACTTCAAACAGAACTTTTGGAAGCAGGAAATAATGTCAGAGTCACCTTTTGAAACAATACACATTTTGTAAGATGTAGGTGCGATCAATAAATTAGAATCTGGGACTGCAGAAGCGCAACAGTGCACAAATAGAAAGGTGGGTGGTAAATAAGAAGGTGACAGCACAAATTACATACTCCCAAGCTCATGTCTGGACCTGACATCAATCCAGAGTGTAATATGTGCAAGGTTAAGTAAACGAGAAGTGGCAGAGAGTGAAAGCACAGAGAAATATGGAATCCTTTGAGACCTTTTGCGAATGGCAAGGCTGGCACATTCACTATGAAGTACAGAAAATGTCAAGAAAGGGGAAGAAAATAGAGGCAGGCAACACAGAGGAAAGTAACAGGCTTGGGAGCGTATACTGAATGCGTTTCTAGTCACAGCAGCTGTATCCCAGTGCCAACAGTGAAGACGCTCACAGCATTCACAGCGCAGAGTGAGGGCGCTGTGCTATGTTCTGCTGAGTATATCACACAGTTTGGCAAAAGCTACATAGGTAGAAGGTAGCGCAATCCTCTCACACATCTCATTTTACATTTTCATTGTGCTGTTTTGATTTGTTGTGCAATGAAACCTCTTTCAAGCCCCATTACAGATAGCCAAATTACTATATCAAACTGAAAACCATCATACCTTAACTTCCTTTGACTTACAACAATCATTATTTCACCATTTTTGAAATGGAAAACTGAAAAAAGGAGATGTTCAAGTCTGACAAACCATTTCTACTAAGGCATTTTCTTTAACTTCAGCTCACTACAAGCAGAATCTGTATGATAAATGCCTACCTTTTGAAGTATCTAAACATATGCAGACATAGCACAGTGGGTAAATGTAGTTACTCTGATACAGTATTATTCTAGTAATGTGAGATTTTGCCTCTATTGTTAGACTGGTGCAGAACAAAAAATACTAGATTGGAAATGCATGTGAGCAGAACTCAACTAAGATCCTCCTTTGCGTTAAACTTTTTTTTCCTCCTACTGATTACTGTATAGCCACTCTTACACAAAACCATTTCACTGTAGGTAGGATTTTTTGGCAGTGGAGGGCTATTAGTCAACTTCCTTCAGACTGCATTTCATAAAGAACATGGAATTTAGAATTATATCCCTTCATTACTCACACACATTATTTAGGACCATATTCAATATTCTCTAAAACTTTGTTCAATGAGAAAATAACTATTTATTGTCTTGATTATTTTAAACTAATGCTGGGAAGATGAAAAGAAAAATTGAGGCACTACTCCATTTCCTACCCACTGTTACAACAGAAGAAAGATTGAAGTCATAATAGTACTCAAATAGTAAATTTAAAATCATAAGTATTTCCATAGTTGTCAGAGTAAACTGTTCCTCTATCAAAACACACACATATATCTATAACACTCTTTTCACTTGCTTAGGAAAATTAACAGGCAGAAAGACCATTAAACCATTCCCCATCCTTCAGCCTGGATGAACTTGTGTGATCTGGAATGAAGATAAAGATGATAGTGTGTATGTAGCTGTTCAGGAGAGGAAGCAAGACCCTCATACTACAAGATCTGTGCTGGGTGTTCTCTCTTAAGGATGAAATGGCTGAGATCCTTCAGAATAACCAGTTCCAAAAAGTCAGTTTCTGAAAAGCCAGCATCTCCTCCCATAGATGATACTGATGATTCCTTGCCTCTCTATCCACTTTACCATGTATGCTGACTCTCTACATTTATTTGTATGCATTTCTTAAGTTCCTGCACACATTTTCTCTCATTATATTCATCCTTACTAGTAAGATAGCTCCACTGTTGCCTCACACTAGTGCTTTGCCTATGCATTTGATGGTAATTAGCAGAATAGGTATTAAACTGGTGATGGAACTCAAAACAGCAGCCCCCCATGGCTAAGCTAGCTCTGCTGGCCATTGTCTTTCATAACCTTGGCTGTACCAAAACCACACTGTGTACTGCGCTGCTAGATCACTGTGCATTCAACTTACATTTTCAAAATTTTAACAGTTGAAAAAATCAACTTCTCTTTGCAAAGATATCCCAGGGTTTATTAAAATTCCATTAATTATGATAAATTTCTAGAATTATATCATTTGGGCTCATTAGGTACCTAACATAGAGATAAAATTATTTTACATAAAAATTGCTTTCCACATTGCCATTGTTAAAAAAAAAAAAAAACAACCCACCAGATTTCTACTTAGTAGTTATTATGACATTATTCAGAACATCAGCTTGGAAAATGGTTCCAAAAAACCCAACACTTTTGATTTTTTTAACCACAAAAACCATAGTATTCTATTATTTCCTTCAGATATTATTTACACAAGTGTTTAACGCTGGTTATATATAAACAGTTTATACTGTTTATAGATAAATAGTAAAAGATTTTACAAAATCTTTTACAAAGATTTTAGAAAATGTGTTAAACATTTCACAGAAGAACCTAGAGCACTGTTCAGCTTCTACCTTATTTCATTTACTATAGATCTGTAAGCCCACCGTAGTTGCTAGATAAGGATCTAAGGATAATTAACTATCCAGCAGATTCTAGTTACATGTCAGCGAACAGCTTTGCTAGAACTCCTAAAAATACTTTTAAGTGGCAGCATAGAGCAATAGAATTGGACTCTGGGTCTAATATAGAGTCTGACTTGTAATTTAAAAAAACTGTCATTTTCTTTAAAACAGATTTTAAACCAAAAATGATGCAACAAGACTACCATTTGACAACATTTAAAGACAGATTCAGTCTCACAATTAACAAGCATGCTGTATAGTACAGTAAATCAGTTCTTTAAGAAGTTATTTACATTCAATAGTGTCAGCTGAATCAGACCTGTAGGACTTTCCCTTAGGTTGCAAAATTCTTATTTTAATGCCCAGAGAAAAGTATTTTTTGGACTGCAAAACCAACATGTCATGACACACATTGATAAGCCACAATTGACTGAAAAAGTACATTCTAACAGAAAAATATAGGCTTTCACTAACCCTTGCAAAAATAGATTTACATATGAATTAAATTTTTCTTCTGTCCAAAAGCCTTCCAGAATTTTCAGTTACAACCATTAAGATTTTACCATGTTTCATCAATCTTTATTCAAGTCATTTTAATTCATTACATTTGGCTTTATTAGTTAGTACAAGTGAAGAATTTATGAACATATACTCAAATACTATCTTCTAAACAAGATTTGGAAAAAAGAACAAAATAACAACAAACAAAATACATGTCTGATAAAAGTAAGTTTGGCATTGTACCATGCCTCAAAGCAACGGTCCTTAAGTGTGGCACTCAAAAGTAGGTACATGTGATGCTGAATGTACTGGGATAGCCAAAGTGGAACTTAGTTGAATTTATTCATAATTAGATATTTCAAGATTTACAGTCAAACAGATATAACACCTTAAAGAAAAAAGTCAAAAAAACCCACTTTAAGAGCTAAACATCTTTACTTGTTCTTTCATTTAGAGTAGCTAAGCAAAATATGAAACAGAAAGGAACACTCAGGATAGTTTAGAGGAATAAAACTCACCAAAGTCTGCAAACACGGACTGTCCAATAACTTTCACACCACTAGGCATTTCTTTAGTTTCTTCAAGTTCAGAGAAGTTCCCATCCTATCAAGCAGAGCAAAGATGATGTAAAAACTGAATTGCAGACTAAGTGGTAAAATTTGTCTTTTGAACCAAAGAAAAGATACATCAATAAAAAAAGCACTTAAGTAGATAATAAAGAGATATCTCAGCTATGGAAAAAAAGGCACTCTCTGAAAAGTGGGACTGAGTTGTTGCATTTCTAATCCTTCATGGAATCTTATGGAAATACAGTAATAGTAATATTCAGATACAACTGTCCATATATTTTGTTGTGTTATGAGGAAGAGATTGGGTTATTTCAGCAATATAATCCAAATTATGAATAAGTGATTATGAATCCTAATGTGCATTTATGCAAGTTGACATGTGATTTTATAGATATATGTAATAAATAAAACCACACCTGCACACCTGTTAAAAATAGCTTCTGATTTTCCTTCTAATTAGGAAATAACTTGATTTTACATCAGGTCTGGTTTAGGTCTTGTTTTAATCATCTATTATTAAAACCTAGGCCTGCAGAAAATAACATTCCAGTATTTCATCAGAAAGACAAAAGAGGAGTGCTGGATCCTTGTTTATTGTAGAAGTGGATCACAACTGGAACAAACCCACTTAAAACGTTAAGTTTTCATAGCCAAGTGAGATGACCCAAGGCCCACTTTTCTAGTCGCTGCAACCAGCTCACATAAAGTGCTATGCACACAAGTATACGTAAAGCCATTGAGACATATTCTACTGTTTTGTGGATAATCTACAGTTATCCATATTGCTTACTCATGCCATATTCAGTTTGTAGACTTCATTGCTGTTGAAGATGCAACTCTGAAGACAGTTAGCACATGGATGTTTGCTATGTATCCTTACCTTGACATGTAATTTATAATTACGCAGATGAGAAGAAAAAAAATAAAATTGATGCAAATCATCTCCATGCAGAAAAGACGACTAGTCCCTGTGCTCAGCTGGCCAGAAAAGCATACAGCATATAGACAAATACTTTGAAAGCATTTTATGGTGCATCAGTGAAGGGAATTGCTTTGCCTAGGTTTGTAGAGCAATGTAACAGCTTTTAATGGATTAATTAGGGTATTTCAAGATTGATATATATGTACATATATTTTATACGTATGGCATTTTACTGGGTTGCTTGATTTGAAAGAATAGAATTCTTTTTTTCTAAAGATAAGCAAATCTATGCATGCAAAATATATAATGTAGGATAATATTTAGAATACATGAATTTGGAAAATCCAAAATTTGTTAAGAAAATTTAAAAAAAACCCTAACACCTACAGGGGACAAGTCAAATGCCTTGTGTAGTCACTAACACACAATACCTCAAGAATTAAATTCGACAAAGTAAAAAACTGTTCATTTTAAAGCTAGAAATACAGAATTCATGACCAAGTGCTTTTTTTTTTTTTTTTTTTTTTTTTAAAAAAAAAGCATCTAGAACAGCTTCCATTACTTTTGACTAGAAATTAGTATTCAGAGAGTATCTGGCAGCTAATAATATTGGGTTTTTTTTTTTACTTTTTAAGTTCAGTGGCTGGTTGAAGATGACCACGTTGTCACAGACACGAATACATTCTCCATTCTACAGTGACTCCCTGTGATATGACGGATAAATTTTCAGGTAAAAAAAGCCTCAAAAATTCATTCCTCAGCTAATAAGAAACACATTAAGCACTTTCTATTATAACAAAAAAGTAAACTTTTAACATACACATGCTAAGATTCTTAACTATAGTACTTTTAGATACAGCATTAGTATAAAGGATATACTTAGTTTCAAATCAACTCATTTCATTGTTATTAACAATGAGGTTCTTCATTGACCCTGGCCAGGTTAGGCAATACAAAAGCAGAATCTCAATAAATAATAAAAATAATCCATTGACCTATTTCTCCCCAACCTTGAATTGCATTTGTGATATTTGGTTAACATAGGACTCAGGATTTTCTCAACTGTTACTTGCATACATACTGTAACAGTTAGAAGTGAGATTTTGAGGTCCTACCCAAGACCTGAAGTTATAGTTCTAAGAAAGCTTAAAGAAATCAGATCTTTGAGACAGCAAGAAGAAAAAAATCTGATCAGCCTTTTCTTCATAATTACCATGCTAAGTGTCAGTAACCTCATAGAACAGCTGATCACACACCAGGAGTCCTGCTAAGGTTTATGAAGGCAGTCTGATTGATTTACTTAGTAGTCATGTTAAAAAATCTGCAGGGGAACTTATGCCAAGTAACAGATATCCAGTGATATTCTGCAGTCTAAATGCAATAGTGCAGTTAGTGCCTCAACGTTGGTTCCACTCATTCTTGAAACAAGGAATATCAGATGACTAGGGTTTTTTTTAACTTGTCTTGTGTTTTAACAGAATGGTTATTTGGGTTTTCTCTCTTACCTTATTTACCCATGTCTCGAAATAAACATTTTGTGAATCTGGTGATGTAGTGAGGAACAAATCTGCAAGGAAGGGAAATAAAATATTTAACATTAGACTACACACACAAATATTTGATCACTCAATAAAGATACTGAACTTACTTTAAAATATATTACCTATATAAGTTATAAATATATTATGTTCCAATCATGTTTAGATGTATATATATTAAGCAGAAAGATTAAAAAACAAAACCCCCCAAAACTGTTTTCATCCCTCATACTCTTCTGTATAAATAAATATACCTTCTGCACTCAACTTCTGCATTTGTATAGTTTATACATAAATTAAGTTAGCCTCACATGAGCTACTAAGTGCTGGGTGTTATATACGCATGCTGAAGAATATTTCTTAATAGTAAAAGACAAAGACAGACCTCAAAGCTAAGAAAAAGTATATGTAGTTATATTTTTAGTAAGTCAAAATTAAAAATAAAACCCTACCAACCATCCTTTTATTTGGGATATGTTGAATTAAGCAACAGATATACTGCTGACAGGAGGAGAGACGGAGAAATATTTCAGGCTTCCTTTACACTAAACTTCTCTTACACATCAAAACAGTGCAAAAGAGTGCTTCAGAGGATTTATCTGACAATGCCTACTTCGAGGAGCTTATTCATTGCCATTTAGGAAAGCACCCATATTAGGAAAATGGGAAGAAAAAGCTTTATAAAGGAGGTTAAAAAAAAAAAGGTGCAGGAGTGGTTAAGAAAAAAAAAATTATGAAGTCCAGATTTTAAGAAAAGTACTCTTAGATTTAAGCACTTGTTTTCTTTTTCATTGTAATCCTTCCCCCCTGCAATTTAAAATATCATTATTTGAGTTAGAACACAACGGTTACTTTGTAGGCAGAAAAAAAGTGATTTAAAAAATAAAAGATAATATTACTGCTTTACCCTGAGGTGATTTACTCAAAAGGCGGGTGGACCACTGTACAGGGAATTGCAAATGGCACAATAAGGGGTATTGTCTTCCAGGGGAAACCATAAACCCCCACACCAAGCAAACAAGCACCAAAAAAAAAAAAAAAAAAAAAAAAATCACATACAAACAAAAAACACAACAAAGATTTTGCTTACAGATTTCTCCCTGTCCCTGCCCAGCTTGAAAGTTGTACCATTTAACTCCCATGAATACCTGAAATGGCATTTTCCTTTATAGCATACATATGAAAAGCACGACAGTGTGCTTCATTGGAATGAATCATATTGATACTTGAGTATTTCTTGAAGACAAGAGACAGAAGTAATGGAAACAATCTGAAGATATCATAGATGTAACTTAGAAAACATATATCAACTTTACAATTTTAACTTTGTATGTAGAAGGAAGTTTGTGCAATATTATTACCATCAGATATGAACCAGAAAAATATTTAAAAATCTGATACATTCACAGGGGATAAAAGAGAAACGTGGAACAGAAGCCTAAACTCACTTTCCTACTGGCCAAAACGCCACTAAATCTCTGAAAAGAGTTTTTGAGGTTCAAATAAGTATTTCAAGTAGGGCTGTAGTACATCCATGCTATAATTTGTACTGTAATTTGCAACTAGTTATGGGCTATGTCACATACAGATTATGCCACAATAGGCTCTTTTAGGTGTTATATATAAATACACAGCAAATGACTAGCGTTTGATTAGCAAATATAACAGGTTGCCTAACCTTCAGCAGACATTTTGTTGGCACTGTAATTGTTTTCCCCCCACATCTCCGACTTGGTTTCACACACTGCAGACCTGACCTCTCACCTTTAACGGCTAAGTCAGTCCTCTCTCTGCCCCGTCCTCTATGCAAGGAGAGATCTTGGGGAGCACTAACTCAACATTCCAACTGGTAATGCTATGTTTACACATGTTTTGTGACTCTATCCCAGAATTAGACAAAATGGCACAGCTGCCAACACAAGACATAATTCATCCAGTATTATTGTGCTAGAAATTCAGCTCTGAACAGTTGTTATTACTAGGTTAAATAAATGCATCAAGTTGTTATGCAACAGTTATGCTTCTAGGGTGGAAAAAACCAAATACAAAAGGCAGATATGAGTTATGCTGGGAGTATTACAAGGTCCTTAGCTCTACATCATTTATTTAAGGTTAAAACAAAGTACATTAAAAAAAACCCCAGCAAAAATAAACCAGCTTTATTTCTTGACTAATTTAACATGTGGTGGAATTTCATTTAACAATTAATTCTTCATTTAAAAACCTATACTAATGCAGCATACTATAACAACATCTCAGTAAAAAAAAAATTTAAAAAATAATTTCTTCAATGGGAAAATGCAATACAACCTATAGTATCCTTACAGTAGAGCTTTTTGCATAAAGAGAAATGAATGTCCTTAACATCTTAATAGGAAATCATAAGCACCACTACGAATTGAACTATCTATTAGTAGTAGTATGTCTTGTTTTCACTTGAGCTTTACAGAGTAAATTTATCAGTTACAGCTCCTCAGAGAGCAGAATGGCCATGTTTGACCCAAAAGGCATTCCATATTGTTCATCCCAGACAGAGTTACAACAGGCCAGCGAACGTTCATTTCTAAACCTTTTGTATTTTAACACACTAATCATCCTGAAAACAAACATTTTTGTTTTGCTTCTGGCTATGTCAAGAAAACTCAACCCCTCTTTCCTACAAGGAATGCCTATCATATTACATATGCTCAGGAAGAGTTACTTGTCTAAAGATATGCTGCCACATTGCCTTTGGAAGGCACTTCTGATTGCAATTTCAGCTGCAGAAAACAAAATCATTTGCACACAGATCTCCAAGTTTAAAAAGCACAGATAAAGTACTGAGGACTGTATCACAATGCTCTGTTTAAATGCTGATGAACCTAACAGCACAACATGAGATATTTACAACCCGAGTTATAAAATCAAATAATCTGCAGCTCAACAATCTTTAATTATTTACAGAATACAAAAGTGATACTCTGGATAGTTTTACTGGACAGTAGGTACATAAAGGGATACTAAAAACAGTAGGCAAGGATGTGCCTTTAACAACCCTATGCAGGTTGTAGATTCTGGAGATATACAATGGACACAGGCAAGGGGAGAAGGAAAAATCAGTCTGGCCACTTTCCTACTGCCACTGCCAGAGAAAGAATGAATACTGGGTTAGCTGGATGGACCACCAGATTAAGCCTGCAGGGCACTTCTTACGTTTTTAATTTGTGACATGATGTAGTAAACATAAGTAAAATCCTTGATAGTTGGGATGGGCAAAGATCTTCATGTCAGATTCAGGCAGATTTCCTCAAATGTAACACCAACAGCCTGAACAAATAGCTAGAAATAAAAAAGCAATACTGTCTGACAGGAAATGTTTCTCTTAAGCAAATGCAAAGTGAAGAGTATTCACATTTAAATATGTTTTCCTATTTTTGATTTAACAGGCAGTAATTAACATAAAAACAACATAAGCAATAGGAAAATTCATAAACAAAGTTCAACAACCGGGGAATAAGATAAAGAATCAAGGTTACCCAGCATTTTAGATCCACAGACTGAAAAACAACCTAAACACATACCAAGCACTTAATACAGAATATATCTGACACATGCTGCAACACAAAACCACATGTATTAGCATTTCACTCACAACTTTACTTTCCCTAAAAAGTGAGTTGGTGAGCAAATCTGGCTGTTCTTTAAGTTGGGTTAATTGGCCTAGTAATGCAATGTTGCTATCCAGACTACTACATCTTATCAACAGTAAATACATATACTGAAAAGCACTGAATTCAGTATTCATTCTTACAAAAAAAGGAAACAGAGGTTATTAGAATTCATGTTTCAGCTTGAAAAAGGGAAGATATTCAAGTACTGTACTGCAAGCTCCGGTAACCTAAAGCTCATTACAGAGGAACTACAGTAGTTCTATGCATCTTTATTTGATAGGATCAGCTAATTTTGACATTGTATCACCATATTGCCCAGTGAAGACTGAAGAATCTCCCCAGAAAGCTACATAAAACTTGTAAAGCTAGACTGTAGTGCCTACAGATCTATCTTGTATCAATGCCAAAGTCATCCCAGATACATGTACAAACACTGAAATAACAATTTGAACACAGCACACCCATATATTGAGCTAGATCCATTTCTGATCATTTTAATGTAATATATCTAAGGGAGCATGACATAACTACTAATGTTTATGGTGGCCCATCTCAGGCACCAAAAGCATAGCATTCTTGTCACGGGGGCTCAGAAACCAGACACTTACTGTAAAGATGCCTGATAGATAATCACTTACTGAGAGCCCAACATGTGATTGCCAATAGTTTATCAGTCATGGAATTCAAAGGAATTCCATAGAAAAAATGGATTACAATGCAGGACAGCATTCAAACACCTTCAATACGAAAGCATTTCTACTACTCTTCCTGCAAACTCTAGCTTCTTACACCATGTATCTTACAATTTTTGCTGCAGATGCAGAAATAATCATATAGGCAGTTTCCAACCAAACAGCTCTACACCCAACAGGAGGTCCATCTCCGATCCTTATCCCATAGTATTTTTCACACAGACAATCGTAGACTCCTCTCAACCCAGTCTTATGCCTATGCTTCTCTTATTCCACACACCATTAGGTCAGTCCTTCTGTAATAACTTCAACTCCATCTGTTAACATACTCTTCTTGCAGAAATTCATCTCCATCTCCATTCCCTACCCTCAGCCTATATTTCTTCCCCACCTACCAACTTCTATTCCCACTTTCTGTGCATCATCTCTGCCTTTTGATCCCCGCTCTCAGTTAAGCATCCAAACACTGGCAGTAGTCCGGAGCCACAATGGAAGGGAAGGCCTCGAGAATACCTGTCTATGGTATGTTTACTACTGATGGCTGTTTAGAAAGGCAGTAATAGCAACTAAGGAAAACAACAACAACAAAAAAAATCCCAGTTGATATTTCTAAAACCTATTTCAAACTGGCTAAATTTGGATGGATATTTTAATTAAAACAGCAAAAGCAGAGACTCTGCTGTCAAAAGCAAGTGCTAGGTCACTGAGAAAAAAGTTGCCCTAAGTTATCAAGTAGCAAACCAGCTCCACCATTACTTCAGTCTGTGAAAGTGGTTAAGCAAGTATAACTGAAAGTTAGAAAAAGTTCAGTGTGCAGGTGGGTAGAGAGCTGAGAAGACTTCAGCCGCTGAACTGGAAAACTGCAGACAATCTTATTAACTAAAGCAGACAGTATTACAAACCCTACTTTCAAACATTGCTTTTTCTTATTAGGACTACTAGGAAATTGCAGTAAAACCTAACTATACAGAATCTGCTCCAAGTTCACTTCTGATTATCCTTGTTATTTTCCTTCACTTTTGAGTGTTATACAAAACGGTACTATTTATAGATGGAGCGTTCATTTCGCTAATGACTGATTTGACCTTTCTGTTTAATGTCAGAGGGCTTTATTTCAGAATTAAAACCCTCAGCACCTATGGTTGTCTTCAGAAGCCACCAGGCACAAGCAACATGAAGTTACAGCTTGATCTCACATTTACTTCAGAAATTTAAGTTAATAAAGGAAAAAAGTCCCTATTTTTAAACTACCAAAATTCACAAGGTACTACCTAAATAGAGCATAGACATGTACACTCCAAACATGCCTAAAAACTTTTCATTTATGTGGAAGAACAGGTGTGTCTGTGCATATTCCTTCACTAGAAGTTACTTCTGGATATGAACGTTCCTCCCTGTATGTATTGGTATATGTAAATAATGTGCTGAACTAAAAACCTCTGCTTTGCAGTGTGCTGACAGAATGGGTGACAACTGTATAAAAAACACTGAAAGCCATGAAGCCTAAGGACAAGTAAAAGATAACTTTCCTCTATTTACATTACAGATTGACCTCAAAAAAAAAAGTATTTAAAAACAAAATTAAAAACGTTATTTAAAATATTTTAGTTGTACTTACACAACTTCAGTTGTGCAATACTTTTAATATGCACAAACCTAATTTTATACCAAAAACTTAGATATAATCAGGTTTTTTTCTTTACTACATGGAAATGGAAAAACAAACCTGACAAGTTCTGTACTTCTGTTCATAAGTTTTTCATTCAGGTAAAGAAACCCTCGATCATTTGGTATTTAGATTTGCTTATCAAGCTGGCATTAGTACTGTACTAGAGAAAATGGAATACATCTACTGTCTTGCTATAGCAATTTAGCTTTTACAATATAGATATAAGTACCAACATTAATGAGTTTGCAATTAACTTGTCACGAATTTTTGGTGCTAGTTACATGAAACAGTAAGTTAAGGAACCACTCCTTCCAGTAATTTCCTCCTCTGAAAAATTTAAGCAAAACAAGAGGACTTCGTATGTTCCAAACAGGCTAATTTGTGTTTGCAAATTTTTCAGATATGTGCTTATAATAACAGAGGTTGTGAATTTATTCTGTTTTTCAAAGGGGTCTTTCAAAATTCAGTAAGTGTTTACTGGAACTATTTAGTAAAGCAGATGACAAACAATTATAAACAACATAATTAAACACTAAAATGCCTTTCATTATTAAAAATTACTATAGAAAAAAAATCTCTATGTATTAATTTAAAAGCATCCCTTAAATGCAAAACTTTTAAATTAGATTTATGCCAAATCATGATGCTTCTGAATATGCAGAGCAGGTGGGACTATTCCTCTGGTTTTTATCACTTCAAACCTGAGTTTTCAGACAGAAAATTCTGTTCGTTTTCTGAATAAGGGCAACAATATTGTTTCAAGCAATGGAAAATGACCACTCAGTGTTAAGAGTGCTTTCAGAACCCATTTTCACATTCATGCTTTCTCAACAAAATGCTGTTTGGGGCAGAACCAATTTACTTCCTACCTATATTAAGTTACTGATTCCCATCAAAATATCATATTAGTACCCCACAGTGTATATAACTATATCAGTATATAATTAAAAATTTCAAAAGGAATAGCTTTTGTGACACTTCATAACAGCAGTTTTAAAATTAAAATTGCTAAGCAGATAGCACAGGTCATGGCTTCTTTTAGAAAGATTAGGGAAAACTTCAGTTAAAATAGCTACTTCTTTTCTCTAAAGATCTCTACTCATTCTTTAATTCTCTTCGTGAGGTAAGCTATGAGTAAGAAAAGTGGCACTGGCAAAAGTAGACAATCTCAGCAGCAGGAGGAGATGCAGCTAATTTGAGCAACTGGTTTTATCTTACGAGCAGGAAATTCCTGTGGTATTGAACACTGTGCAGGAACAAGTGGAGGAATAGAGGTATCGGGAGATGATGTCACACAGAACATTTTTAGAGATAGCAAATCTGTAAATAGTAAAAATAAAAGTAATAAAAAAAACAAACAAAATTTTACACATAGTTTGAGGTCCTCCAAAACATATCTTGTATATCTTATGAGATACATTTTTTGCCTCCATTATTTGTTGTAAATTCTCAGGTAAGCTCTGTTACCAGAGCTTAAAACAGTTAAGAAATTAAAAAAATGTACCCGTTCAAGGAATGAAACTGTGACATGGCATTACTGAATATTTGTTTTGGGAAAAAACATAAGGGAGGGGGCAAAAGCAGAGAGAACACAATTTGACTTCAAATACATACACACACCCCCACTGTTTTAAAATGCCACTCAAGGTAAGTTTTAAAAGGCCACATAATTTGTTTCCAAACATAATGAGCCTGGTTATTTTAATAGAGAATAAATGCAGATTTATGGCATAAAATAAGCTTTGATGATAATATATGCAGAGAGGCCACCAGCTTCCATCAAGAGGAAACTCACCAAAAATATAATGAGAGTCTGACATGCATGACAGTGACTTCAGAATCCAGGTTTAAATGGTTACAACAGAATATCACCTGTGATTTGAATGATTTGTTTTCAAGAAGAAAACTATCTACATTTATGCGTTTAAACTAAGAAGTAGGAATCAAAAAGAAAACACATTGTAAATGTTCTGGTACATTAGGTTTCTAGATTCCCAAAGCAAAACAACGTAAGAAAATTAACCATCAGAAATCAGTAAAGAGACTAGCAATTAGCTTATAGCAAGCTGTTTCTGACTAATGATTTTTCCACTTTAGTTTTCCCAAAATCAAATTTATAATTTTTCCTTCATTTCATATAAACAGTTCCAGAAATATCTGCAATTATACACACCATGTGCTAATGTTCAACACAAGACCACTTCTAAAAGCAGTATTTCCAAACTTTGAAATCACATAAGCAAATAAGGCACAGAATATTTACTACACTATTTTTCATAGCATTCAAGAATACACTGACAGATGTACAGTATGAAGTTACAGTATGATTCAGAGTCCAAGGCAGTTTGTCTCATACATTTGAACATTTTAAAAATATTTGCAGGGCCATGGCCTGATTTCTTAGTAGAAGACTTGTAACTTTGAGTGCATACAAATTTATTGTTTATTAATAATCCTTTTTTTCCAAGTAATTAACTACTACAATTTTGGCTTAGAAAGACAGCATTAGCCCTTAATGAACATCTGACTTTTTAGGATGTTTTAAATAGAAACAATCAAGTTAACTAATTAGAAAAAAAAAATGACAAGTCGCAAAATAATTGCTGTTGTAAAAATTTCAACTTTAGGTAAAGCATTCTTGATGGACCTATGAGAGTTTGTGTTAAAACAGACTAATCAGTGTTCACCTAGTGACCCACAGTAAATTTAAACTTCAGCTTGGTCTAAAGCATTTATCTGAAAATGCTGACTGTGATGCCTGTCAACAATGGCATAAACAAAATGTTTGTCTACTGTCTAGCTTCAAATAGATGATCTATAGTGGTACCCATCTCTGCATCATTTCTGGATGGTCTTTATCAAGTCCTCTTACTTATCTTGGCCTCAGTTTCCAGCTATAACACTTTTTCTCCATGGTTTGGTTCATGTATTTCAGTTGCAAAATCTTCAGTATAATGACCACATTGCAAATAGCGTTTACTCAGTTAAACAGTATTCTCTCCATTTCTTGACTAACACATCCAAAACGCATTTCTGAGAAAGACCGAGTTCCTTTTTACTTTGAACTGAGTGGACTAATGCAAAGAGAAGTCACTTTTTACCTCCTTCACTCTAAGTCAAAAGAGTTAAATTCTGTACAAATATTTTTTAAGTCACACAATATAAATTTTTCAGTTTGAGGATATGATGTTTTTAAGACAGGCCTCATACTTGAGGAGCCGACTTTGGAAATACTCACCTGCACTGTCATGCTCTACACCTGATGTTAATCTGTTCAGACAAGCCTATTATTATTAAAGATTGTTTTCTTAAGCTAGTTGTTAAAAAAAACTAATGACAAGTGTGAGTATGTATTAGCATTACTAGACACCCAGTAGCCCTATTCTAACATGGGTCACCACATTTTCTCATCTTTCATCTATCTGAGTGCATATACGAAGAGTGACATTGATGGTAGGTACGCTGACTAGACTGTTTCCAGACATTTCTTCCAATCTCAGCCACTCTGTGAACTAGATACTCCTCCCCAGAGCAACACATGCTTAATACACACGCAGAAGACACTTGAAAATTTTCTGTTTGCTTTATCTTTATTCATAAAGCACACACAAACTCTATAAAACTGAAAGTTTTACACTGCAAATTTTTGCACGGATAATATGAAATTCCTGGCCTAGCTCAAAATTACTTGCTGAATTAAAAATTATGAGATTTCTACATGAGGATGCTTTATTTAAAAACAGCAGCAGCATTACTATCTGAAACAGCCTAGTTTATATCTCACCAAGAAAGATTAGTATTATCTTTGTTCCAGTTAGCGGATTTTTGGATTATAAAATCCTTACACAGTTAGCCTTTCATGAAGCACTGTTAGGGATTAAAAACATCTTTATGAACACGTTCTCATATAATGAAATTGTAACAATTGAACTTCATTTTACCCAGAGCAGGAGAAGCATGCCCATTAAAAGCTCTGTTTTGAGGGTTTAATATCAGCAGGTTGAAAACGGGTTAGGCAATAAACTAGCAAAAAGATTCTCAGCCCAGAGAGGATTTTTTTTTATGTCAAGCACACTTTAAATCTCCTAAGCTGTTTATAATGATAGAGTTGCCAAAAATAGCCCAGCTAAAAACCACAGAATTGGCTGCATCTGTTACAGAATACAAAGAGCATCAAAACATTGCAGAACATTAGAAAATGGTCTTAAAAAAAAAAAAAAACAAAAAACCAAAACCAAGTAAAGATGGCATATTCTGGATATTTAGTTTTTATTTTTAAACAAAAATCAGTGCATCCCTTTTAGGTACAACTACATCTTCATATTCATGAATCGTAGCATTGCCTGTAAATACTCTGAATTTTGCAGCCAAAAGTACCACAGCAGCATCGAATGTCATGATTATTAAGTCTTCTGGACAACAGGATTTCAGCATGCAGACTATTCCCCAACATCCTTGTCAATGTGTCCCTCCTAATTAGTATGATTCTAATGTGTACCAGGACGTATTCTTTATGAGGTTTTGTTCCAACTCAAGAATGGTAGTGCGGGTGAAGACCAAGTCACAAGAGTCCTCTCCTCTTCACTAGCTCTACCTGAACCAACTAATAAGTCATAGACTCCTGACTCCATCCAGAAATGATACAATATGAATCACACTCCTCTCTTTACTGGTTTGGTAAGGCTGCACTGCCCCAACTATGCTAACAAGGAACAGAGCTAAACAAGCAGGAGAAGCATTTAGCTGCCTTCTGCAAAGTTTGCAGACTGTACTGAGACACAGGACTAGTTGTGGGCATACTACAGTAATCAGCACCTTATCTTGGCCCAGTTTGGCAGAGTGCATTTAGAATCACAGTACTATCATACTGTATAGGCAGTTACATAGAGGTTGTTTTTTGGTTTGCCTTTTTTTTTTTTTCATTTATATCAGCTGATTACTTTTATGACTACTTCTATGAGTTACCTGCCCAACCGATACAGACTAACACAAATTAAAGGAGACATGGTAGAACACTAAACAGGTATTTTTTGGGAGAGGCACAATGAGACTCGAGGGGCAATTTCATGCTTGGTTAAAGAAAGGCTACAACTGCTGCTATTAAAAAGAGGCCTCAACCTTCTCTCTGTGCTTACACAGGCTCTGGCAATCCTGAAGCTGCATGGCAAGTTGGATCAGCTTAATAACTCAAGTGAAAATGAATTGTGTTTCCTGCCAGCCACAGTTCCTTGCAATTACTATAGCTGATGTGAGAGAACTGCTGTAAATGTGGCACACAGGACCAGACGATTGGTGACTTCACTGTGGCAGCAGGCAGTCCTGGAATAACACGTCAGTCATGAAATATCAGATAACACCAATAAGGTATTATTTTTCATCAACATATGCCTTGTTCATAGTTGGTCCAATTTTCATAGGGTCAGCAAAAAAGAATTTACCATTCCCATCTCAGAAGCAAAAATTTATTTTAAAGAAAATAATTCTATGATAATATTTTCTCTATTTTTTTTCTCAGAATGAATTATCTTCCTTGAAATTTTCCTCAGGTTGCTGTAAAATAACACATATTTCAGCCTGAGGTGTTATATCCTTGCTGTTACAAGCAAATGAAAGTCAGGATCTTTCTATGGGGAGTGCTTCACAGAAGCTTCTATTCACATCTTGGGATATGAATATAGATGTGGATCTATAAAAGCTCCTGGCACTCCCCACACAAAGATCCTGACTTCCATTTCTATTTAACTGAGGAACTTCCATATATCACTAGCACTAATTGGTATTCTCTGGATATTCTTTAGGCTGTTAGCTGTCATAAAAACCTTTGTGTACACTGGCAAAAACTGATCAATCTGCGATTGATCTATGTAAGCAACTTAGACTTCCTACCTTTACCTACCCATGAGTTTAGATTTCAATATATTAATCTTAAAATGCTACCTGGAATTCTCAGCTATGCTGCCCATGCCACTAAAACAAAATTTCTAAGAAATTATAGATCACTAAGTGTGTTAGAATTGGTCATTAGATGACTCTGATTACGTATGGTAAGTGACCGTATATTTAATCTTCCAGTTGGAATTGCCATGTGACAACTTCATGCAGCAATGCGCCAGAACTGAATATTAAGGTTTGTCTATCTGCTAAAGCAATTAATTGAATCCCCAACATTTATAAGCATCTTAATTAAATTTATGGAGTCTTTCCTCTCTCATTCTCATTTCACATAAGAAAAAAAATAAGCTTTCTTTCCAAAATTACTATATTAATTGATGTACATTGTACATCTATCAGAAGATAAAACATAAATGAATAAAAATGCATTTAGTGTATGAAGAAATTAAGTTTAGCACAATGTTTAAATGTGCTTGGAGGTATGAACCAGGGCATGTAAGTGATAAATAGATCCGTCATGGTAATTGAAGGCTAAATTGCATGCATATTTCACCAAAAAACCCCAAACAAAACAAAGCCACCACCACCAAAGGAAGAATATAGTTTATCTACCATATGAAAAGTTGTCTCCAGTACTAGTTTATGAACACTGAATTATAAATAGGTTACAGGATTGCTCATATAATAATAAAAGAATAATCTCACATGCTATTTTCTCAATCAGTGATAGCATTAGCTACAATAAAATAGAATGAAGTCATATTGAAATCTTCAAGAAACAAATTATAAATCTAGCCTTGGAAACATTCTTCTGAATGAACTATAGAACTATTTGCAGACTGTAAGATGAAGAAAATGCAGCCCTGCTTCTGATTCAGTTGCAAACTGAATACTAGAGTACAGCAACATGAAGAACAGGAAACAATGCTTTAATGGTGAACACAAATTTAATCAGAACTAATGCTTGTTCTGAATAATTTATCATCAAGAAGCAGAAAACATTATTAGGTTATTTATTTTGGCAGTTATTTTTTAAAACTCAGAATTTTCTAATTGGAGATATTAAAATAATTAAAAATAAAAAAAACAGAAGTCATATAATTACTGAACCAACTCTTTAAAACCATCAATGAAATATACTAAAATAGTAGAAGGAAACTGCAATACATTGCATTGTATACTTAATGATCAATATTTTTAGGAAGGTATCTAACGCTTTTATGACTTACCAGCAGTGAAGTCATTATTTAAATCTATAAATGCATGGGAGTGTGGTATATACATTTTGCTTTGAGTTTCCAGTGCAGGATGCCATGATAAGTTCCTACAGACAAGAATAAAAAGCAATACATTTCATCAATGCTTAGGGACTGTTAATCATTATAATATACCTTTTTTTTTAAAAAATGTGAAATTTTCAATAAAATTGAACTGAAAGCATGTTCTCCTAATGTTAAGCTAAAATTACTACTTAGCTTACAATACACCAAGTAACTAGAGTAATTGCTTGAAAGGTTGTGTGAAGGATGATTCATAGCACAGCGGCTTCAATTAGATTTTAACTTTCCAAAGCAACTTTTTTTGTACACAGAAAAGTATCACTACCCACAAAGTGATATTTAGTGCCTAGACTTCAACTGTAAATATTGAGACACTGATTGCTGTCCTCCCTAGTTTCCTCAAGCAGTTTTACTATCAGTACTTCTGAAATCTACTTTAGGATTAAACATGAGCAAAAATGCACACAATCACATGCTGATAAAGCAGCTCATGTCTGCTGCATGTAAATGGACTTTATTTCCAGTCACTTTAAAAAAAAAAGTCAACCCAAGAATTAAACTCTTACATTATGATGGACTACAGGCTAATGATGTCATTTCCCAAGCAGGTGATACTTTCATTGATTTATTTATGAACATACATGCCCTCCTGGTTTCTGTTCTAACAATGACTGAACTTCCAAACCTCCCTATTAGCAGTGCATTGAAATATAACAAACCCTTCAAAAGTCATAGTGGTTGAATCATCAGGTATGTTACTTCCAGAACCCTTAACTACTACACCACTCAGAAAAAGCTCAATATGCACTATACAATGCACTACACAATAGCAAGACAGTGATATTACTACTGCCTGGAACGAAAGTCCTTGAGTCATGTTATGGTAAGAGGAAAAAAAAAAGCTCTGATTACTTCCCAGAGATCATAACTAAGTCTTAGAAATGTTAAAAAGAATCACTTCATCTCAAAGAAATAATATTTTCTACAGTTTTTTTCTCTGCATTCAGTTTTGGAAATAGCCAAGAAAGTTATACAGCTCTAGTGTAAATTTAAAAACATTTTAGATTGAAAATAGAAAAATTTTTTCCTAAGCAGATGACATAAAGCTGTTTTTCGTGTACAAGACATTGCTTATACTGTTACCTATAGCACTCGGTCTTATTTTGAGCCATAACGAGCAAGTGTATTTGTATCCTTATGCTACTGAAAGGATTTCTTCACAGAATGAAACAAATCTTTCCCATTTTTCCATATCTTCAAAAGCTCATAAAATTTTCAATATATAATCATCGCAAGGTACTCAGAAACACCCTTGTGAATTTGAAATCTCTGGTCCATAAGCCATCAATTTAAATAAAAGTAATGGTGATAAAATCCAAGTTTGGATTAATGATCAAAAACATATTGCCAAGAAGTGTATAGTTTCCATTTACACATTTAAATGTTATTTACCCTACATCACTTCTGAATGATCTCCGAGGAAAGGAAAATAGCCAGTTAGGAACAACAGGTATAGATTTATTAAACTCTCTGATGGGGGAGGTGGAGGGGAAGCCTTATTTAAACATTTCTTAAGGGCCATGGACACGCGCAATAGAAAGCCGATATATTGTTGCCATAGAGACAGAGTAATCATCTCTGATTTTTCCAGTGGTAACAGACTTCTTTTGAAAAAATAGCTGAAGAAAGCCACATAGGAATGCAAAGACTTACTAACACACTCTTTCTTTTAAAATAAACTTAAGTATTGATCGTATGCAAATGTAAAACAGCAGTGACACCAAAATCTGGATTTCTCCTGAAACACACAGAGCTGCAAGTTTCTATGTTAATGTTACTAAATAACATTCAAGACAATCCTATCAAGTTCCACTTAAAAGCTGCAAAATAGCAAGTTAGAAGATGTAAACTTCGTCGAACAACTGATTTAAAGATCCAATCCCCTAAGAAAACACAAGCCCAGTTCCTAATTTTTCCAATTATTCACTGGAAATTATTATCAGTCAAAAGAAAATAGTTCAAAAAGAAAATGTCAAGAGTGGTTTTCATATCATCACAGAGCTAAGAACAATGTATTTATTTTTACATTTTAATCCAACTCACATCCTAAAAATAATTTCTGCTATCTTTTGAGCACATTCTTTGACAATTGAGAGAAAAATCTTTAAATCAGCGAGAATTCTAATTCAAGTATCCTTCTTTTGAGGCTTCTTTCTTTTTCAAAGAATGCCCAAACCCACAACACTAACAATGAAGTTTTTCCTTACAAAAGTCAAAGACTGCATGTATGCTAAGTTCAGTTTGACAAAAGTCACAGGAAAAGATGTACAGACCCGTATTTTTAGTTGTTTTTAAAAAGAAAAATGTCATCATGTTCAATAATGAAACTTTCACTAACTCAGAGTCCCACCAATCTGTATCCTTGGAAACACAGTCCTAATAGCTCTCAAAAGCCAAAGCTTTCTTTTTCTTTATCAGATTACAAACTTCAAAATCAGTATCAAGCAAACTGAATAGAATGTGAACTGTCCTTCTCTAGAGTCCAGTAGTGTTTTTAAGAAATAATTTATTTTCAAAAGACAGATGCGAAGTTCTTTGGAATCTTGCCCAATATCAGACACATTGCTACTTCTTCATTTTTTGTTTAGAGACTGGTTCTTCTGAGTAAGTAGAGGACCATTCTTTCATTATGCTTTGATTTCAGCATTCATACCCACAACAGTTAAACAAAAACAATCCTTTGCGTAGTCCTTACTCATGATTTAAATATGCCATTAAAATAATAATTTTTATCCCAGTACTTGCTAGGTAGTCCCATTCTAGAAATTCCAGGGCTAGCAAAAACTTTAATAATGAAACTAAGTCCCCTCTACTGCAATCTCATAAGACTTCAGCCAACTTCTATACGCCAAAGAGGGGCCTTAGTCACTCCTTAACACAAAAGACGTGATACAGAAAACATTGCCTGCATGCACACTTATATTGCTACTTAAAGTCACCTCTGCCCTATGTCTCTTTATGAATCTCTTCCCCCAAGAAGCATACCAAATTTTTCCTTAACATATATAGCTTAATGTCCTTACACTTTGCGCTTCCTGTGCTTTTGATTTCCCATGTTGTAACCTTCCCATTACAATTAATTTCCTAGATAAATGAAAGCTGATTTTTTACGTCTACCCCAAACTCTTCCACATTTTCCTTTTGCCATCCCTTATAATATAACATCTGTTCCAGTACTTCTTGCATCATCAACCTGTCACTTCATCTATCAGACTAAGTGCACCTTCAATTCTACAGACGCTACTTAAAAATTTTGCTTTGCATTTTTGTACAGCATAGAATTCCATAATACATATTATAATAATAAATATCAAAGCGTACTAAACAAGGGAGACTATAACAGTTGCAAGAAACAATTATCCTCTTTCTCATGTGAAATAAAAGGGTTTTTTCCTCAGCTCTCATGGAATGTCTACATTCCCTATAAAACAACTACGTCCCCTACAAAATAACACTTTAAAAATTACATGCAGAGTGTCACTGAATGTTTAAAGATACGCATGGAAATGAGAGAAGATTCACGTATTTGCACAGTTCCACTTAAACATGAGTCTTATGCCTCTTTAATAAGACCAGAAGTGGATGCACAGGAAGTTATCAAAACTCATGCTAACAAACAAACCTTTAGCTTACCTGCCTATCCATATCTGTGGCTTATTTGAATCACTTGTGACACCAAAGACATCAGGAATCAAGTCTCCATTAAAGCTGAAAATGCAAAACAATTTCAGTATCACCTTAGTCGTTATGGGAGTTGAAATTAACTGTTCTTAAGCTAATCTGTTAGCATTTTCCCACCATGAATTTTCAGCTGTGTAGTCTTTTCTGAATTTTGGCTCTCGTCTGAGCTACTGGTAGTAGTACACTTTTTTCAATATTTAACACTATGCCATGCACTTGATTTTCCAGCTATATTTCCCCCCTCTTTTGTTCAGCATTTCACACAGAGGGAAGTGTAGTGTGAAAGGGATATTCACTTAGTCTGATAAGCCAGTAAGGTTTTTGCTTTACAAAATTAAAGAAAAAAAAAAAAGGCTCTTTTTCTGCATAAAACAGAGTACTGAATTAAAAACATTAAAGGTTTATTTCCTTCCTATTGCCAGGGTGGTATAATATACATGATTCATAACGATGACCATTATGTTTCATCATCTTTTGTTACACCAGTTGACATTACACAAACCACCCTGTTCTTAAAAGATAAAGAGCATGGGTTTCAAATTTTAATGTTAAAATATACTTAAGTTGCTCTTAGTCACCATTATAAATGTTGTTTTCTAAAAAAGTAGGTCATACTTACTCCATTACTAGAGGCTCATCTTGAAAAGTCCTGTTTAACATAATTTTATGGTTAAGGTCTGAAAACAGAAAATAATTTGATTCAGTTACCAATACGTTAGGACACTTGCATTTTTAACTTAGACATAATTCTTCTTCTATTAATTTACAATTATCAATTCTATGATTAAAAAAAATCAGCCACCACTGAACATAAACAATTAAATGGCTTCCTGAAATTATGCAGGAAAGGTAAGTTACAGTTAAAATGCTGAAGCTTCTTCTCGCACCACTAAACTTTTCAACAAATTATTCTAAATAGATCTTAGTGAAACCTATTTCTGCGTATGACTGCAATCACAGACACATGAAATCTGAAATAGTTGGGATGAAGACAGCCTAAAAATTTAACATTGTACATAAGACCTCTTGTTAATGTTTTGCCACTGTAAAAAACATTCTTAATCATATACACCGTTTAAAATAAGGATTAGAGGTAGATTGCCTAAATGGGAAGTGAGGATTTTAAGTCCTAATCAGGTTATCACCGCTCAGACTTCACTTTTACTTGTAAACAAAACTCCCTGCCATATCATCCCCATTTCCTTCATCTCTCTGTAATGTTTCTTTCCTTTCCAGTTTCCACATTTTATATGACAGTACCCTCCTATTGACTTGTCTGTCACACTTCCATTACCCAAGTAGGCACCACATACCTTCCCAGTATCCTCACCACATACCAAACAATGCCTGAATTTTTAACCTCTGACTCCCTTTCTAAGCCCCATATGATCCCCTGTGCCTCTCCCAGTATTTGTTTATTCAGAAGCAAGACAGCATAAATTAATCCAAATCCTTCATATTCTTCCCAATACTACAGATACCTCCTATTCTCTCAATACTTGATCCAGTGCACTTTCCCAGGTTGATTGTTTCACCTCTGATTACAGCCAGAAGCAATGGTATCTAAGCCCATTGCTTGCCTCACCTGTAACTATTTCATAACACAGTTGTTTATAATAATTATTCTTCAGTATCTTCTTCTGCTTTCCTGTCCTTCTTCAAACCCTAAACTCTTCTCAAAACTCTTTCCTAGCAAAGTCAACAGAAAACAGAAGACTTCAAGAGTTCACAGAGTCCATGACTCTACCCTAAGACAGTATCAGCTATACCTAGAACCCTGCCAAAAGACTTAAAAACTCAATTCTGAAGTTCTTGAAAATTTCCAGTGATAGAGACTCTAGAAACCTCTCTCCCAAAACCTATTTTAGTGTCTCACTGTCTTTGAAGAATTTGGTTTCACAGAAATCAGAGTGTTATATTACCATTCATAAGTTTAGGTATGGTATTTTGAAATTTTTTGCACTAAGCTTTATACCAGGTTCTCAGCACATTTTAAATTCAAGGTAAGTTTTTTGAGATAATCTTTGTGAGGCTGACATGCAGAATGGGGAAGCCATGAGAAGCAGCTCTTCAGTTAGTAGGTTACTGTCAAACTATAATATTGTTTGGCTATGTCTGCGGCATGATATAAAGCAAGAGTTTTGGCTTTGTTCTCTTTCATTAATTACTGAATACAATTTAACACCAAGATAAAACATGGGTATGAAGCTGAAGATCTGTTAATCCCTATTTTAGTTGTAAAAACAATCACTACACTTTAAAATGAGTTATAACTTTCTGACAATACTTCAAATTGTTAAAAAGTCCAATAATCTTATTAATAATCAGTCTCAGCAACTCACCTAATGTTTGGTTGTGCCCCCAGAAAATAAACACTGAAAGTTCATCTCTGCCATGATTTTGTGCCTGGGTAGTCAGCAGGACATCCATTTGTGAATCACCATCATAATCTCCAGGAACTACACTGGTTATGGTAACACCGAGAGATCTAAAAACAAACAAAAAACCCTACATGCAAATAATTGTACAAACATGTGCATGAAAACCGACAGTACTTGTGTGTTCAAAGGCTTGCCTTTTCGTCCCAATTATTATGAGTTGGTCCAATACAGTATTATCCTTCAACAACCTGGCTTTTCATAAAGTCCTCATCTATCGCAAAAGTAATTTTAAATCAAGCATTGTGCCGGCTGCCTTCCTCTAAGGAAGGATGACATTTTTAACTCTAAACTTCAGCTGGCAGGCATTCTTCAGCCATACCCAGTTTGTTAATGCTATCTAGTCTTCATTAGATACCTTCATTTGTTGTAGAACCAGTCCCCAAAAACGTGTTTCAGAGAGCAGGATCTTTTGGTTGCATTTCAAGATCATAAAGCAACAGGAGCAGTTTAAGCAGCAGGAGTCGGACAGATAGCTAGATCTTTTTAAAGACAATGTCATCTCCTATCTTCTGCCACATCCTATCACTCCTCCCTACCTTTGTTTGTTCTATCTTTTTTTACTTGGTTACATACTTAGAGACTCTGCTTTACACACACAAACATGGATCATTCTGTTAAGAATTAAAAGCAGGTCATGTCTAACGCACTAAACAGATTACCTCATTCCAAGATAGAAGGTAATAAGGAAAAATAAAAATATATAGAACTATAGAAGATGAAGCTGAGCTATAACAGCAATTCAACTTTTAATAGACATAATACTATTAAAAAGCATTATTCATAAGCAATAACATACCTGTAATACTATTATCGTTAAAACTATACATATGTATGTACGTAAACACACAGACTGTTTTACATTTATTAAAAATTGATTTTTTTTTTAAAGGCACATTTAAACTTTAGAAAGGAACAGAACTCTGTACAGAAATACCAGAACACCATTCTCCGTATCTCTTTAGAAAGCAGATGATATTGGCTGGATTCCATCAGTAACTACAGCAACTAGAAGCATTTCCCTGAAAACATATCTTGGGACAGAGATTAATACTACCTGCCAAAAAGACATAACCTATGACATGGAACGATAGTTTGCTTTACTAGGAAACAAAGTCCTGAACAACCAAGTCAACTGCAAGAATACTGCAAGCTACAGGTATTCTTAATACTAGTTAGAGGAGAAAACCCCAAAGCCTAGAAATTCCATAAGGGGGTGGGAAGTCACACCTATTAACAATATGAATGACAAAACTTATCTCCGCAAATTCTGTCATCTGACCCACAAAATCAAACCAAAAATTCATCAGGAAATTAACCAGGAAACTAGTCAAAGAACTGGAGCTCTAAGGGCAAGTTGTACAACACAGTCAAACAGATAACAACAGCACAGACAATTCTAGTTGTAGAAATGCAATTTCAAGAAAAACAGCCACTTACATTGTTTCACCACTGAATGTCAATACTTACTTCATCGGTAACTTAACACGGGGCTTAAAGTATGGTTCCTTTTGGTCAGCCAAAAAGATAATCAACTCATTTCCTGCAAAGCAAGTAAGACAATGAATAACACAGGAGGATTGTAAAATAAATAAAAATGTACAAACCCAACATTTAAAAAGCCATGCCACTAGTAGTCATTCCTCATAGCAGCAAAAACTTTGAAAGACTTCCCATACAACTACCTCCTTTTCATTCATAAGGCAGCAAAAACTTTGAAAGACTTTCCATACAACTACTTCCTCCTCATTCATAAGGAAGCAAAAGGAACACTTCTTCAATACAACCTATAAATCTAATATAAATCTCAGAGGAATGCTAATATCAAGAATTTTCTTTGGGGCTTAGTGTTAGACCGTTCTCTTTACTATTGTTATCGCATTGCTTAATGTAAAACTTCCTATAATGAGTTAAGAAACATTACATGTAGAAAAGTAGTAGGTATCAGTTCCATACAAATAATTAAAGCTTAAAAGCTAACTCAAATGGATTCTTTTAATACTGTCTCTGACACTTTTCCCAAGTTGGCTGACAAAAGCACTTTAAATGGAACTCACAGAAGTAACCTGGTTCCCTGCAGCATTTCCTCTTTAGAGACAATGAAATACAAGGCACTATCATATAATTATTCCAGAAAGATCTAAATAAAACCTCGTATTTTATGTTGCACAAATAATTGAAATGCAGGGAAGAAAAAAAACCATTTTAATCTGAACGATGAAATGTATTTTCAGTCAGTAAACCAAAATAAACACGCACTACTGCAAGCAAAATAATAGTTCACAGCTAAAGAAAAAAATACCATTTTTTACTCATCCTTTATTACATTTCTTTTCTGCATTCTCCAAGAAACTCACCTGTAGCATCCCAAACTGCAAGAACTAGGTTACCTATCAAAAATAATTCTATGGCTTCAAACTCGAGCTACCATAGTATATTTCAAAAGCATCATTCTGTGGCAAAGCTCACAGCTGTGAAATAGCAGAATACAAGCTTCCGGGCTATGAAAAAAAAAAGATAACTGCCATAAATGTATTTGCCAAGGAGAATATGCCAACAAATGAGTAAATGAAAACAAATCCTTTCAAAATGGATAGGGGCAACTAGTGCAGTCCCATCTGGCAAGCTAATAAAGCCTGCGTTGCACTACACATTCACAGATGATTGAAAAAGTTGGCACACATAAGGTGAAAAAGCCTGCTGGCTGGTTAAGCTTTTGATAATAAAGCTGTGGGTTGACTGCTAAAACTTGTAATTCTGATTTCACACTATAGACTTTCACCTGCCTTTTTATCATCTGTGTGGTACAGTAATGATGATGATGAAGAAGCAAATGTGTTTTCACACACAGCAGGTTCCAAGTCAATTATACCACTCAGATATGAGATTTTATGGTCACTGAAGATAGATTTAGGTAAATTTCAGCTCAGTGCTCATCAATAGTCAAAACAAACTGACTACTGGAAATTATTAGATGAACAGAAAACAAAATCACTATGCCACTACATCAATCCCATAGTGCACACATCCTAGATGCTGTTTGCAGTTCTTGTCCTCTCATCTCAAAAAAAGTACACAGGAGGGTATGAAAAAAGGGAACAGTTTCTACACAAACAACAATTATGGAGATGAGAGGTCTTCAGTCTAAACATGAGTGAGGATATCACAGAGGTTTCAAAATTCTCCAATGAAATGCAGAAGGTGAATAGGGGAATGACCACTCACTGCCCTGTACTATCAGAAGAGGCATCAAACACAACCAGAGGGTGATAGGTCGAACAAGCAAACAGCATGAGCTTCCCCACTTATCCCTATTTTGTGCAAGTACTTACAAAACAGGTATGTGTATGCACGATTCCATTTACTCGCGTGTTTTTAGTTACAAAAATTGACTAAACGCAGGGTCCACTGGTAATTTTGAATTGTTTTTGCAATTAAATACTTCCGGATCTAGACTACCTCTCATGTTTAGCTAGTTTCCCTTCTCTTACAAAGCTCTGAGTACAAACTGATTTTTGTTCCATGTATCTGAGCACATGGAGCATACTCTCATTCAACTGAAGTAATTCAAAATCAGAACAGTAATATAAATTCAGCAAAAAGCCCAAGACATCATCCCCATTTCCTTATTGAGGGCCAGGATTATTAAGACTGAGCTTCTTTACCAAATCACTGTTCCTCAAAGTCTAGTATTATCTCCAGTGCTCACTTCTTCAGCACTATTTAGAATTGGCTACTGTTTATTCTGCTACTTATAATTTTACTACTTAGAATTGGCTTTTTGTTTAGAAGGTATTCTGTAAATTTTTCAAGCTGCTTTTTGTCAAGACTTGGATTATGAAAAATAATGTTTTCAAGTAGGTTACTTCAGGCTGATTTTTACAGAAAGTACCAAGCAGGAAAACTATAGCAAGTGCTGCTGTGCAGAAGCAAGGAAGAAACCATGAGTCTCATTTCTAAAACTTTTAACTTGCATTTTTATATGCATTCATCTGAAAGATAAGGAAAGAAAAATTAAATTTCTTATCACTGACGTTCATTTAAAATCTAATCTTTCAGTGCATTTTTTCAGTAGATGAGCCAGCAGAGCATTCTGAAGGAGCCATGCATTTCAATATCTCAACTAGATGGGAAATTCACTCATGCCTTACCGAAGATACTTACAGAAACATTTCTGAGATTGAATAAAAAAAGGTGAATTTGAGAATAGATTTATTAACTTAATGCGTAGCTTCAAGCAACCAAAATAATCCAAGATTAACATTGGCAAATAACACTGAGCACTGATAAACTCTGATTTGGGCCCCCCCCGTATCTGAAGCCTAAACAGAAACTCATGGCAGATGACAGCTACGTGGAACACATTTATCTAGCCTTCCATTTTAATATAATGCTTAAGGTAAGATAATATGCAATTTATCCTCTTTACAACTGTGAAATGTTCCTCTCTATTTTCCACAATATGGTGAAAGCAGGAGCGAAAAACCAATTTGTGACCATTCACCCTGCAGGACAGAGTCTTTAGATTATTTCACAACCATAAATTCGACTTTAAAGTATTTCTTGCCCTATACGAAGTCATATTTTAGTGCAAGTTGCAAAATCTTTTCCCATACAGAAGGTATCTTGGGAGAAAAGCAAGTATCAATTTTAGTCTTGAAAATAACTTTATTGTCCGCGATGCTCGCCCTCCACAGTACCGCAGACAGACCCGAAGGCTGAACAGGGCGCTTGAGGCCAGGCCGAAGGAGCGGGCGGGAACTGCTGGCAACGGCGGCGCCTCGGGCTGAAAGGGCCCTACACGGACACCGAGCCCGACTGCCGGCTCCTCGCAGCGCAACTCCAGCCGCGAAAGTCTCTCCCTCCCCACCAAGAGCCGAGAAAGCTTCTATCAAACACGCAGCTCTTCCAGAGCACCCTCCAAGAAGGGAGACCGAGACCGAGCGGCCCCTGAGGGCCGGCGCAGGTGCCTCACGGGCGCACCGCGGCGCCTGAGGCTAATCGCCCCCACCGGGCCCCGGCAGCCTTGACACGCAACCAGGAGCGCACCTCGGCGACCGGCGCTCCTAACACCGGCAGCGATATCCCCACGGCAGCACCCCGCCGGCTGCGCGACCGCCCGCCCGCCCTCCTCCAGACCTACGCCTGTAGCGACGGCGGCCCCGCTCCCGCCCCCGGCGCGCTCACCGCCTCGCAGCACGAACAGGTCCGTCTGCTTGTCCGAATTGAAGTCGCCGAAGGCCGCGAGGGTCCCGTAAGCCTCCGCCCCGAAGAGCTGGGCGGTGACGTTGTGCAGAGCCCCGCCGGGCCCCACCAGGGCCAGCAGCAGGCACAGCCCGAGCCCGCGGCGGCAGCCCCCCATCCTGCAGCGGCGCGGCCCAGCTCCCCGCCGCGGCCGCCCCCGCCCGCATCACTTACGGCAGCGCAGGGGTGTGCCCGGCACAACAGCCGGCTCGCTTCCGGGACTGACCCGGCGGCTTTGCGACAACGGCGCGACGGCCTGCGCGACTCTCTTTACGGCTGGTGTGGGTAAGCAGGCAGAGATCGCCGCCCTGCTCGTCCGCCGCGGCGCCGGTGGGCCGAGGGCAGCTGTCCGGGCCGGAGCGGAGGATTGGGGCCTCACCGGGATGGCGGCAGCGGCGGCAGCAGCGGCCCCTGGGGCGGCCCATATGGCTGATGTGAGCTGGAAGATGCTGGAGCTGCGGGCTCGCACTAAACGTTCAGGTCTGACCTCTTGGCTTGCCCGAGAGGAGCTCTGGGGCTCCCCCTCCTCGCCAGCGCCTCTCCCCCCTGTCACTAACTGCCCCGCTCTTCTCTCCTTCCCTTCTCTTTGCCCCGCCACCCCCTCGAGCTCCTGCCCGGCGTCGTCCCTGCGGCTCTTTCTCCCCCCCCGCCCCGCAGCTTGGCGTGTCGCTGGCCGCCGGCCCCGCCGCGGCCCTCCCCGGCCGCTCCCGCCCCGCCGCGGCCCCTCCGCGCGGGCTCGGGGGCTCCTCCCGCGCCAGGCCGCCCGGCGGGAACGGCGGGAGTCCTGCCGCGGCAGCTGCCGAGGGCAGGCCGGGGCTCTGCTGGCGCAGGGCCCGGGCGGGGTGCCCTCCCAGGGGTGTCCTTGGCGAGGCACTTCCAGATGACTTACAGGTGTCGTTTGACAGCGGGGCTGTAAAGGTACCTGCTCGTGCTAGTATTGCTGCAGTTTTATAAAGCTGTCGAACAGACGAATTATTTTAAAATTGCAGGCGCTTATACAAAAGTACCAGCTTTCGCCAGGTTTCCCTTGGATAATTTTTTTTAACGTGAGAATTTCTTGTCCTGCACTGCGTGGCAGCTGCATTCTGGCCTAAGTGAAAGGGTGATGTTTATCGAGTTGGCTTGAATTTCCAAAGTTCAAAAACCCCAATTTTAAAATTATTTTTTAAAAAAATAAAGTACAGTCTTAGTAGGGATTTGACTCTAATGTTGTTCTAATGGAAACGGTTTTCCAAATGATCCCTGTGGTGTTTATTTATGTCATACGTGCTTGTAAAACTCGGTCATTATTTCCTTGTTCGCATATTTGATTGGATCTATTGTGGTAATGACTGATCAGACATTGTGATCAGTGTGAAAAGAAAACAGGGCTTTATGAGGGCTCTCATAAAGAGAATGGGTTGATTAAAGACTGGTCTGATTCATATGGCTTTAAAAATTCTACTTATGTATAGTATTAATTTGCAAAATACCATGATTAAGACTGTCCAGTAAATCGGTTGTTACTTTGTGGCCAATTTTGATTATATGGTACTGTTATCTGAAAATTGATTTCCAATTGTGGCCATAGAGCTCTACAAAATAAAGTCTGGAACCTGCATGTTTGGAGTATGTGAATTCTGAGTCACAAGACGGCATGCTAACTTTGGGATTCCCATGTGGATTCAGGCCCTGTGACTACAGAAGGCATTTGGATGTTTTAAAATGCTTTAATTTTTCTTAACTGCTGCTGCCTTCTACTTTTTTGTTAAATATATATGAAAGTGTCTTCTGTGACGATGACAGATTTACTGTAGTTCACCTCCTCCTTTTCCTGCTCATGGAGGTTTTGTCATTTATATAGTAACTGAAGACATTTATTTACTCAAGAAATAAAGATTTTAGTTGAAATACTTTTCTGATAGAAGAGTTGATTTAAAAAATCAAATTTTATATATAATCTTTCAGGTAACATTAGCATCTAAAAATGAAAATCATGTTCTTATCAAATTTACTCCTGCGTCTTTGTAAGTATGTTGAAATTTGTATGACTTCAGAGCTTTTACACTTCCTTTCTGTCACTGTCAGAGACATGGTTGGTATAGTTACTGAAAGTGGCTGAAACTCCCCCGTACTGTTGTGAATTGGCTGAGGTCTGTACTCGAGAGTCCCAGTTGACAAACAGTACTGTTTGTTTTGGGGTTTTTTTAGTATGATGCTTGGAGTAAGATACAGTAAACATGGAGTACAGACACATGAAATGCATGAATGATTCATGTTTTATATCCGACAGCAAAGTATCATTTAAGGCCCTATTCTGTAGGAGGTAATCCATATCTTCATGTTTATGTACATTAAATTGTGAATTACATTTTTGCCAGTAAAACCAAATTTTATTGAGAATTTTTTCTTTCCCTTCCTTGAGCAATAAAATACCGTTTCATTCATTGCATGTGATAATTAACAGTTAAAGGCGGATTATAAAGATACTCAGTTGTTGGCCAGTCTGCAACCCCTGAAATTTTGGTTACTTTAAAAAACATAAACTTCTTTAAAGATTTGGGAAAACTTTTCATCATAGTTGCAAACAGTATTGTCTTACTTAACATTCCAAACTGGAAGATGTTCTATTTCAAATAACAGAGATATTCAGTACCATAAGCAATACATATGACTGCAAGAAACATCCTAGTGTAAATTCCACATGGAATAAAAGCAGGACTATGCATAAGCAGAATTTTAGCTCCATGTGCTTAATATTACTTAACACTTTTATATGCACTAGTTAAATCAGTAGTTTTATTTAATTTGAAATATATCAAATAGGTTTTATTTGTCACCTTTTGACATTAGTAGCAAATTTCGTATTGAATAACAAAGCTACTGTCTCATGTCCAAAAGATGGACTTTGTGTGGCCTGTCATTTTAGTTAGATGAGTTTTATGGAAGTAAAAGCAAAATAAAACCAATTTTTCAGGTAGAAGAGGGAAACATAAAATGTAGTGAAACTTTACTACCCTTTGTGCTGTGCACTCTGTCATGTTAATAACTCCACTAACATTGCTTTCACTTAATTTAATGCTGGTTGCCTTTAACACTTACTAAACAGTTTTGAAAATTACTGTAGCTTAGCCTGAGACGTTTGTGATTAGCTGCACCAATTTGAAATGGCCAGTTTGGATGATGACAGAACCTCCTCTGCGCATGCTTTTTTAAAATTTGGTAAGTGTGCAGTTCTGTGTTTTGTTTTTGTTTGTGGCTTTAACTCAACAAAAAATAATGGTGTGTTTTATGTTTCATGCAGTGTTTTGTGCTAGCAGATTTTTAGCACTGTACAGTAGAACATAAAAATTGGAGCTCAATCAGGGAAAATGTCTGAAAATTGGAATCTACTTAGATTGAAATCTACTGTTCAGATCTTCCTATTTTGTTTGTGTTTTATTGTTCTTGTAAGTATCTCTCAGCGTAACAATCTCTGAACTGAAATTTCTCTTTCAAGATGATGATCATGTGAAAGATGCACTAAGAATTGTATTTAGAATTAACTCCTAAAAACCCTAGTGCGACTGATTTAGATGAAAGAAGTAAAATTTCTAATAAGTCAGTCATTGTTCCAAAGCTTGACTTTTGGAAATTAAGTAGAAGCAAAAGAAAAGTCCCATGGCACAACTTCTCTTTAGGTACAACAGAAGCTAGAATATATGAAGTTGTCAAGACCGTTACTGATTTAGTTCAATATATTTTGACAAGAGTTTGACTGGAAAAATATGTCCATATGTGAAGCTAGCTGATCTGGGGAAAGCCATATAGGACTCTTGTTTAGTCTGTGTTTAAACACAGAAGCCTACAAGTGCTAGTGAGAGTAAGCAGGTAGGGGGATTTCAGCCATCTCTTGACACAGCTGAGTCACTTGAACCTGCCCTGCCTGTGGCGTTTCTGTTTTGCCTCTCTTAATGCTAAAGGACATGTCAAGTGTTGATGTTGTGGTAAAAAAAAATACTCCTTCCTAATTATTAGATTGATATTTGATGATGTTGTGATGCAGAATAAACATTTTTTAGTTTTAAGAGCTATTGTTTTGAGTCCTCAGAGAAATGACAACAACTGCCTTGAATATCCTGAATGGTTTCCTGCCTTGCCTGTAGCATTTACAAGGCTTGTGTGGCAGAATTTGGAATTCTGGTGTGTTTTGGTTCTGTGAAGCTCCTGTGTACTGGCACGATGGTCAGTGTTTTATTTCTGGTGTTCAGTAACTTCTGTGTGTTGTTAGTTACTGTAAATCCTGAAATCCGTAATTTCCATTAAGTATAATATACTGTATAGAAAGATCACTTCAGGTGACTAAGAAATAGAGAAAGGACAAAATAAAATAGTACATTTTTTTCTTTTTCCATGAAATTCTAATTGAATTATATGCACAGTCTAACATGATTTTTCTTCATAAATGATAGGTGGAAAGTTTTGTCACTTTAAACTATTTAAATAAACCTATTATAAGATTTTACTCATTTTTATCTGTGTTGTTATCATCACTCTACCTAGGTTCATCACTTTTTACCTGTTGTTTACTCCTAATGTTTATTCAGATAGAGGAATACCTTAATGCCCTTTTCTTCTTCCTCCCCCAGCTCCTCTCCTGGGGTTTCATTACTATGTTTTTGTTGAATTGTAGAACAGTTCAGTTTGGAAGGGATGTTAGGAGGTCATCTACTCCAGCCTCTTGCTCAAAGCATGCTATGAGATCATAGTTTCCTCCTGTACATAGTGATTAAAAATCCCCAGCAGCAATAGCACAGTTGGTACGTGTTAAGTTCATGGAGTCAGAGTTCAGATATTTACATGTGGGAAGTGAATTTTCCTTCAGGTGGAAGTGCTTCTGAAAATTATTTTCTGATACCACCTTGCTCAACTACATGGGTTTGGACTTAAAAGCAGATATATTTCATGGCAGACAACTATCAGAATAAACTGTATTGTACAACAGTATTTCCCTCCAGTACTGTATTAAGTCCGAGCTCAGGAGAGATTGCAGGAGAAGTCTCGAGGGAAAAGAAATGTGAAGTTGGGAGGATATGATTTGTTTGTATGATATAATTTCTTAAACTTTGCTGTATGAAGAAATGAAATCGTCTTTGGTCCCAATGACTTCTGTAGCGTGAAGATGTTATTGCCCATACTAATATTGGGTAGTGACAGTTACTGTGGTCTGAGATCCAGAACTTGTTCATGTCTCAAGTGTTGGATTACATCTAGAACTACGGTCGCATTCAAGGACTGCAGTCAGTTTTTATTCTCATCAAATCTAGAAAGAAATCTGGTATTCTCAACTTTTTTTTGTTTGGTCTGTTCTGATTTAATTATGCAAGTAAACATTTTCTTTTATTCTCCTGGCATGTGAAATGTTGGAAATAAAATTACTGCCATGTTGCTTTCAATTGTTTGTGGTTAAACTTCAGGGAGGTGTGTGTTTGGTTCTGTGATTTTTTTTTTTATTTTTTTTTTTTTAAATTCCGTACTTTCAAAAATTTACATAATCAGTCCTTGTGAAATATGCAAATCTTTATCCATAGAGTAGGTCCAGAATTCCATTCTGGTGTCTGTTTTTCTTTAGAATCTGCAATTGCTGCCATCTTCAAGGATGTGTGGGTGTTCAAAGCTTCTGTATCTACAAATTTGGAGCAGGCTTTCAAAATGTTGACCCTAGCTTTCAAATCTAAACATCTAGGCAGTTTATAGCTCTTCTCTGAAGATTAACTAATGCTAATCTCAAGTATAACTGGAATAAAAATGAAGTGGATGGGAAAGTACTTTTAACATCAGGATGACATAATAGTCTCAGCCTCCAGAGGTTGTATATACATAAGTATTTACACTGCTAATAGCTTACTTAGAGAACTTCCCTTAATTTCTTTCAGTTTTGTATTCTGCATAGAAGAGATAATTAAATTTTAAATTTTTCCTGGAATTGTTGTACATTTGAGTCTCATCTGCTGGATAATGTTTTCTTACAGTTTCCATGTCTTAGCTAAGTCAGATATATCTTGTCTATTACTTTAGTTCTGCACTAGTAATTGATGTCTCTGGTACCAGTTATTGGGCTGTTTCAGATTTCTTCTGTCTCTAATAATTTGAAAGGAAATTAATACACTTTTTAGTAATTCTTCAACTTGAAGAATGGTGAAATCGTATTACTCTGGAACCTCTAAGTGGTAGGAAGTGAAAGGGCATTAATTTTCATTCAAAATATGGATATACTATATTTAGTCAGTGCAGTATTTGAAGACAAACAGGGTTTTAATTGGACTTGTGCTAAAGATTTTCAGTGTTCTTTTATCAGACATTAAATATATTAATGCAGGAAGCAACACTTCAGTTTCCTATCTGTGTGGGTTTTTTAGTGGTTTTTGAAGTAGTTACTGGCTTGCAGCAATCCACTTCTGATGTAAGGAAATAATGGGCGTACTTCATTCTTTGTGGTAGAAAATCTGAACTACCATGTACCCTATTTAATTTTTGTATAGGGTTGTTACACTGGTATACAGCTGAAGAAATACTAAATCAACAAAATGTTTTTTGATATTCCTTCCTAGCATATCTACTTATTTACCTAAAATAAAGCTCACACTTTATGGTTACAATGAAATGAGATATTTATGGAAAATAGTATTTGAAATTAATGTACTCATTCTGTTTCTTCTGAATGCTAACGTTCAAATTGAGAACTCAAGGGTACTATTGGCATATGTCATTCTTTTATGTGTAAGTGTTGCAGTCTTGCTGCTGTCATTTTTTCCAGTTTGAAAACCTATTTTAAATATGTAGTTGAAAACAGCTTTCTATGGTAGGTTTTTGTCTTGCTGGAATGAACTATTAAATAGATTTTGGAAAAGAGTATAGATGGGGTTTTTTTTAGCTATCCTAAAAATATCTTCTGCTGGGTTGTGGTCTCACTACAGAACCACACAGAAGGAGCAGCTAGTTTCCTGTTTGTCCTATCTGTTTCTTGCTTCCGATTAGATTGTGATACTAATGAAACATAATTTACCACAGGATTTCTCCAGAATGCTGCAGACACCCAAACAAAACATAAACTATATAGATGCTAATTAGGAATTAATGAAGAGTATGTGGAAAACTTTGATTTTGAGTGTTCCTTTAAATAAGTTCTCCTACTAGTAGCAGGAGTGATTTTAAGGAATACTTTCAAGGCGTGAAACTTTACTTTTTGTCAATTTTCTTGAACTTTTAATTCATTTCACTTTTTTGTTTCATCAACATTCTACTCTGGCTGTTTTAATTTATTTCTGCTAGTAAAGTTTCAAACATCTAAAAGAATATAGTTTGTAGATGGTGGTGCTTTGACGTTCTCATGCTCTTTGTTCTATTCAGTTGTCTTTCTGCACAAAGTTGAAATCTTTGAATGCTCTGAAATAGAAGAATATGTTTTTTGTTCATGAAAACTTTATTTTGTTTCTCTGTTGGCCACAGAGGGTCACAGATTGTCTGGTAAGTATGTAAATTAGAACAATTTTATTTTAGAAACTTTTGACTTGTGTGTTTAAGTGTGTGTGTGTGCTTGTGAATACTCAACTGTTTTTCATGGTGCAGTACTGGTGTTAACAGTCTGCAAGGGATAGATATTCTGAACCTATTTCACACACAAATGACAATGTACTATTTGTGTGACAGTTAACAAATCTAAGAGTGAGAGTCTTTAATTTGCCTTTGAAAAATCTATCAAGTGAGTATTTCTCATAAATTTGCTATTTTTATGCAATAAGTGACTTGCTGAAGATTTTTTCTTAGGCATCTTCTCTCCTACTTTCACTGGATTACCTTATAAAATTACAGTTACTGCAGGCCACTGTATTGTGTGCTTTTGCAGTATAACTGAATTAATGGTATAACGGTATAAATTACGAATCTTCTCACGGACAGGGATTCCTAGGCAAAAAGAAGTAGAAAAATAAAATTGATTTAAATTGGTTCAGAATGTTGATTTTTAAACAGAAGATACAACAGGTGTCATATATTACAAGTTTTTCTTTTCCATTACAGAACAGCTTCACTTCTTTTAGCTTTGTTTTTATAGGCAACTCAAATAAAGCGTGCGCTCTGTGCTTCCCTCTCAGGCCCTTTCGCCACATGTATGTGTTGTAACTTAACCTCTCCCAGTGAGGAAAGGAAAGGCTGTAGGGGAAGCTGGGATGTGTTGGTAAATGTCACCAGAGGATCGATGCACAACAGACCCACAGGAGTCTGCTCAAGGAGGGGTGGATTTCTTTTAACTACTACGATTGCAAAGCAAAAGTAATCCTAATTTGGGGGGTGAGGTTTGAGTACTTGAGGGTCAAGAAACTTTTTCCAGTCTCCCCACCAAAGGACTCGATTAATAAAGCTTCTGTCATCACTCCACACATTCATTTTGCTTGGATGAGAGTCCTGTATGTGGACAATCTCCTGTCTAATGCTTGGATATGTGCTGGGAGTGCGAAAGAGGCAACTTGAATAGCAGCACTCTGCTGCATCCTGCCAGAACTGCTTGGCTGGTTGGGCTTCCCTGGCAATTAATTTCTCTGAGCTTTTCAGAAGGACAGCATGCAGTCCGGAAAGGGGAAATTCTCATTCTTCCTGTTATCAAATGGCTCTGTGGGAGATCTTGCCATCCAGAACACTGAATAAAGCCAAAGTGACTTATGAGAGGCGAGCAGTATGTTACTCTTAAATTAGAAGTTGGAAATGGTTTACCCCAGTAATTTTTAAGAAATTGTGTCTTTCTGATAGGTAGCTCATTTCAGCTATCAGGAAAATGGACTTTTCAGGTGAAAATAGGGAAGCAGTCAATATGTAGGACACTGAGAAGGAAAGATGTGGATTTGATACCATTGTATTTCTCTGGAATATAGGTAATTTGGGGGCTTTATCTGTTGGATAGATTGTTTAAGCTTTGGTAGTATGAGAGAACAAGCTAACCCTTTCTTTGGTTCAAGACAGGAAATCAGCTAGGTTTATTTGGTGTGGGTGAAAACCAGGTTGGGATAGGTAAAACATTAATAGAGTGGTATGTGTTCGCCATCTTAGAAGGCAGGTAGGGAAGTAATAGATTTGGGTTACTTTTGTCCCTCTTCTGTTTTTCTACATATCTTTAGGAATTCTTTCTGTAGCAAACTTCTAAGAAAATGTTCCTAGAAAATTCTTAACACTTAATAGGCTGTCTTCAATAATTAAACTATACATTTCTGTAGCATTTGCTGTAGCTGAATATCTACAAGGCATGGGAGATCCAGGTGGAGGTCTTGTTTGTGTGGACAGGTACTGTAGAAACAATGTATATAGAAATCTAATCTTTGAGATTATATAAATTACAATTTCTTTTGTTTGAATTGAAATTCGATAAATTGTGCTTTTGTGTAACAAACATGAAAAAAATCACATTAGAGTATTTTTTGGAATGGTAGAACTATGAAACTAATTCTGATCTTGATTTTGTTTTTTCTCTTTTCTTTAGGTTCAATTTATGAGCCACTTAAAAGTATTAACCTTCTAAAACCAGAGGGGGAAAGTCTGTGGGATAAATTAGATCATTATTATAGAATTGGTAAGTTAATAATTGTTCTTACCATGAAAGATTTTCAGTGTAACTTACTAAAATATTTACAGTTATGGTTATCACAGTAATTAGCTTTGCCTTAAAATAGTATCTGCAGTCTTTAATAAGGACTTTTATTTTCTGAGAGGTGAAGGATTCTGTCATTACAATTCCTCATAAAATTCTTGTCATGATGTAATGCATGTATTTGGATATTTCATACATTGTTTGAAAAAATCACGACCTGTAGATAGTGTTCAAAATTATCATCTGCATTTGTCAAATAGTAGAATAGATTCTGAGTTGCACCTGGTGGTCTTGGATGGGGAGGAGTAAAGGTAATCTGCTGACAGTTTTTGCTGCTTGAACTAAACCAGATATGAATTAGCATTGATATTTACATGTTAAACATAACTGCTACATTATTGCTACTTGAGGATAGTTTCCGAAATTTCTGCTAAGAGTTTGAAAGGCGCAAAAACTGGAGGGCTGAATTACACTTCTTGCTGAAAGTGAAAATGTATATTGGAAATTGAGTCCAGCTCTAAGACTGAATTCAGAATTATTTTGGATAAAGCAGTAGCTTAGTATTGTGGCACTAGCCAGATACAGCTAAGGAAACATTTAAATGGAAAAAAAGCTTTCTTGTAGTACTTAGAACAGTTTGACAGGTGATCACTAGGAAGTTAATTTTTGTTACTAACGGTGCCATATTTGATATATTTGTGCTGAAATTTTGTTAGCTAACATTTTAAGCCAACTTTAGTGAGGTTTTTTTAGTGTTTTCTTTTTAGTGTCTCTTCTTAGTGTTTTCTTTTTAAGCCAAAAACATACACGTTGAAGAAGCAAGGGTTTATTTTGATTTTTTCATGTTTTGGTGGGCTTGTGTTATAATAAAGAACTGCTTGTATTCTAAAATCAGTTTTTTTGATGGCTGTGAAATTGACTGTTTAATATTTAAGCTTTATTCAGGCAAGGGTATAGAATAGTGAACAATTTTTCCATCATTTTAAAAATGTGGGATGAGACTCGCTTCATTCGAATCACTTTGAAGTGAAACCTTGTGAGTTGTGCCTAGTCTATCCATAGATGCATTGCTTTTTGTAGACACACTGCTTTTATCTTTCTTACAGAGGAGATGACTGTTCAATTTGCTTTTAACGCTTGGCAGCAGCAAATCTGTGGTGGTTCTTGCTATTTATTTGTTGGGCACTTATGTTGCAAGCAGTCTGCTGCCTCAGTAAAAATTTACTCTTGAATTTATATTTCATTTTAGAATAATCTATATTGACTTTTTCAGGTAGCATTTTATCCAAGTTCTTGTTATAAGGTATAAGTCACTGAAGAATATAATGCAAAAAGTCGTAAACCCCTGTGATTTTCATCTAAAATACTTAATTTCTAATACATAGACAATAAAGAGGCCTTTTTAAATTGGTGCTTGATACCATTCTGGAAAATAAATGCTTTCTTGTAACAGACAGGTTATTCTTAGAAGGGTCATATTCAAGGGCATTAAGCCCAGTTTCAATATTGTAGCGCACCTGTTATACGGTTTCAGGAAAACAATTCACAAAATGTGAAATGTTAAAATACTGTTGTGGTTTAACCCCAGCCAACAATTAAGCACCACACAGCAGCTTGCTCACTCCCCCCCACCCCCAGTGGGATGAGGGAGAGAATTGGTGGGGGAAAAAAAAAAAGGTAAAACTTGTGGGTTGAGATAAAGACAGTTTAATGGGACAGAAAAGGAAGCACAAGTAATAATAATTAGAGAAGATACAAAACAAGTGTTGCACAATACAATTGCTCACCACCTACTGATGGATGCCCAGCCAATCCCCAAGGCGCAGTCCCCCCCGGACAACTCCCCCCTGGTTTATGTACTGGACTACTGTACATATATCATATGGTATGGAGTACCCCTTTGGCTCCTTTGGGTCAGCTGTCCTTGCTGTGGCCTGTCCCAGCATCTTGTGCACTCCCAGCCTCTGCTGGTAGGGCAGTACGAAAAGCTGAAACAGTCCTTGACTTAGTATAAACGCTGCTTAGCAGCAACGTCAGTGTGTTATCAACGTTATTCTCATCCTAAATCCAAAACACAACACTATACCAGCTACTAGGAAGAAAATTAACTTTATTCCAGCCAAAAACAGGACACGTACAAAAAGAATGAAAGTAATATTTTGTATTTTTTCTAATTCAGTTTTGACAACTTGAAAATTCCTGTTTTGTTCTATTTTCACGTCAAGGTACTGAGTTAAATAATTGTAGTCATCCTTTCTCATTGCTTACTCATTCCTTTCCCTTTTTTTAAAAATATTGATACAATCATCTAGTGTAATTTAAAAATTTAATTTTCATGAATGTAGAGTTCTGCAGAGTTTTAACAATTTAAATTGAGGGGGGGGCAGTTGATGTACTGCAGCCCCCCCCCCCCCCCCTTTTTTTTTTTTCTTTTTCCATGAAAGGGAAATTACTGGGTTGCATTGTAGAGATTGTGTACAGAGTGGGTTGTACTAGAACAGAGCCATATAAGTAGTTTTGAATATTGATTTTTTTTAAAAAAAAGGTCTATTTTGACTGAAAAAAAAGAGTGTAACAATTTTTTGTGTGTGTGTCTCTACTTACTTTTCTTTCTCTTTTGTTTTATGTTGTGCATGCTCTAACAGATTGTTCACATCTTGATTTATTCCTGAAAATCTATGTGGAAACTCAAAGAAACATAAGTATCATTAATACCATTTTTCCTTTTTTCCTTTTTCTAGTTAAGTCAACGTTGCTGCTTTATCAAAGCCCCACCACAGGTCTGTTTCCTACAAAGACATATGGGGATAACCGAAAGGCAAAAATACATGACAGTCTGTACTGTGCTGCATGTGCCTGGGCATTAGCCCTTGCTTACAGGTGAATAACTTCTAAACTCAACATCCTTGTCATGTTACATTCTTTCTCTTATGCAGTTCCGCAGGAATGAAGCTTTATCAAAATTGGTTTTGTAAACCCATAGAGATGGTACATGTTTCCAAATCTCAATAAAAATATTTATGTAGCTACTAGGTTAAAAAATGTAACTCTACTTTTGGTAAGTAAAAATGTTTTCATATAATTTAATTGGTACCATTATTCTGAAACAGAGGCGTTAATGCATGCTATTAAAAATAAAGGTTATTGTGATAAACTACTCAAGGAGTACTGCTCACTTTAAACATAGTAGGAGAATTCGGAGCAGAAGCAGGCTTGTTGCAGGTAGTAACAGTCCAGGTACTCACAGGAGGCAGAATCCTTGAATGCTGAGAAATGTATATTTGTGAAATAATAGTGACTATCTTCCTTGCTAGGTATGAAGGCAGGGCAGTCTCAGTTGTTAGCTCTTCTTTCCTGTTTTTCTATCTCTGCTGTTGACTCATTAGAGCAGTAGGTTAGAAATTGGTGTGGTGGAGTATGACCTTAAGAACTATGGGAGAGTTACCTTCCATAATTTATTAATAATTCCCTCTCCTTTAGGTCAAATAACTATGGAAATTGCTTTCTGAAGTTTAGTATTCCTTGATTCCAACCTTCCTACCCCAGCCACCCAGGAAAACACAGACAGGAGTGATGATAGCTCAAATGCAGTATTTTTAAGAAAGAAGATGGTGTGCAGATACTGAATAATTTACTTTTTTTAGTAATCAACTTCTTGTACTGAGGTAGTGATCACGTTCTTGGACAAAATTCTAGTATATTTTACAGAAGGGCCAGAAATACTATGAGTAGCTACTGTTGAAGTAAAGATGATCTACTTAGCAGATAAAAAGTTTTGAGTTTCTTTTGTGTCCCCATTTATTGCTTTAGATTCTGTACCTCTGACACCAATCTGAAGAAACAGTTATTAAAATTGTTTTCTCGGAAATGTTGTTATAAACTGATACTTTTTGAAAGAGAAGATCTAGAGATCTGTGTTTACTTCTGGAGATGCTGTGCTGAGATCTAACGGGTTTCAAAATCTTGAGAAACTAGCAAAAATTATAAAGAAATTAACATTCAAAATGTGTAATTATTACTTTCATTTCTTATATTGAAATCTTTGCATCTTTCTTTTAATTCCTCTTTCTGTTGGTGAAATAAAAGCATTTGGAAACAAAAAAATAGACAAAATTTAGAAGGAATAATTAAAGGGGTAGAGGTGATTGTGTTGAATTTTCAGCAACTCGGAAGAGAGCATGGCATAATGTTGCCCAAGTTATTCAGTCTTTAATTTCCAGTATGTAGAATCAGAAGATAATACATGAAATTTGCTGCAGGTTGAAGGAAGGGCGGTGTGGCGAGATAAATAGTTTGTGTTACTTCCAGGTGTGCTCAGAACAGGGTCCTGAACTTCAGGTGCTGCACAACAAATTTTCTTTGATGGGAAAGGTTAATGATTGAAATTAAGTGAATGGCTAAACTCTGAAATGAGCCAAGATACAAGACTCATGTGGAAGGCTGTGTTATCTACCACATGCAGGTTACTGTGTTTGACTCATGCTAGTGCTGCTGTTCACTTTCATAAAAGCTACATTTCTTGAGAGCATGTTAAAAAAACAAACACTGCTGTTGTGAATAGAAGAAAAATGTAACATGAAAACTTAAGAGCTTTTACATGTGCTTCTTACTGCTCTTTGGATTTATGATAAAGTTGAGAATAAATCCTACTGCTTAAAAAATTCTTAACCTATTCATTTTGCATTATCAGATTTTAGTTCTTGTGGGATTGCTTTTTCCCCCCTTGTTTTAACTTTGTAATTGAAAGCAAGTGCATTTCTTGTATCTAAGGTTATTATTTAAATAGCATGATTTCCGGATGGGTATGATTTCTTTAAGTTATCACTACCTTCCTGATTTTCAGTGTAGGTAGCAGAACCTTGGCATAAACTACTAACATATTAAGTATGGTGGAAGAGGATATGCTTCGTTAGCAGTGTAGTTATCATCCACTTACCTGTAATCAAATTAGTAACAGTTATAAAGTGGCCTGAGAAATAGCAGTGAGCATGTGATGCTGTTTTGAACGTTTGTATTAGAGAGACGTTATTGTAAGTTACAAATATGTAAGAAAGCATTATTTTCACCCTGAAATGCTCAATCAGAAATTGAGAACTGGAAAAGGCAGAACACAGGAATGCAGTGATCAAGGTTGTTTACACACAATACATTTCTTACAGTTAAAGTAACTTGGGATTTGGCATTGTTTTTAATATATGTTTAGTAATATAGTAATTGTGACTGGTGTTTGATTTCACGGTATAAAAATACTAAGATATCTTGGAACATGTTTCTGGACATTCATAGCAGTGAACTTTCAGACTTTTGTATGCACAGCTGTAGTTTATCAACATGATCAGGAAAGTGGCTGCTTGATAATGAATGGCAGACATTTTGTAGAGTAAAAGAGAAATTGCCTTTGTGTTTTAGATCTCTCAAGGAGCACAGAGCAGTAGCTTATAATATCAGCAAGGATATTTTTTTCTTTTTAAATTTTGAAATAAGAACGTGTAAGTTGCAATGTAAACTAAAAAGCTTTTTTTTTTAAAAAAAAAAATTAAGGAAGAATGGGTAGGGCTATAAGTATGTTGATATGAGTGTGGGCACCACTATACAACAGTCCTAGTTAAATGTCTAATATTCCAAAGCACTAATGTGTCCTTTTCTTCTTTTTCCCCCCCTAATTCATTTTCAATTTGTTTTATGAGTTATCTCTCTTACCCAGGCGTATTGATGACGACAAGGGAAGGACTCATGAACTGGAGCATTCTGCTATAAAGTGTATGAGAGGAATTCTCTACTGCTACATGCGTCAGGCCGATAAGGTAAAACACCATAGTGTGAACACAGGCACTCAATTCTAAGGGATTAATTAAACTGAAAACTAACTTCTAAATATGGATGGAATTCAAGAGGGGAATGCAGTATTACTATGTGCCCAGCTAAGAACAGCTGCTTCGTTATTGTCAGGCTGCAGCACTGTTTTAGGGCATAGAAGACATGAGCATTTTGCAAAGTAAACTTGCGAAGGGCATACCTGAAACTTCCTTCTGCAGTTATTTATCCTGTTTAAATATTAGACCATTAGTAATTGGGGTTTTTTTAATGTCTTTTTAGTGTTTAAATGGAAAGATGTAGAATTTCTTTTAGCTAAGGCTGGAGAGTTTTCTTTGCACTGTTAACTTGGTTATTACATTTGCATTTGTTCCCCTTACCTAGGTGATTGTTTTGATTATTTTGCTTGTTTCTTTAGCAGCCACTTTCCAGTATTCTTTGACTTAATGATGTAAATTCAGAAGGGCAGCAACCCAAATTGAATAAGGAAACAGAGTAATTTACTTACATTATAATACAGTCGTTTTATTTAGCCTGTAATCCTCTTGTGAGTATACTCTGAATATTCCTGAATATTCAGGGCTTCTCCTTTTCAGAATTTATATATAGTGCATTAATTTTGCATAGTGGTTAGCAGTAATTCTGCAGGTAGTTAAATATCTATATTCCATGTGATTATTTTAAGTTTCATGTCATTGACTTTTAACTGTATTATTAAAAGTAATTTTCATTTTACCACATAGCTTCCATCACTTACTCTAAGCACACAAACTGAAATGTAAAGTCCATAGGCATGTAATATCAATGATAATAATAATAAGCAAATCGAGTGTATTGCCAGTTGTATTTATGCTGACATGATATTTTTTTCTCAGTTTTCTTAGTCTGTTTCTTTGTAGTCTTGTATCTTTAAATAATATTGACCTAAATTGATCTTACTACATTTGTTCTTCTCTTTGACATGCAGTGGTTTGTTTTGAGGAGGATGAGTACAGATAGGAATAATGAGCATTAAATTAACACAGATGTCACACTGCTGACATACTGGTTGTCAGTTTTTGCCTTGATTACTGTAAATGCTTCTCTCTTCCTACAGTGTAGTAGTAAACAGTCTCTGGTACCTAACAGACGTAAGTCAAACTGGACTTTATTCTGAGAGACTTTGTATGTGCTAGTCCCATGTAGAAAGAAGATGTTTTTTAATAATATGAATTACATATGCCCAATGCATGACTTGAATAGATGCTGCTGCTTGTGAAGAAAATTGCAGATGTTATATTCTATTGCTAATGAACATACGAGTCATGACCTAAAATGTATTGAATGTGTTCATGGACTAGACATAACTCTGTAAAATTGTATTCACTTTCTTGCTTCTGGGGCACATGCTATGCTATGTATGATTTGTTGGTAGAGAAGAATATCCAATGAATATAAGATCAGTGTTGAAAATGTGAAATGTGGACCAAGTACTGTCAGTTATTGTCAGAAGATTCCAAAACTGTTGGAGAGCATAGCATGACTTGAGAAATTATGGAGAAGGATCTTCTTTTGTTACCTTCATTCTTTTCTTTGTGAATTTGATTTCCTTTCTCTGTGCTATTGGCAGCTCTCTGACAGTCCAGATTGTTTTCTAAAATGGTTTTGTAAGGTAGCAGACATTTTGTGACACAAAAGGAATCAAAACTACTGTAAAACCACTATAGTTCTTATTTCACACCTTTGTTGTTAACCTCTTGTATTAGTAATTAATTTTACATTACTACAATTTTGCATTTCATCTCCATCATAAGAGATTCTGTATCATAGAGGCTCATTCTGAGGTCCAGTGATAGTGTCCACAAATAAAAAGTAATTTTAATCTGGGGTACTATTCTTCCTATCTATGATCTTTATGTTTTCTTCTTCAGCTATCAGCTTTGCCTCCTAGTATCTGTAAACATTTCACTGTACATCTGATTGTTACAAACTGTGCTCACCAAAATAAATCTTTGTTTTCTCATGTACTCTTTTATACTAGATATTCTTAGCTCTTGCATCTTTTCATTTGTTACATGAGCTACATGTGGCAATTTCTGAACACTTTTGTAGGTCTATAACCCAGAAGGCTTAAAAATTATTAATAACAATAATAATACCTTTTTTTGTTTTAAAGCCTTTATCGCATTGTCAAATGGTACAATAATAATTACTAAATTTTATGGATCATGATTCATAATAATTATTAAAACTATTGTTGCCAACAAAAGTTTTGGGCTCTTGCACTCCAATGAGAGCTTTAAACTAGGAATAGTGCGCAGGAGAGAGTGTGAGAGAGCGCAGTCAAGTGAGGAAGTGGTGGATGGGGTACGCAAGCAAAGGGCCTGGGGTGATGTGAACAGAAGGCGCATAGTATTAACTGAAGTGGAGTTGTCTCAAGAGTACGTGTGGAAATAAGGACGTACTGATGGGACAGCATTGCGCAGAAGAAAGCTCTCATACCCCTTCTGGGAAAACGGCATGCTTGGGTGCCCCTCAGAAATGCCTGGACACCAATGCATGCAACATGGGGAACAAAAAGGAGGAATTAGAAGTAATGAGTACAGCTCCAGGGCTATGATGGCACGGGATTACAGATCAAGTGACTGGAATGCTGAGATGGATGGATGCAGGCTCTTTAGGACAGGGCAGGAAGGTGTGGAGGGGAGTTGCCCCATATGTGAGAGAGTAGCTGGAATTCATGGGACTCTGCTAGGGAAACTGGGTGAGCCAGTTGAGAGCTTATGGATCAGAATTCTATATCTACATTTCAGATCTGTGAATTCGAGGTCGGGGTGGTATGCTTTGACATGCTTTCTGCTAAGATTTCACCTCCAGTAAATGAGATGGTGTTTGTCCAGAAGATGGAAGTGACTAAGCATCTGTAGCTGTCTCTTACAGATTTTTTTTTTTCCTACCAAACCCAAATAGATTAAATAGATGAGTTGAATATATGTATACTTTATGTATGAAATAGTTTCTGATGAGTTTCAGAAACTGTTGTTTTTAAGTTTTACATAGTGGTCATATCAAGAAATTGTGAATTATCTGAGTTATCTAGTAAATTTGTGGTTGCCAAACATACTGAAATTACTGACTTTGATTTTACATTTTGCCTTTAATTCACCTTTAGGTTCAGCAATTTAAGCAAGACCCCAAACCATCTGAATGTCTTCATTCTGTTTTCAGTGCAAACACTGGAGATGAGGTCTTCTCCCATAAGGAATATGGTCACCTTCAGGTAAAATATGCATGTGTGTGTAAATGAAAGTTTGAATGATTTTAAATAATGTTATTGTTGTCTCCATTCTTTCATGATGTAGCTGTCTCAGTTTGTTTAGATTTCTGTTAGATGTGTTGTACTTGATAAAATTGAGATCCCTTCTGCATCTTTTGGTGAAAAAGACTGTTTTGAAATATAACTCAGTGGTATGTTTTAGTCAGAAGGTACTGAAATATCTCTGGGATTTGTGGAGATAGATGGTTGTTTTTTTATGAAGTTGCTTCTTTTTGAGAACAACAAATGGCTGTCAATAAATAATCCTGGCCAAAAAAATGTTGAAGTCATCAGTAAAATGAAAGATTTAGTATAATCTTACATTGAATATTATATTTTTTATTAACATTTCCAACCTTATTTTCTATGTCTGAGCAATTTGCATTCATAGTTTAGATTTTAATATACACCATCAAGAGCTTTGTCTAGTTACAAATTGTTGTTCACTATTTTGTGTAGTCGTTCCTAGTCAGATTCATTGCATAATTGATTGTTTTATTGTCTTTCATAACCAAGGTGTTGATTTACTCTTTTCCTTCTCTTTACCTTCAGACCCTTTTTTGCGTTCATTACCTTGTTCTTTTGCATTCCATAACTCTGTGTACTCTTAGTTCAGAAATTGCTAGTGAAATTATTCAGAAGTGACAGTAGGTTGATAATTATTCAATTTTGTGGTGACAACATCACTTAAATAGTTTGTACAGTAAGCGTGTTGGATTCAGGAAATGTATGTTCTGAGAAAAATGACTTGTGGAATGCTAAGTTAGCATTTTGGACTCCTGTGTGAAGCTTCCTGAAAATGCACATCTTTTATCTGCAGGAGGAGACAATAATTTTGGGACCTGGGGAGCACTCTATGATAGTTCAAAGTCTTTGTTTTTTGTGGCAACTCAACCCTTCCCATAAACGTGAATACACATTCCCTTCAGTCATCAGCAAATCTCAAAACATAAAGGCTTTTCAGCTCGGTGGAGACAACAGAAAACAGTAACTGAGGTGGTTCGGTTGGGAAGAATGGAATATATTACATAGCTGGTCTGCTGTTACTGCTGTACTTGGTGCTTTTTGGATTCTGTTAAGAAACTCGAATCAGTGGTCTTTAAATCCTTTGGAATTTTTAAAATTTGGACCTTATTCTTAACCTGCTTGTGTTTCAGATGAGAAACCAAATTTTTTGTCCTAGGTGGTTTCTCTGAATTTCATATGCTAAGATTATGGTTTTATAGCTCATTGAAGCAAGTTACTGTGATAAACTTACTTTCTCTATTGAAGTTGTACAGATTCTCAATTATACTAGAATTCTGTGTAAGAAAAGCAGTTTTCTTTGATTTATTAATAAATTGACATTGTGGTGCTCATCTGTACAGCTGCTGAAGGTAATTACTGTTAATAATAAATGCTATGTACAGCTACAAAAGAAAACAGTTTTTCAAAAATATAAACATAGAATGGTTTGTGTTGGAAGGGAGCTTAAAGATCCTCTTGTTCCAACCCCCCTGCCATGGACAGGGACACCTTCCACTAGACCAGGTTGCTCAAAGCCACGTCCAGCCTCCAGGGAGGGGACAGCCACAGCCTCTCTAGGCAACCTGTTCCAGTGTCTCACCACCCTCACAGTAAAGAATTTCTTCCTTATATCTACTGTGAATTTATCCTCGTTCAGTTTAAAACTGTTATCTCTCATCCTATCCCTACACTCCCTGATCAAGAGTCCCTCCCCACCTTTCCTGTAGCCCCCTTTAAGTACTGGGAGGCCACTCTAAGGTCTCCCCGGAGCCTTCTCTTCTCCAGGCTGAACACCCCCAACTCTCTCAGCCTGTCCTCACAGGGGAGGTGCTCCAGCCCCCTGATCACCTTTGTGGCCTCCTCTGGACCCGCTCCAACAGGTCCATGTCCTTCTTATGTTGGGGGCCCCAGAGCTGGACCCAGCACTGCAGGGAGGCGTCTCACAAGAGCGGAGTAGAGGGGGAGAATCCCCTCCCTCGACCTGCTGACCTCACTTCTCTTGATGCAGCCCAGGACACGGTTGGCTTTCTGGGCTGCAAGCGCACATCGTATCTGAATGTTGTAATTATACTTCTGTCAGTCTGTAACGCTGAAATTCCAGTTTGGGATAAAGTGATTTGCTTTTTAGATGTGCTGTGTGCCATTCAGTGTGCTACTTGCCTTCCTGGTGCTCTACTTGCTTATAAATTGGCATATATGTAAATGTAAACCAGCTTGTGACTGAAGTGATTGTCTGCAGGTGAAAGCAATACGCCTAAGCAAGAACATTTTAATATCATAATTTCAAATAACTTAAAAAATGATACTGCAGCAGAAGTTTTAGAGGACAATGCTTGTTTGTGGCATTTCTTCCTATTGATTGTTTCCACATCATTACATCTAGGATATTGGTAGATTAGGATAATATTTTTAAAGAACCAAAATTGTGTTATAGTGGGACCATCTTTGTTAGTGAGTAATACCACATTTAGCTTGTTTGTTTATGTGACTCCAATAAACATAAAGTTAATTATAGTTTCCTTTCTTTTTTTAATTACTTCAGATAAATGCTTTGTCGTTATTTCTCCTCTATTTGGTTGAGATGATCTCTTCGGGGCTGCAGATTATCTACAACACAGATGAGGTACAAATCAATTCCCAATGTTAAAACACTTGCTTCATTAAGTTGTTTGGTTTTATTTCCTTGGTTTTATTTAATTGCTAACTGTAAAATAATTGTTCTGGAAATACACTGCAGGTATTCTCCACTTTTAATGGAAGTCAGAAAAGATAAATGGATTGAATGGATGGTGAAATAAATTAATAGCTAATAAAGTGTTATATATGCAAGGAGTGAATGTAACATGACATTGAAAACTTTTATAGTTCCCTGCTATTTCTGAAAGGTACAAAGTCAAGAAATAAAAGGTCTGTTAGGACGATTAACTTCTGGCTATGTTGTTGTCACTTTTCACCTTATTTCAAACTGTCAGTCAGTGCATTCTGTCCAGTGGAATTTCAATAAAATAAATAGTAAGGTTAATTTTCTGGAAAGCTGAAAGACTTTCTTCAAATACATACGAACCTATGGGTGTTGAGAAGTTTTGTTTATCTTCAATTGAAAACAAAACGATTTTATATCATTCTAAGAGATGCGAGATTTTTAACTGCTCTGTAAATAAGATAATAATAGCCACCATGGCCTTGACTTGAAGACAGATTGTGTCAGGACAACCTGCTGTCCTGCTCTAAAATGGGGTTATGTTTTGAGACAGGAACAGAAAGCACAATTTTTATTTTTATTCCAATTTTCTTAACTGGGATTTGTTTAAATATACTCTGGTCTGTTTAATAGTCACTACCGTATTGACTTAAAAAGTATAAGTGCACTTATAGTACTACCATTTTGAAAAAAGGGAGATTTTTCCAGTAATACTGTATGTGCATTGTATTTCTAAAATGAACATCTTTGTTAATGTTTTTTCTTTAGATAATGAGAAAACTAAGTGATGCAACTTGTCTTCTTTCTCATTTAGTTAGGTCATATGATAGATGTATTATTTTCTCTGAGTTGCCTTTATGTCTGTGAGGAGGCAAGTGTATATAATTATGTATTTACTCAGCTTGACTTATAATTTATATTATCCTCCAGATGTTTGCATTTAATTAGAGAATCAACAGAAAAAGTGCATGTGTATAGACTCTCCAGTCAGTGGATATTACCCACTTCAATGTCAGGATGTAGTTTTCATTGCAACCATACCCTAGAAATCTGTGGACTATGGAGATTTATACTAAGATTATTTTACCAGAGACCTGTACATTCTATTAACCCCGTATAGCTTCAACAATTGTATATATTCTCAGATCTTACTAATGCCACATAATTATGGTATTTCCAAGTTTTCCTATGTCTCTAGATAATATTTAGCATAGTGGCATTGGCAGCACTGTGGATGTGGCAATCTGCTACCCAAACATCAAATTGGGTATTTCTTTCCAGTTATATCATTGCACGATGTATTCAGTCTCTTTCCTTTCGTAGAGAGAGGGTTTTGAACCAGTGCTAGCATAGTGGAAGGTGCTGGCAGATGGCTGATATTTGGCAAGCTGTTTGCATGAGTATGTTTGTACACAGAACTCCTGGCTTTGGAGACACTCCCTGTATACCAGACTGCTTGATGTCAGGCATGGCAGCTGTCAGTGAGTTACCCTCTAGTTGCATCTGTTTGCAGTTGAAAAATTAATTTAATTGCATCTTTGCATCCATAACAAAGAGAACAGTATATGATTGTGCAAGTGAATAAATTTGAGAGCAGTTATCTACACATAAAACAGAGTAACACTAGTATTTGCAGTCATCCATGCTGCATGTGTATTCTTTATTACACCTTGCTCTCCACATGCTTGACCAGAAGGATAAATAACACAGACAATCCATAATTTCTGTAAGTGCTTTAGCATTGCCTTGGTTATAGCATTTACATGCCCATAATATGAATGATTGCTCTCTGAAGATTTTTGGTTTGCAACCAGTTATCTGCTGCCTTTTTTCTGTAAATCTGCTATTTGTAAACCCTTGGTTAGTCTCATAAAATATCTGTAGCTGAGCATTTTTTTTCTTGTGTTCTGAACATCATAAATGCTAGAAAGTCATAAGTAAGCTTATATATTTTTATGTGGTGCTTTTTGTTTCTTCACTTAGCTGATGCATCTAAAATTCAGTTAATGATTGAGATAGGAGAAGCCATACTCTTAATCACTGGGTGTTCTAGCTTCATCCAGAGAAAGTTCATTTTAATACAACCAAATGCTAAACTACAGCAATGAATAATACTGGGCATATCTAAAAAGTGGGACAGTCTGTTTCCTTGAAAGTACTAGCTATGAAAAGATTTAGTGTGCAGATAATTGTACATGAGCACCCCACAGTAAAATTTTAGCAGAGACGTATATATAGAGAGAGACCAGGAAGTATAGAATTATGTGTATCACTGGTAGACTGGTATTAGCATAAAGAACGTACCTGAAATAGTAACTTTTTAAGATTTAAAGAAAAACGGCAAGAAAAAGACAAAATAGAGGTATGTAGATAAATTAAAATGGAAGCAAATACCTTTCAGTAAAATATTTAGTTTTTATCTCATCGCTCATTAAAAAAAATAAATTCACTTGACTGTAGTAAAGTGGATCCTCCTGTACTTCCCCAATATGCTTGTGTGATAGCCATTGCAATATTCTCTTTTCCCACAGAATCCTCTAGAATAATTTGGGTGGGAGGGGATGAAATCCCTGCTTTGGTGGATGAACCACTGTAAATCTTGTGTTTGTTGTTAAATTTCCTGTAAATTCTAATCTGTGGACTCTCTGAACTGTAAAATTTATCATCAATTTAACTTTTCTACAATTGAGCAACTCAAATGTCTTTCGACAGTGTAAATGAGGAAAAAGTATCTGCTTAAATAAGTCCTCAGCTGTAGTTAAATACACCTTATATACCTTAAAATACCCTTAAATACCTTAGTATTCAGTTGAAACAAATTGATCCAAGAGATTTTAATTATAATAAATTGGTTTTATTTGTGTTTATAAAGGAGTGTGTTTGAATGTGCATAAGTACGTATTATCTGAAGCTAATATAATAAAATTTTGGCATATCAATTCTCTTAAAATGAATTAAGAAATAGCACCAAGATTTCTGTCTCCTAATCTTCTAGGATTTAATTTCTTTTGCTCTCTGATGTTGTTTTTAGGAGAAACCTTTTTTTAAAAGATCAAAATGCTACCTTTTTGGAGCTCTTCAAATATGTTTCTTGAATATGAAATCATTTTTATCCTTGGCTTTGTAGGAACTTTTGCATAAATCACATCACCTAATTTGGGACAGTTCTTAATATTTTGTGGTTAAAAACTGGGTTTAAAGAGAATATCTGAACTTGGGAACATCATTTTCAGAGTGGTGTGGGGAGAAAAGGATGGAAGGCACAAGTATGATGGCTGAGGAAAACAACTTTTTTTGAAAAGATGAACGGAAGAAAATTATGCTTTCATTTTCTTTCAGTCAGTTTCCTTCTTTCTTTTTTATTTCTTATAGGTGTCCTTCATTCAAAATCTTGTGTTTTGTGTGGAAAGAGCCTATCGGGTACCAGATTTTGGTGTCTGGGAAAGAGGAAGTAAATACAACAATGGCAGTCCAGAGCTCCATTCAAGGTAGGTGAGCAAATGTAGCTCTTTCAGTCAAAGCAAGTAAATGTGATATGAATAAAAAGAATTCATGGGGTGAGTTAAAAATAATAATGCGTTAAAATACTGTTTGAACTGAATTAAGGTTCTCTAAAGACTGACATATATTTTGGGAAAATGTGAATCCTGATTTCATCATATGCATGCTGAAATAACCGCATAGATGCTTAGCTATTTGAGTATTCAAATTCCAATAATTATGTGCAGCTGCATGCATATATTTCTGAAAATTGTGTTCAGATCAGTTCAGACTCTTGAGGCATGTGCAGTAGATTGGATTCACAAAAATGTTTAGGAATATCCTGATTTAAGATGTTGACTCATGAGTCTATATTTTCTCATCTCCACTGGGAGGAAGATGCTGGGCTGGGCTGGACACTGTGGAGGATAGCCTAGTGCACAAGTTCTTTTCCAGTTTCTTCAGATGCTACACGTAACTGGGCGTTGTGACCCCTGTCCTGTGAGACAGCTAGGAATGGTCATAACATTTTAATATTAGTGTGGTCCAGTTCAATTCAATGGAATTGCTCACATGCTGTCTATCTTGAATGACCAAATCTGTAATCTGACAACTTGATTTTTCTGGTGTTACTATTATTTTCTTCACTCTTTGACTTCTGAGATTTTATTAATCATAAAAATGACTATAGCTTGGATATCTTAGGATTTTTAAAATATCATCGATCATCATAATTATCGTGGGCTTGCAAATAATACGCTTGTGTTTTTTCCAGTCTTTGATGTTGCCAGATGAACCTGTGTTCTCATTTCAGAATGAAATAATTTTTCTTGGTTCACGTGTAGGCATGTATTTTAACCTACAGATACAATTACACATCATTGCAGCAAAGCACGTAATTTAGGTTTGTTTTTTTCAGGGCTTTTGTAGAGCTTTAGTACCAGTATGAGAACTGAAAACTCCAATTTGTTATTATATAACCTGCTTTATTAGTTTGTTGGATTTTTTTCTTCCTCCTATGTCTGTAAAATTGTCAAATGACAGACTACATGAGATACTTAGAATCATATACTTACTTCTGCATCTTGCCTTGCACAAATTCACAAAAGGAACACTGAAACTCCTGTCTTTCCTGTTATTTGCAGTGCTCTGGTTATTCAGTATGTGAATTTCCTTCAGGGAAAACTGAACATCTTTTAACCAGATGGAAATGGGCATGTATTCTTGTCTTAATCTAGACTGACATTTATAGGTTGGTTTTTCTAAGGGTGAAGTTTTATGAGATAGACTGAGCCAATCTAACAGATCATTGAGCTGGCACAAAAGGAAGTACAGAGCTTGGTCCTAATTTAAGAAGTAGATTTTGGTCATCAGAAGCAGGTATTGCCCCTATTTATCTTTCCTTGTGTGCGTGTTGATACTCTACTTCACTGTAGGAAGCCAGTAGACAATTTTCCTTGTTCTCATAAATCAGAAAAAGTAGAAGAGGAACATGTGCCAAAAGATGTGTTTAGATATTATTGAGGGAAGCTCTGGGTACACTAAAACATTCTCTATACTTTGTTATGCTCCTATTGTAGTGTATCCATCTAAGACATCTCTAAAAAAAATTTTAAAAAAATTCAAGAAGTAATTATAACTAATCAGGCCTAGTCATGAATGATACATGTATGTCTTCAGTGATTATGGACTCCAAACCAGTCATTTAAGTTTCAGTATTAAATATGCTGTACTCCTGGCTGTTAAAACTCACATTGTAAGTCTACATGCAGTGTGTGTTTGCTTTCAAAATTAGAAGTTAATTCTTGTCTTTTATTGAAAGAGGCTTTCTTTTTAAAGAAGGTGTTATATAATATGAAGTCCATGAATAATAACTGAAAATTATAGCCTGTGTTAGAAGATGCAGATATTTTAAGTCTTTACACAGTCTTCGTATTCTAGCTTAGTACAGTTCAAAACACTTCTAATAAATGATAAATTGCAAAACACTCTGTGGACCAGGTCTTCATTGATGTATGCAAATTGATGTCTTACTGGTTCAAAGGCAAGGTTTGTAACAGCTTTTATTATAGTGTGATCCCCTTCCCGTACGGCTGAACTTCTGAAAAATTAATTTGTCCTGTAACCATTTGATCAAGCTGTTCTCCAGGCATCTGCTGAGTACCTCTGCAAAATGTCTTTGACATTTCCCATATGTACTGTGAGAATAATGAAACTGCTGAAGTGCAGTCTTCATATTCCAAACCTAAGGCTGTAGAGCCTTGCTCAATCTTGCTCTTCTCTGTAGTGTAGGTATTATATTGCTATAGTGCTGTCCTCCTTGTTCTATTTTGTTTTGTCTAGTTATGAAATTATTGTTGTTGTGGGATTGTTTTTTGGTTTGTTGTTGGGTTGGTTTTTTTTTTTTAACATCCCTTGTGGTGTTTGACATTCCAGTTGAACTGCACAGTTCTTGGGTGGAGGCAAGAAACTGTGAATGGGAGGAGGATTAAGGATATGCTTTAAGGTGTGTTTTGATCAGCAGTAGCTAAGAATATCCAAATTTTAGTGTTTGTCCTCAGGTATTTTACTGAGAGGGTAAATCTAACAAAAATTACTGGGAATTATGAATGATGTTTAAGTGAATTTAATAATGCTTTTTTAGCAAGCTGGAAGTGTAATTTCTCTAGTTCCTCAGCTTCCCCTGCCCAAAATGTGGATCACAGTCAAATGCTACCCCTAGTATTATGATTGCAAGACTGCTCTTCATAATCCATGACAAATGACAATAGTAGGCGGCTACAGTAAGGTCTACAGATTGTGCCTGGGGAGGTTCAGTGTGGCTTTTAAGAAGAAACCTTTTCACTTGAAGCTCAGCAAAGCACCAGAGCAGGATACTCAAAAGAAGTTACAGAATCTCCATCCTTGGAGGTTTTTGAGACTTGTCTAGATGAGGCTATAGTTTACTTGAATTGGTATTGGTTATTGTATCTGGCTTCAAGTGAGATTTCATGTTGGACTAGATGAGTTCCAATGACCTTATGATTGTGTAAAATTTTCAGAGGAATATTTAAAGAGGGTTTGGGTTAGGCTTTGTTTTGGGGCCATCTCCAAGTAAGCATCTTTTTCTCTGGGAACGGAGTCCAGCAGGTTAACACAGCATGTTCATAGCAGACTGCTGAGTGGAGGAAGGAACATATTTATTAAAATACGTTTTTCCTTTAATTCATACTGTTAAAACAGTCCATTTTTTCTGTTATTAAATTATAGAGTATGAAGAATGTATTTTCTGTAGAAAGACATGAGCATAACTTTTATTAGAAAGCCTCTTTTCTAATTTGCTCAACAGGAAGACATTAATCGGTAGGAATGAAACAAGCGTCTGAAGTGTGATCATAGTTCTGAAGCATGTTGTGTTGTGTAATTGTTCAGTCTTTTGAAGACATACTTGATACTGTATTGATACTGAGGAGCTGTTCTCAGACTTTTTAAAGTAACTTCCACCTGTCAGTTACTCGTGAATCTTCTAGTAATCTAAGTAGTACTTGCATGTATGGTGAAGGGAATGCTTGATATACCATTGTAATGTGAAGAAATATTAAATGATAGGGGAAAGAAAGCAGTATTTTAATGTTGAGACATTTATATCATTTGCAAGTAATATTTTTGAGTACTGAAGTTTCCATGGGCTTTGAATAGCTAGAGGTAGAAAAATACTGATCAATTACAGTAGTTAGTATTGTAGAATGACTGAGTATGTAAAATAGAAATTATTTCAAGGAAGGAATCCATATTTGTCTTCAATTTTTTTCAAGCAGTATTGTTCTATATTGTAGATAGAGTGAGTAGTTTTACATTATCTGAATACCAGTGGTTGTTACCGTTGAACAACTATTACTTTACCTTTTTCAGTAACTTTTTTCCTCGCTCTGAAAATATCTGACTGTTGATATTAGAAGTGTTATTTGGAATGGCACAGAAGAATATGAGATTTTAAGTGTGTGGGATTTCTCTGATTTTCATTTTCTATGTATGCAGTTTGATAATAATATTTAACTCCTATGAAAAGTTCTGTTCTGAGTCATCACGCCAGTTTGTTTGATCAATTGCTAGGTGATAATTAAAATAGAGCAATTGTTAGAACAATTACATTTTTGTTTAGGTATTTGAAACAAAGCCAGAAAAATAATTATACTCACAACACTTCTGAATTCAGTTTATTCCTTCATCACATTCTCCAGTACCAAAAGCTTTCATCAGCAGATGATACCGAACTCAGGGATTTCACTACTGTTTGATAGCAGCTGCTCTGAGCAGAACTTAGTTACCCTAATCAGCTTTCTCTTGTTGAACCAATTAGAATTAAATCCCATGACTACTATTTCTGGCAATGTTTCAGAAAGAAAGATGGAATTTTATAAACCTGTTGGTAATAGTTAAAAAGAATTATACAATCTGAAATCAGTGTCTGAAGTACTTCTAATATTAAAACCAACCCAGGTAAAACAGTACTTAAAGTAAACAAAATCTATTACTCTGCACTGAATTTTTTTTTCTATTTTCAATATTTTCTGTGTAATCATAATTGGATCCCATCTTTAAAATATGGAGTAGTTAGTAAACATTTGAAAATTGACATTTTATGTTAATAAATAGTACAAATCAGTTTATTTACAGTAAGGTAAAAATGCTGCATGGAGTATAGTAAAGCACAGTCCCTGTTTGCAGTTTTCTGACAAATTGGTTACTCTAAGGTTTTTTTAGGCTGGATAGTGCAGTTGTTTGTCTATACTATTACAACTCCTCTTACGCAGAACTTGGGAATTATTGGTGATTATTTTCTGAATATTTTTTCTAATGCAGTGTTGCTTCATTAATTTTTATAAATAAAATATATAGGGCTGACTTATTCAAGAAGTATGTACTCCTAATTTGTTAGTTTTATTATTTCCCTGCAAGCGGAGTGTGGCCCTCAGACTCGTAAGGATGCTTTAATTTTTCACAATCATGACTCTCTCTGTGCCAGCATTGTTCTCGTGTTATCTGAGCACATGGATCCTCTGACAAACTATCTTTTTTGTTCCTTGGTTGGCAGTACCGTGTACTTTTTATCCCAAATGAAAGATGGCAAGAAAAATGAAAGTGTAGTTGACTGAGTGGATAATCAGTTTTAGAGAAAAAAGGATATAAACTTTTAACTCCTTTTTTTGTCCTTTTTTTAAAAGTGAGTATTTCAAGGAATTGCTGTGCTAATAAATAAACTATTAAATTAATTGTTATATTCTGTTTGTCCCAGACTTTTCTTGGTTCTTAAAACTTCAAACTTTTCAAGTATCCATATATAGCAGTGTGGATGTTTGAGAGTTCTTTTTTGGTATTGTTTTGTGTGTGTGTTTAGTTTGGTTTTGGTTTTCTCCAAATTTGTGTGATGTGTTCAGTTGGAAAAAACACAGTAGCTGCATCTAAATGGTTGTTAGCTGCAGACAGTGTCAACAGCTTCCTCTCCCTTAGAGGGAAAGGCTTTATGGAAAGATGAACCTTTCATGTCTTCTTTCCACAGATTTTTATCTTTCTAAGGTTGGAGGCTTTCTTCCTGCAGTGTTGATCTATGTCCTTGTACTATGTTCTGTCACTTTTGTTTACCCTTATGGTCTTTTTTTAACTTTGAATCTTTTGTCATGTCAGCCTGATTCATTCTGTTTTTTCTTCTTTCAGTCTTTTGCTATATGTCTTCAGATTTGTTAACTTTTAAAGGTTACAAGGTAGACATCTATACTTTACTGTTATTTTGCAGTCTTCCTTTTCTATTGTCACATTTATTATTGTTTTTTGACTAAACATATTTCAAATTAATTGTCAGCTACTTGGAAAGTAGAGCTCCTATCTAAAGGAATGGGCAGTGAGTAAGAAAGATGAAACTTGATTCTGGAGGAGCTTCAAAGCTGGGACAGACATTTAGGGATAGGGACAGACAGGGATATTGACATGGCATGTCAATAAAGTCAATAAATCACTGTTTTAATTTATATAGAAATGAAGCAGAGACAGATAAAGGTGCATTGGTCAGAGGCACTGTAGTTAAGGGAGGACAAAGGCATAATTCTGAGTTTTAGCTTTATGAATAAAGTTGGGAGAATAATACTAGGTTTTGTTTTACTGGATGCTCTCAATCTGTTTTACCAGATCGCCTAAGAGAATGTAAAAGGTGTCTGCTTTATTAGCCAGACTTCTGTAGTATTTCTTGTTCCTATACTTTTACGTCACCACTTAGTAAGCAGTGCAGAGTCCTTTCCCTACTTTAGATGCTTGTATTCAATAGTAGAACTGTCAGAAATCTGGTACTGCTATATAATAAGTTTTTTAACTCTAGCACTGTTGGGTACTTGCTCATTTAATATTTTACTTCTTGATGCCCTGTGACCTTAACATCTACAATTTTGGAATCAATGTGCAAAAACTTAGCGTTTTATGTGTATGTCAGTGCTTTAGCTCCTTACTGCAGTTAATGGACATATGTGAAGTTGGCCTGTCTGTAATTATGTATTATTTAAAGCAATGTTTCAAAATTCAGCGCTCTGTCATACTTCAAATTTCATATAAAACTGTCAAATGCATGTAGATTTCTATTAGATTATCTTGAGCTTTTCTTCAAAAAAATCATCAAAAGTGTGTGCATTGAGAGGGAATGCTTTTTTTTTAAATACAAGGAAAGTATAAGACTACTTTTTTTAATGAAAAGGCCTTGTAAGAGTTGTCTTGTGTATATTTTTATATGTACTGTATAGTTTTCATATCAGTAACAAATTATATTCTAGTTCATAATGATTTAAAAATTTTATAATGATTAGTGATTTTAGTGCTTATTGTCTTTAAACAAACTTGCTAACTTGGAAGCTTGTTGGGAGTATTTCTGGGTCTTGTTTTCTTCGTGATGGATACTATTCATGGAGTAAGTGAAATAAAAGATGTTTCACTATATGGTTGACATCACAAAATCCTCCTTTTCTGAATCCAAATTGATGGGTTCTTTTATTATATCAAAAGCTAGTCAGAAATCAGTCTTCTAAAGTTTAATGCTTGAGCGCTGGGTTGAAAAATTGCGCTGAAGTAAATCCTCTGTTAATACACTATTAGCAAGACCTTGAAATACATAATGCCAGATGTCTAGTAGCAAGGTGAGAGCAGAAGTGCTTTTTCCAGATGGTCTCTGATACCTGAAGACATAAAAATGCTGAAAAGTATTTTTAAAAAAAACCCACCACCAAACAACCCTGTTTGCTGCATCATCATTTTATTAAAATAAAGGTTAAGCACAAAATTCAAATTAAGAAAAGATTATAGCTCTGAAAGCTGTCAAATGTGTTAAATTTTAGTCTGGGCTTCAATTATGACACCTCTGTTTTTTTGTTGTCGTTTTGTTTTCTCCTCAGCTCTGTGGGGCTGGCAAAAGCAGCTTTAGAAGCAATTAATGGTTTCAATCTCTTTGGAAATCAGGTAATAAAAATGTTTGTTTTCTCTCCTTTTTTTTTTAGCAGTAATGATTTACGCTGTGGATCAGAGGATATTTAGAAATATCTAGCACAGTTAGACTCCAGCTTTAAAAATAGATAGTTTGCAAATTGATTGCTCCTGTGTCAGCTACAGAATCGTCTGATAAAATCATTAGTGTCCTTACTATGAAGATTTCCTTTTTTATTTAAAAAAAAATAATCTAAAACGATTGCAGGTTATTCTGAAAAAGGACTTGGTTGCCGTAATCCTTGGTTGAGCATAATACAGTATACCTCTACCTACAAGCCTTACCTTAATTCTGTCTTCTTCCTTCATGTGGCTTTTGATCAAGATTTTAAACAAGCTAGTTGTACATGATTCCACTGCTTTGCTGGGTTTTAATTTCACAGTAATTTCAATGTGTTGCATAGTGGTAAAATCTTTTCCCATCCTTTCTCATGGCTTGGATCAATTAAGAAAGCAAGCCTTTTCTTAGATTTTTGTCTCTGACTTATATTCTCCTTCTATGTGCATCTTTTTTTAAGTGTTATACCTACAGGAGTCTATAGCTAAAATAAAAGAATACTCTTCCAAAGTAATGGTCTAGAAAATGTACAAATGGAAGAGATAAGTCATAGTCAAGCTACCAGTGTTGTTAATGAATGGAAGTGAAGGGTAGGAGTGTGGCTAAAAAGAAAGTTGGATAGCATCAATTGAGTGTAGAAATAGTTATAAAACTTGCTGGTGAGTTTTGTCTGTAAATTGTGTGGAAGGGAGAAATAGGTTAGTCAGAAAGTGGTGAGCTCAGTACACTTGAGTACAGCTTTCCATATTCCAGTTTTCGTGGAATCTCTCATCCTTTTTGACTGGTAACTGATGGACCTTGCTCATATGCCCAAATGTCTGTATTTCATAGAAAGGAAACATTAATTGATGAAGCATGTTTTATCTCTTCTTAGGGTAGAGTAACATTAGAAAATTAGTTTAAAAAAATGACATGCATTTACATGAGTAGCATATTTTTATACTTAATTTTTCTGAAGTTAGGCACTATATGATCCTTTTGAACTTGAAGTACTATTTGTATGTATTTTGAGTAAAGTTTCTATATATTCTAGCCAGCTTCAAGGTAGGACTTCTCTTTCTTTGTCTTTCTGTAATACCAGTGCTCTCCCTTGTGTTGTAAGTCAGATGGGGCTGACTTCCAGATTGTAATATTTGTCTGTTTTCAAATATTCCACTTCAAGAAACTTGGTTAAATATACTGATTTGCCATAAAGAAGATAGTACAATGAAGAGAAGTTATAAATGGTAAAAGGATAAATGGTGAATAAGGGGAATTCTTAGGTGCTCTTTGTGTGAACTAATGAGTATAAGCTAGGTCAACTATAATGATGTGACTGAGAGACAGTCCAAATTATGTTCCAAGTTCATTTCTGAATTGCTTGAATTATTAAAACATTCTCAGTTATTTGTGTCTCCATTTTTCTATTGGTAAAACAGAAAGTATAGATTGAAACAGACATATAAAACAATTATTAACACTGTTGGACAAAAAGTTCTTCCTTATAGCTTATTCAGATAAAAACAACTGTTAAACTAAACTTTTTAGAGCTATTCAGATGTCTGGGATGAAAAATATAAATTACAATTTGTTTTAAATAAACTGACACAGAAGTACAATCTACTGATTCAAAGGTATACCACTTACTGTTATTAGACCCTTCTTTGTCTTATGGCATAAAACAGGAGATCCTCCTGAACAGGGATTTCTGACTCTGTAGATTTAGGCATCCATTGCCATTTTTGTGGATATCCATTTGTGGTGGGGTTTGTGGGTTTTGGGGGGATTTTTTTTGGTTGGTTTTGGTTTTTTTTTTTTTTTCATCTACGTATTTGTACTAGTACTATAGTACAATAGAGTTGTTCGGTTTAGAGTCTGTTCCTCAGGAAATGTTGGTGGCTGTTGCCTATGAGTGGAGAAGTATGAAAGTGCTCTTTATGCATATACAAATACACTGTTTCCAAAAATTAGGTGTAGATTTGGTTTACATATATTTTAAAAGCTGATGTTACGCCTTAAGAACTAGGAGATACTAAGGATCTTAAATAATGATCAGACATTTATACACACATTGTCAATATTTCAGAAAAAAACATTTATCTACTTATCTTTACCTTCCCAACATTCTCAAGCAGCAGTAAATGTAGCTGCTGGGGTTTTTTTAAATGATTTTTTACTGAATTCTGAAATAGATTAATAAATTGCTGAACCAAAACCAGTTTAAATGCTTTGAGAGTTTATTTCCAAGATATTTAGCATAAGCAGAAACCATTTTGACCTTCGGTCTGTGGCAGAGTTTGCCTTTGTGCTTAGCTCCAGCTGTGTTCCAATAGCTTTGAGAAATCCTGCTGAGCCCTTCAAGAGAAACTTGTTTGCACCTGCAACTACACTGGTGCAACCTGCATAAATCATTGCTGGGGACAAGAAGACTGCTCAGCCTTTCCGTGCAGATTTTTTTGCTCACATGGTGGATGCTGGAAGAGACTAATAAATACAAATATGTAGTATTGTAGCTGTGCTCTCACACATGTATGTGTGTGATATATCTTTGAGTATATCGTGATAGGTCAGTTCTCTTGTGCATTCATAGATGCACCCAGAGCAGACAAAATAAAGGTCTCTTATTGTTGATACTCACATTGAACTGTTCCTTCCCTCCCTCCCTGAATTATAGACAACATTAAAAAATAATATATTTCTGTAAGAAATCATACTACCATTTGTTCTGTAACAAAGCACTGCTTCACTGATGTTCAAATATTTTTAACGCATCCTTTGCTATACTTTTTAGATGCCAGATACAATAAAGAACAATTATGAACTGAAAAATGATTGGCTTTTTGTTTAATCTGAATTTTACATGCTTTGACGTAAAAAGGAGTTCTTTCATGGTTTTTAAATGCTAATAATTTTCATCTCCATCATACCAGAAGTATTTCATTAAAAGTAGGAGTTATAAGCATAAAAATACAGTCAAGCTGTAATCCTAGCGTTCCCTCAGTAAAAGATTTATTTACACACTGAGAAGAGAATTTTTAATATAACAGATAAGCTATTTAGTTTCTCATTATTTTGCTTTATACCCTATGCTAGCATAGGATACTTTTATTCCCAGTGTATTGTGCATCTCTGAAATAATAGTTATAAATCTATATAAGGTAGGTAATGTGTGTGATATTGGCATAAGAATTCTGAACTGTGCATTGATTGTAGCCAGATCCTCATATCATTGTATCATCCTATGTTCTGTTGAAGTTTGTGATGAAGAACTGTAAAAGTAGGCCTGATTTTTTATTTTTTTACATTTAGGATACAGTGTGAACTGATTGCGTGTCAGTTCATGTTTTTACTTAATCACTTTAGAATCATCACTACTAAAAGTACTGCAACTTATTTTATCTTTTTGTGGGCTTGATATCGTTAACCCAATCCTCTGGTTTCAGAGTATCATGGAGTACAAATAGCTTAGAATTTGTATCATTAATGTAAGATTTCCATTTTAGCTACAATACCTTTTAGAAAAAATTACATATCAGCAAAAAAACTACATAGGAGGATGTGTGTTTACTGGCAATGTAAGTTAATGAACTAATGAATTTAAGTGCATGGTGCATGCATGGATGCACTAAAATGGATTGCTAGCGACAAGATGAACACCGCTTCAAGCTTGACCTAGTCATAGTATAATCAATTGTTTGTATATGAGCTACATGTCCTATATCAGTTTGTGGAAAAAATTATGCATTAAAAAAAATCAAGCCTTTGTAAGGTGTCCTTACTACAGAACTTTACAGTCTTTAGAGAAGTGAAAAATAGTTCATTTGTAAAACAAGATACTTGTGGTTTTATGAAGTGCAAATTAGTCTGCTTTTGAATCCCCAAAGAATCCTTTACTGAAGAACATATTTTGAAACTACATGTTCACCCGTGTAGACAGATTGTGTTCAGAGTTTGTAGATGAATTTAGAGATTTGTGAATAATCAGAATCTGGATTAAGAAGAAAATAGGAGAATAACAAATCATCAAAGCAAATGTGATTATTTATGTGAATTCTTATCTCAGTGCTATTCAGTATATCTTGCTAGAATGATTAAGAGAACAGAGAGATTATTTTCCATGAGGACAGTGGAAAAACATGTTTTGTTTAGCCTAGCGAAACAAAAGCTGAGTATTTGTATGATAGCTATGCATAATTAGAGTATGAGTAAAGAGTAGCAAGAAAAAATGTCTGTTTGTAAAGCCAAATGAATGGATGCTAGTACTGGCACAAAAAGAAGGATGGTTAGGTAGTTATGTAGAAACTTAGTTGGAAAATGAAGTTTTTAATAATTAGAGCGGGTGGGTTCTTGGAACATCCTTCTTAAGAGAATAGTATACCAAAGAAACTGACTGGTTTTTAGGAGAAATTTGGTGAATTTATGAAAATTAGTGGTATGGTATTTATGACAGTAACAGAATGAGTTCAGTGTTGAATGTGTCTTCCAGCGGTATAGTGATACTGAGATTCATTATCAGTTACAACATATATGAAGATATCCATTCATTAACAACCTGGATTGAGTTTCCAAGAAATTGCCTACTGATACCTTTAAATGCTGTTGATTCTGTTTAAACAGTGTTTCAGCTATGGGCATTTTTCTGGCTGTTTCAGGAAGTACCAAAAAGCTGACAGAGATATACTGTGAAATTACAGAATTTCACTAGGAAACGGGTTTTGCTAAGGAGTAGATGTTGATACCATTGACTATACAATAGCTGAAAAGCAGGTCACTTTTATTTGCTGTGGAAGTCCTTTTCCAAAGCAGTACCTCAGGAGAATATCCAATTATTTATGTTCTAACTGACTTCTAATGAAATATGCAACATCACTGTTTGGAACATTTCCTGCAGTCACAGGGAGGGACAACTACTTTTTTGCTTGTCCTTAATAAAGTCATTGTTTTTCAAGAATTAATGGGAGAGTTCATAGCTTGAATGAATCATATAATTCATAATCATTAGTAGATAAAACCGTCAAATTTTGGCTATATTTAAATTTGTTTGAAAACTCAAAACGTTTTCAACTTGATGATGTGGTACATTTTCTGATGAAAATTACGAGCTGCCAGACTATTGCAACATAACCTAAATAAAACAAACTAGTTAGTTTCACCAGGATATGCTAACCGTTCTTCCCTTCCCCTTAAGTAAATTTAATGTTCTGTTTACAGGGCTGCTCTTGGTCTGTTATATTTGTGGATTTTGATGCCCATAACCGTAACAGACAGACTCTCTGTTCATTGCTACCCCGAGAGTCAAGGTCTCATGTAAGTAATTAAATGTAATCCACCTCAACAGAATATGAAGAAAATAAATGGATATGAACATAATTCATAGTTCTCTGATGGCCATTAATGTTCTGCTTAGTAAAGATAGGAGTTTGTTGGGAAGATGTTAAATTTTTGCTTCCTAAATGTCACTGCAATGTAGTTGTTTCTCTGAAGTGTAATTACAATGGCATTCTTTCTTTTATGAATATTTAGGTTAAAATGGTAGTTTGTTGGTAGCTTTCTAAACAATTTTAAAATAAAATTTAAAATAATAATGATCTGCAGTAACTTAAGTAGGATTTGCAGTCTTGGTGATTGTTTTTCTTTTGGCCTAATTTCAACTATACACTCAGTGCCTGCATTATTGAAGCGCTTTATTTTAGCTTTAATTCATTCTTTTGTCTAGAAAAGAAGCCTTTAAGGTTGGCTTTTCATAAATTGCTGAATATGGGAGATTTCTTATTATAAGCTACTGTTACAAACAAGTAACCTCAGTGAGTAAATGTGACATAAGCATAGATTAATTTAAAAAAAATCTGCTTCAGTAGTACCGTCAAGGTAAATTTGGGTTTTGAAAATCAGTAATTTAAAATGAGTGATAATGGAGTTCTACCACTTTCTTGTTCATTCTGGAACATAATAGCTTTTTGTTCATGAAACAGACTATTAATTTTCAACATTAATAGTTTACTCATTGTGTAGAAGAATTATAGCAGAGTTGTAATACTGGGTAATTAAAATAAAAGGCACTGTCAGCTGCTTTTTTTATAGTCTAATGGTCTTTTAGAACTCTTTTGCTGTTTATTATTTGCTGGAGACTTGAAATATTCCAACGGAAGCTAATTTCATAAGTTACTTATGCTATAGAAACAATCTTTGTGTCCTTTTTCTTTTATGGGTTCATGACAATGATACTGGCAAAAAAATAGGTATTTTAAATGGTTGAATATCTTAGATATATCAGCAGAAAGGAATAACAAAACAGTGCATGACACAAAAAAGTAGTTTTAAGCTTAGTGAAACCCCAGGATTAGAACTGGTCCATAGTGGTGATGCACCAGTTAGTAATTTTTCCTGTGCTTTTAATTCATGACAGTTGCACATGGTTCTTGAGTGATGCTACTCATATTTTTTCCTGAAATTATTCCCTTATTACCTTATTTGTAAATCAGATAATCTTTTTTGTTACAGCACCTGAAGAATACTCCTGAAAAAGCTTTTTTGAAATGATGATTTAATCATAGTTACTTTTTAGCATTGCACCTTTATAAAATGTTTGTGATTCTTTTTGAGCATGGGATACCCAAATATTTGTGTTTCCTCCAGGAGTAACCCAGAGGATATTTTTTGTTTCCAAAGCCACAAAGTTCTAGAATGTATTCACTTATCCCTGCAGACTATCAACTCTAAAGTAGGTCAGATTTTGAGTCAAATGAGTTCTCTTTTAAATCATATATCTGAATATTGGGTTTGTAGTTTATCCTTACACATCTCTGGAAGTTGTATTTTGCCCATTATTTTAATATATTAGTACTATTATTTTGAAAAAAATAAGGTTATGTTCCAAGTGTATATTTCACTTAGTAAGTTAAACAGTCTTTGTGCATCAAGTAATTGTCAGAGATCTAATTAAATTTGTAATGTGCTATTTCTCTCGCTCCTACAGAATACAGATGCAGCTCTTTTGCCCTGTCTCAGTTATCCTGCATTTGCTTTGGATGATGAGGTTTTGTTCAGTCAAACACTAGATAAAATTATGAGAAAATTGAAAGGAAAATATGGGTTTAAAAGATTTCTGAGAGATGGGTACAGAACAGCGCTGGAGGACAAAACACGACGTTATTATAAACCAGCAGAAATTAAGGTAAAGGACTATCAGGCCTATATAAGGGCAAGTTTTGGTTTTCTAAAATGTTTTGCCAGTACTTAATAAACAAACAAACCAACAAAACCCCACCCAAAACAAGATCCCAAAAAAAACCCAAGAGAAAAGAAAACAAAAATGGAACCCCCTGGTATTTGCAATTTGAATTGCACAGTGATTCCGAATGGCTTCAAGTGAAGGAGATGCATTTTGTAATTTGGCATGTGCAGTTTTGAGGGATTGCTAAATCAGCAAGTTAGTTGTTGATTTGTTTTGTAATGAATGTGCTTCCATTTACATCTAGGGTACAGTTGATTTCACATAACAAATAAGGAAGTTATTTATCATTTAATTTCACAGCTGACTACAGTCTGAGTGTATGGAAAACAACTTTGCTTTTGACCACAGTGTTTATCAGTAAAGGTTATCTAAATGAAAATTTACTTTTTTTTTGCTCACTAATAGTTTCTCTGTGGAAAATAAAAGATAGATTATATAAATATTCTGCTTGAGAATGAGCCACAGCATATGCAAAAGCACAGTTAAAGCGCCCGTAGATTTAAGAAGCTGTAAGCTAAACAAAAAGCTGATGTACTAAAATGTTTTTGCTTCATGTCTGTCTTTTTTTTTTGAAATTTTTTAATGGGATATTCAAAATACATTTCCTTAAATCAAAATGATGAAATGTCCGATTAATTTTTCTTCTTTTCAGCTTTTTGATGGCATTGAGTGTGAATTCCCTCTGTTTTTTATTTTCATGATAATTGACGGTAAGTATAGCTTTACATTCCTGTTCTTTAAAGGCGTTAGAGAGATGAGCCCTTGGAGGAAAGATACAAAATGATTATCCTGCCAAAATAAACCATAATGCAGTGACACTAAATATCTCATTGAGAGTTCTGCCTCATGGGTTAAAAAACCCAAGCACCCAGCCCCCCCCGTATTTCAGCATTTTTAATGTGAACGGTTTTTAGAATATAACTTGATATGGATTTTTTAAAAGCTTAAAGCTGTGACATTCAGTCCTACGTTGCCTTTTAAGCCTTAAAAACTTTCACAGTATATCAGAACTTCGCAGCAGCTTGTGAGAGGAAAGGAAGTGGGAAGAGAGAACACAGACAACTGCATGTTGCAGCAGGTCTTTTCAAGTTGGATGTTCTGTGGTAATTGAAACAGAATTCAGAAGAGAAGAAAGCGAACCAGAAAAGGCCTTGTTTCTCTTTGATATGCCTGTGCTTCCTGGCCACATTTTTGCACATAGCCAGTTAGTCTGATTTAAAAAAACAAAAAAAGCACAATGTAAAAAAAAAAAAACCAACCCACTACCTAGACCTTGTCTTGAGGGTAGAAGATATACCAAAAAAGTTCACAGGATGATTTCAGGATAGAAGCTAAAACTCACATAGAACAAAAGTCTGAATAAGAAAATGAGTAAGGGTTACAGCCATCAAAAAGACTTGTAAGTGGATGAAAATCTGGCCATCTGTTTATTTTCCCTTTAGTGTGTGGAATAGTTTTCAGATAAAGATGGTGAGGGTCATAGAAATCAGCTGCCTGTCTAGACTCCTCTGTGGCCACCCACAGATTAAAATTTTTTGTTTGAAGCTGTAATAAGGTTTCACAAATTTTTTTTTCTAAAGAAATGCTTGACATTTTTCAAAGAGTGATGCCCAAAACTGAGGAGAAAGGCACTGATATTTAATGCTGCCCACTTGCAGTTTTGGGAAGAATGAAAAAGATAATTGTCTTTAACTGAAGTTAGCAGAAGAATAAAGAAAGCATTTTGCTCTTCTTGCATTACAAGGTAAAAAATACATATTTTGCACATAGTGTGCTTGTCTTTTTTTCCTGTACCACAATTTCATCAAACAGAACAATTTTGTTAGTAGATTTTTGCACATATCTCCAAATCCACAGACTTCCTTAATGCAGAATTTCAAGTGTATACAGAGTGATTTAAACTGCAAAAAGACAATGAAATAGAAGGAGTAGATTACAGTTGAATGTCTCTATAATTAAAACACTGAAGAAAGTTCAACCTGCTGCATTGTGAATACTGGTTCAGCTGAAAGCATATTTGCCCATCCAATACACTTGCAGAGTACAAAGGAAAGCCTTTTCAGCAAAGTATATTAAGCTACTGAATATCTAGGTGACTCCTGATAGCTGGATTTTGTTACCTGTATAACAGCAGGATGGTGCTCTATTAAATAAGGAATGAGAGAGTCCTGTAAATCAGAGTCCATAATCCCCTGATTTTGTTCACATCAGCAAAATTTCTTTCCTAATTTCCTTTTTGAAAGATTAGCAGAACATATTCAAGTAACTATATATTTACTTATATTTTATTTTCTCAAACTAATTAGCTAATCTACTTTTCTGTTTTGTCAATGACAGCTTTTTAGGATTTGTAAGATATGGAGAATTAGAACAGTTTTGGCAAGTAGATACTATGGAATTAGTTATGCATTTTCTAGTAGTATTAAGAACACTGTTTTATTCCTCATGGATGATGATCATTATTATGCAACTGTTATCTTCACTAGATGATTCTTCTTATGAAAGCAATTGTATTATCACATAAATGCATCTTGTTATTCTTTACAGCATCTGCTAATAAGACTAAATTACAAATAGTCAGAATATCGTATTGCTCTTATGTCATGACTGTGCCCAAGTGTTTTGAAATAGTTCAGTGTGTCACTTAAACACACCATTTTTTGTGTGCAAACTTTCATTGCATTTGTTTCTCTTGGCAAGTGATTTCATTTTATATATATATACACACTTGGGAATATTTGAAAATATAATGAACAACACTTGTCAAGCTTTGTTTTTGTATAGACCACTGAAGCATGGAAAGAAAGAAATCTCTATACAGCAGTCAGATTCCAGCTTTCTACTGCACTCTGGCTTTTCAGTAGAATAATTTGTTGGATATTCTTAACACAAAAGATAATTTTTTGTGATAGAAAAAATAAGTATTTGTGTAATATGTATATATATAATTGTGAAATAACATAAAAGTTATGTATTTGTGTAATATGTATATTGAGACATATGAAAAAGGTCACAAAACCTAACAAAAAACATATCTAAACTTAAACATAAAAACCAATAACAAACATATGTAAACATATTATACACAGATACATCTGTATGTATACATGAATACATATAATACACACATAAACATATCTAACAAAAAACATATCTAAACTTTTTCGGAATAAAACTGTTCTGGTATAATTGTTCTCAGTGGATGAGTTTGTGGTTTTCTTTTGTCTTATTTTTGCCTTTCAGTATTCACCCTTCCTAAGAATACAAAAAGTCTGCTTTAGTACTAATTTCCTGTTAGGATTTTTCTCAAAAGGAAATAGCTTAGGACTTCTGGGTAGTAGATATGCATCTATAGATGTGGAAAAGTCTTGAACTAAATAAATCAATATAACTATTTTTTGGATAAGACATATTTGAATAGTATTTTTGAAAGCTTTTTGACATTTCTGGTTGAATGTGTAGGTAATTTTCTAGGATAAGGTAAGGAGGGAAACAGTACAGCTATTTTTAATAATATGGAAGAATATGGTAATTGGAAAGGAAAACCATGGAAATAACTTAGTGAAGGATGTACAATGAAAAGATTTCATTTGACTTGTTCCTCTTTAAATGTTAACGAATGTTCTATTTTAAAATGTCAGTGTAACTTGTCAAGTTCATCCACGTTTTCCTTGATGAACAGAAATGCTTTTGGTATTTTTCATATATCTTTTCATGTAAGAACTTTTGATGAACTGAACACTGGTCATGTTAATATTCATCAGATTCATTTTGGGATGACAAAGTTCTGCTAGAAAAACTTGTAAGATACTGGTACTCCCAGTTTACCAATTTCTCCCCAAAAGCAGCATCATAGAGTTGACTGTTCTGTTTAATATCTCAAGGTGAGTCAGCAGTTCTGAACAATGATAATAAAAAGATATAATAGTTATATAACTTACCAATGTAAACATTCCATCTAATCTTTGGAGGGGAATTTTTCAGTTTACTCCTTCAAATTCCTTTTGTATTTATTTATTGGGATTTCTAGGCAACTCACTCCTAGATCAATTTGCAACTCTATCCTAAAGATTTAGAAGCAGCCTGTTTGTCTCCACACTAGCACACAAGCTCTGCTTCTTCATTCTGCTATAATTAAGGAAGTTATTTACAGCTAGCTGGGCTACTTGTCTGTGTCCAGTTCTGAGCCCCTGTAAGTTCACAGCTTTACTGTCCCATGTAACTTGCCATCGATTTCAGTTTAAGCTAATAAGAGACTGGCTGATTCATGCTCCCGGTGAGATTTAGCTGTAGCAGTGAGGATCTACAGTCTAGTCTTTTACTTTTCATGAATTATTTAATGTGTAGGCACTACCCCATTGAAAATTAAACACTAGATTTTTTTTCTTCTTTTATGAACATTAAGTTCACGGAAAAGTTAGTTCTTTCAGTAAATCAATTATTGTTTGGTTATTTTTAGGAGTTTTTAAAGGAAATCCTGCACAAGTAAAGGAATATCAGGATCTTCTGGATCCTTTGCTTCAGCATACATCTGAAGGTATTATCTGATAATCATTCTTCTAAAAGACTGTAGCTTTTTACTTATCTGAAATTATTAAAATACTGACATTCCTGTTAATGGATATTGCAGAGGAAAAATAATAGTATCACTGTGTTTTCTGATGGCAAAATACTAATGCTCAATGTAGATACATTGCATCATAAAGTGTGATAATAAAAGTAATGTTGTCTGCAAAAATGCTACTGATACAAATGTAAGATTTACGCTGTAGCCAGTGATTCCTCCCCTCCTTCACCTATGCTTCATTATTTACAAAGTTCACTTTGACTTTGCAGGAAAATATTAAATAGCAGATTGTTTCAGTGTTCCACCCGGATACAGTTGAGAATTACTCTCATCATTCATTGTCACTTAACTTCAAAAAATTTAAAAAATAACTTGGTATATGCATATGAATTTTTTCTAGCTTATAGCAGTGAAAGCACCAACATGTTAATTTTAGTACAAACGTTCTCTTACTTAAATTGTGCATGGTTAGTTTGAGTGGGAGGAAGAACAAAATGGCCTGAGAACAGAACAAGCTTCAATATACTGACAATCCAGTTTTAAAACTCAGCATCTTTAGTCACCTGTTCTTGGCATCTGTGGTAACACAGATGCAGAATATTTTAGTCCAACTCATTCTTTAAACTTAGAATACTTGTTGAAGTGAACTAGTTTCCGTAAGAAATACAAACATTTCCTTACCAAAGTTTCATTCCATAACAAATTTCCTGACCTTGGTGATCATTGCTTTTTTCTGATTATTAATGAGTTTGTCAAGTTCCATGGACACTAAATTAATCTTGTGGTTCCTCTTGTTGATTGTCATCAAGAATGTCTCATCTTGAAATTTCTGGATGTGTTTTGATGCCTGACTCATTTGAATAGTCCATCTCTAATAACTCTCACTTTTCAACTTTTCTCAGCTTCTTGCCAGTAATTTTTTTTTGGTGTAAGCAAATAGTCATCTGCAGCTTTATTCTGTTTATCACTTGCTCTTTGTCCAAAGAAATTAAAAATTAAAGCAGTATTAAGGTGAAATTTAATTTTGGAGAAAGCATATTAATTTGCTTTTGTATTGCATATAATTAGGTCAGTCATTTGTATTCATGTTTCTAAATTCCTGACTCTCGTCCGGTTAAAAACTGGTGAAATAAAGGTTATTAATGTGCAATGAGCAGTAATACTTGGGGCATAATTCTAGATACAAGATATGCTATTTTCCAGTGAAGAAGTTATGCCATTTTGTTTCATGATGTTTCAAAATTAAAATGCTGTTTTTAACTTGGTTTTGCATACTTGCAAAAAATTATAACTTTCATTTAATTAAATGTTTTACTGCGTTTGACCAAGATTTTAGTTTTAAAACTAAAACCCCAAGTGTTTTGCTCTAATGCAGCTTTCATTTCTTTTGGTTATGGTTTGTCAACTGTACTGCATTTTGCTTTAGGTGAAAAATTTTTTTTTCTTTTTGCACAGTAAGTTACTACACAGACAATGTGTTGTTCTGCAAAGAAATTCTGTGGAAATGTTTGGTGAAAAATAGTTTTAATTTTGACCTGGGTTTCCTATACTGATTGTGGTTTTGAGAAATAACAATGAATGACAACAGTCTGTTCAGTCAAATTGTTGCTAGAGTATACTTTTTTCCTGTTTTTAATCCACTTCAGGTTTCTTAGAGGACTACAATTAAATAATAAGGGAAGTGGAATTTATTTACTTACTGTACTTATTTTAAAACTCTGTAGGATGTCCTGTTGTACCCAAGTATTACTATGTGCCAGCTGATTTTGTTGAACTGGAAAAGAAGAACCCTGGCAGTCAGAAACGGTTTCCTAGTAACAGTGGACGTGATGGAAAGTTTTTCTTGTGGGGACAGGCAGTTTACATCATTGCAAAACTCCTGGGTAAGAGGCTGAGGAAATTCTGTCAGTTTTGACTCGTCAGAAGTGAAGGATATTTATCTTGTTTATGTTTTTCTTGAATCCGAGCAAATACATTGGCTTGAGTTTTGAATGGACTGTGGGTGGCATGTGTGTCCTCTGCTTTGGTATATATGTGATAGGCAAAAATTCTTTTTTATTCTTTATGTTAAAATTTTATGCTGCATGAAGCATACTATGGAGCTTACTGGAATATTTTATAGAATACTGAAAGTCTTCTAAACATGCTAGGTTTCTTTTCTGCTGTTTCTTTCCCTGGCTTTCCCTCTTATTTAATTTTTTTCATAACAAAATATATTAACGTGACACTTTCTGGTTAACTATATCAGCTGCACCTGTACAGTGATGTTTGTAAGTGATCTATAGCATTTCATTCAAATTATTTGATGCTTTAAGCAAGACAGGTTTAAATTTTGAATAGTTGCAGTCTCAGGTAAATTTAATGTTTTCTTCTATCTGTGTTGTTTTTACCCTTCCTTTAAAATAGAAGAGACTAGATGAGCATATGAAAGTGCATTTCAAAGTTTGGCCATTGAAGCTTGTTAGGGTGAATTTCAGTCACAAATGAACTGTTGGTCTCACTTGAGAGGATTCGAAGGCTAATGCAAAAGCAGTTGTTAAGCCAGAAAAATCTTCACAGTTAAGATTATTTTTTTTCTTAATATTTATATTAGGAGAAAGATATACTACTTTAACATGCTCAGCATTTACTTGGTAATCAGTAGACTGAGTTCTGAAAGCTTTTTTCTGTGAACACTGTAAAGGGAAACAGGCTGTTGCTGGTAAAAATGAGAAGGATGGAAGGGGAGTTTAAAAATTCAGGATTTGGCAAGAATAGTGGATGTATCTTTAGCTATGGAGGAACAGAGTCCGTCTGGTGCTCCACCTGTTTGGTTTTACTGTATTCCTAGCGTAATTCTTTTTTTAGCTAACAGGGTAAAGTAAATGCAGGCAATCTCACCTTTAGTGAAAAAAATTTTAATTTAACCTCTTCGTATTAATCAAGTAATCCTCAAATGTGTGTGCAGGACTGTAGTAATTCTCCTAGTATTCATCTTGTACTAACATTTTTGCATTTTTATACCTGAGGAATGCTAGTTAAATAAATTGTAGTTATTGTTTGATAAATGCTGTTTGAGTAACGTAACTTTCTTTTGGTTTATTTCAATTCTTTCCTTTGAACATTCTTACACTCTTATTTCTTTTCTATAATCGTGCTAAATCTCTTTTTGAAATGTTGCCATTAGTGACTGTTTCCTTTATTATTTTAAAACTTTATCTCCACTGTATTCAATACTTTTCATTCCTCCCTCCCTTTTTTCAAATATTTCTTTTCCTTTTCTGACATAGTCTTTGCAAATGGGGTCTAGAAATTTTATCACAAAGCTAAATCTATTCACCAATGATTGTTAAATCAGGAACTCCATTTATTCATACTAATTTATTATTGGTGCATTTGATTTTTCTCCATTCTGGGTGAAAACCTGCCTGAATAACAATCTCGTCCTTGGTGAAAGTCTTTGTGTTGTTACTTTGCTTGTTGGTGGTTGCTAATTAAGTGGAAGCCTGACTCCAAACACTTCGATTTCTGGGAAGGCACTGATTTCCCATTTCATCATCCATTCCAGAAATTGTTGTGTTGCCTCAAGGGTAGCAATTAATTTGTATTTGCTCAGCCTCCTTGCTTCTACTGTGTAGGCGAGCATACAATATAACCTTTTTAGATTCTTCTTCTGTCTGTGGGCCTAGTGTCTGCCTGTTGAGGTCCAAATTTTTCTAAATACTGCAACATGAAACCGAGTCAATTCTTACACATCTCGCTGCCTCCCACAGAGGGGCAAACAGAAGTAGTGAAGTCAAAATTTTGATCCTGCTTATAAAAGCTCTGAACAACAGAGGCTGTTTGAAGTCACCGCATGCTTATGCAACTGAAAAAATTGTTTCTGAAGGGAAAAAACCATGCATTTTGCAGACAGTAATGCATTTTTCTTAATAGAATTTCTTTCCTGCTCTGGTTGAGGAAGTTTGTAAAGCCTTTATGATAGGGTCCCCATTTTTGAGCAAAGGAAGGGAGTGCCAGGTATTCAGCTGTTGATGCAACTCAGAATTCACTCAGTTTAGTCTTTCATCTAGTAGCTCTCTTATCTTTCCTGTGCTTTTCCATATAATTTTTATATCTTGTTCTGTGGATTCAGTGCTGCCCGGAACTAAATTATGAGTTTTTTAGCAATATTTTTTGGAGTATAGACCAAATGGAATAAAAGTTTTCAGCTGTTACTGATGTAAATAATGAGCTAACAAAGAAAACTCTGCTTTTGCATTCTGATATGCTTGTGTTTGTGATAATGGTGATGAATATTCACCGAGATTCTTCTTTTAAATAAAATTGTAAATATTGAGAGTTAGCTCAAATTTTATATTAGCCTATTGGTACAGTTTTAAATATGGAATTATTCTGACTATATATTTTAATTTCTGAGCAGTGTAAATCAATGTAAAGAAACAGTGGAAATGGAACACCTGTTCTGGAAACTGCTCTTGCTTTTAAGAACTATGAGGCAGAGTCTGTTAATCTTGCAATCATTTGGTTGATCAATTTTATAGCATTAGCAGCACTACAAATAATTTAAGTAACTTACATGCCTTTAGCCAGTATAAGAAGTCCGACTGTGTGGACTGGAGGGTAGATGTAGATGACCGTTTTCCTTAAAATGTGTTTTGGTAACACATGTGTCAGTATATTAATAAATTGTCCATGGTAATTTTTTAATCTAGCTTTGTTGCATTTTTTTTGGGGGGGGGTGTTGTTTGTTTTTTTTTTTTAACATAACCACCTGTACATAGATTGTGGCTCTGCAGGAGTAGTGCAGAGCAGAGGAACAGCGTCCTTTCCTGGCAGGAGTCAAGCTGCATTCTCTCAACAGAAGGCTGAGGACAGGAGATGGTCCCGGTATCTGATGGCTGATGGTCGCTGGCGTAGCTCCCAGCAGCAGCAGGCTCCTTCGTGCCTTGCTCAGTGAACTGCCCAGCCAGTGTCCTTCATTGCCTGCCCATGCGTTTTCTTTGCACTGCACTGTCTATTCTGCTCTCGGTTCTTTCCTAACACTGTTAAGCTTGAGACAGGACGTATTTTGAGTTTATAAACTACTGTCTTAATTTACTACACAGTGTAGAATTCAGAAACATTTTTTTATCAAGACAGTGTTGTTTTTTTGTTGTAGCTGAATTAAGCTAGTGGAGTCATGAGTTATTTCTCTTTCAGATTAACAGCTGATTTCCTAGTGATTTGCTTTTTAAGAATATGTGCAAAATTGTTGATTTATATGTAAGAGAAATGAAAATGCACTGTGACCTCTGTAGCAGACATAAAGTAAAGATTGGACAGTTTCATGTCAAAATGAGATTTTGATAGAATGCTTATTTGAAGGGCATAATAGCTCACAGTACATTGTGAACCTTTATTCAAGGCATTTGTTGAAACTTTAATAGTATACTTTTATTGGAGTACTTAATTTTTTTTTTCAGGAGAAGGTTAAAATAATGGAATTTTAGGTTTGGAGGTTTTTTCCACATGTAAAAAATTTCATGTAGAAATTGCTAGGTTCCAAATATATCTAATTGAGGTTTTTTACAGTTTCTTCTTGAGGTATCATATCAAGAGATATCTTTGATATCCCTTGACCCTTTCAGGATTATAGTCATGTGATTACCTTGAGATAGAGGCTGTCTGCTTTTCTTTAACACTAAACAGTTTTTGCTGGTAACCATTTAGTTTCTAGTTAAAGCTCTTGAGTAATTCCATGGTTGTGGATTGAGGGCTTTTCATGTGACTTGTGGAGTCTGTTGTCTGCATATATTCTTTTTAATATATGCAGCATCTCTGTAAAAAAATGGATTGTTCTAATATACTACAGTATTATAATTAGCCGTAGCAAGAATGATGCTTGAGTCATTAGTTTTAAAATTAATATAATTTTGCAGAATGGCCTTTTGATCTGTAAATAACTGACCTAAAACACAGATCATAGCAGCAGAACCAACTACGTAAAATACATTTGCATGTCTCCATCACAAAAGCTGCAGAAAGTACTCAAGTCATTCTGTGTTTTTATTGTTTACTTTCAGCTGACAAATTAGTAAGTCCTAAAGATATCGACCCTATTGGACGTTATATACCTCCACAAGATCAGCGGAATGTTAGCATGAGATTTTCAAATCAGGTAAGCATAAGCTTAGTATTAAAATATTTCTACTGAAAAATTGTCATCTGTGTGTTCTATACCATCTTCTAATATTACAATTAAAGTGCTAGGAAAATACTAAATAAATGTACATTTTCTTAGCTGATTGAGGATTCCTTTTAAAGGAATATTATAACATCTGTAGTTTTGGGGAAGTGGTGCATGTTTGCCTTCAAATTAAGTGGTACAATCAAAATGATACATAAAATGTAAGTTTAAATAGCTGCTAATAGGTATGTTTCTTTGAGTTATATGCCAGGAAGGCAAGACTAAGCCTGCTTTTTTTATTCCTTCATATTAATTACCACTTCCATGTATTAATGTTTTTTGTATTTAGAGCTCCTAAGAGCTACAAGGGTGAGGTTCTTTTTTGGTGTGCATGGTATATCCATGGGTTCCTGTATTTGGCTTAAATGCACAGCAGGAATGAGTGCCCAGGGCTGGGGAATGCTTGAAACATTGTAATCCAAATCCCAAGTAGATAGGATAACAAGACAGAAACGTGGCCTGTACGTAGGGGACTTCTTTAAAGAGGTAAGAACCGTTTTTACGGAAATGTGTAGCTAAGAGATGTTTTTCAGCCTTTTTATTTCTTGGTATAATATGAAGCATTTATCTTAAGATTTATTCCAAGATCAGAAGTGAACAATGTTTTTCTTGTTGTATCCAAACGGTGCTTAAAACCTCTGTTTCCTACTATTTCCTGTTACCAAGGTAATCCAAGTGCCTGGGTGTTGTCTCATTCATAGTGAGACTTTAATCATTCATAGTGCAGCGCTTCTGCCATGCTAATACAAGATAATGAAAGCTCAGTGATTTAATTTGTTCCCAGTTTCTTTCTTTGTTCTTACATCATGGGATTATGAATGCTACAGAAATTGTGAGCTGCCAATACCACGGGCCCTTTTAGGAGTGCCATTAGAAGAAGCCTATATGAAATCAGTGTTGCGTGCAGCCCATCAAATTTTTTTTTTCTTTGATTCTTGAAACCGATAACTTTTAATATGCCACAGCACAGAACACTTTGAAGAAGATGATGGTTTGTTCTAAAGATTGTGTATGCCTTTCTTTGATATGTAAAGATAAAACGATCTAAGTTACTGCGTGTGCTTCTTAATGTGGGTTAGAAGAAAGAGAGGCACTTCTGAATTAGTGGGAATTCTAGATGGCTGTGGCATCAGGCATCTGATGTAGCCTCTGAGCAGCAATGTAGAAATTGTGACCAGAATGGTTATTGTCCCTGCAGTGCTAACCAGGTGGTTGTGGAATTTCATTGGGATTGTTTGTATTGTAACAGGTGCTGCTGTATTTTGTGAGGTTTTACTATTAAATTAGTATCACAGCAGAATGTTTGTTGTTACAGATGTTAGTTCAAATTGGTCATCATTAGGAGAAGGTTAAAAAAATGAAAGGCAGATGCATAGATGTTATCAAAGTGAGTGAGGTATGCTTTATCAGCAAAGGTCTTGCAGTTAAAGTCAGCAAACTTCAAGTTCCAGTTGAGAGTCTTGGCCTTGACTTTTTTTAATCCACATTTTATATTTGCTTAAAGAGTTTGTTGGAATATTTGATTATGCCATTTTATCCAATTGAGCTAATTTCATGCAAAATCAGTATTTAGTATTTGCCTTAAAGTGCTAGAAAAATGACTAAAAATAAAATACGAAATGAGAACACGATGCATCTGAACTATGTCTTCAGAAATCAAAAGCAGTTTCTTCTTTTTAATGATGTTTTCTCTTTTCAATATAGCTAAAGAACTATTGAATTAAACTGAACAGAATAAATGAGAATATGTAAAAATTTCAAATGCCTGAGTGTATAAATTTTGTTGAGGTACAGTGTTTTGGAAGGTGATGTACCAAAAAGAAGGCTTTTTTCATTTTATTTGAAGCCTTGTGCTGAGGAAGTATTTCTTAGAGAAATGCACTTTCCATGTAGGCGTACTTTCATATCTTGATTGCGTTGACTATAATCTCTATAAACACTTGCCACTGAAAAGTTTAGTTTATCTATGGCTTTGGTGCCACTACAAAAATATGTCTGATGCCCACATCGTTGTGTAGATTTAAGCAAGCAGTGAAAGCTGTTTAAAGTATTCCAACCTTAGTTTTATAGATTTGAAGCACCTGTGAAGAATATTCTAGAATTAGTTAACATAAGATAATACAGACCTATGAAGGCAAAATTTCTATGAAAACTATTTATGTATAACTGTAGCTATGAATGCATCACTCAACTTAGAAAATCTGATAAAAGAGGACGATCTCATTTGTTGTAGAAAACTGTGGAATCAATAAGCAGTACAGTAAAAACTTAATGGCCACTAATACTAAAATAATAATTTCATCTGTTTATAGTTAAAAGGAAGTGTGTTCTCTCCCAATTTAATGGTCAAAAAACCTTATTTTTCATTTCAGGAGAAGATCTCCGTACGTTCCCTCCTGGGGAAATGCCAGTGTGGCACTGGAGCAGGATGCTCTTTGCTAGTTTCAGTCTGTGTTCCAAAACACAATGAAGTCTAACAGCAATCAGAGAGATTCTCTTTTGCACTAATAATCTGCTTTCTAATGCTAAATGGTTGGTAGTGTTTCAGGTTAAATCCCATTCACGAGTTAAAAAGAAAATGGAATCATCAATGCTCCATTCACTTTATTGAAAGAAGATAATGCAGGGCATTTTGTTTCAGTTGGGAATAACTCTTTAGAACTGAATTCCTTAGAAGAGCTTATTTTATTATTCCTTTGTACTGTCTCCATATCCAGGAGACATAATATTATAACACAGTTTTGGTGGTTGCATTCTGTTTTGGGAGAATTTCGTGTATAAGAGGACCTGTATATAACATTTGAGAAATGAGGTGGGGTGGGGATTTTATTATTTTGTTTTGTATTTTACTGGAGCATGTGAAAGGTGATTTATTGCTATATTGTATTTTACAAAAAATTATAATCTTACTAAATTGTCAAAGTAAGACTAATTTATCTTCTGGGTTAACTTGAAATATATGTATAGAGTTGCAGTTATTTATATTCTTTGACTGCACATGATGACTATATTCTTTTACTGTTTTGCTTTGTAGACTACGTAATCATTTATGAGGACTTCATTTAAGTTACTGGAAATCAAGGTTAATGCCCATCGATGATGTTGGGAAGAGAACAGTCAGAATGATAGACTGCTTATTTTTTTATTTTCAGGGAAGTGGGTAATGTGTAAAGAAGAACTAAAATTACTAAGTGTAGGGAGACTGAGATATATTAAGATTTTTCAGGTACCAAAATTATTTTTAGGGTTAGAGCATGTCTACTTTCGATGGTTTAGAGAGATGTATCATTGGATTACTTGTTTTGTAATGTTAATTATAAGCATATTCTTGCTTTAGTTTCTCTTAACACAACTGTTTGCCATAGTTAACACATTTCTAAAATGGTTGAGTATTATTTTAGAATCTAAGGCACATGTGTGTCCATACTGTATTTAATTTTAAAAGTCTGGAGTCTTAGTAGCATTGACCATAAAACGTTTAGCAGTAGATGTTTCCAGAAGCAGATGTATTTTGTAACAGTTCAGTTGTAGTTTTGTAGCAGCAAGGTGGATTATTTGGGTTAAGTACAATTTCTTCTGTTTCATGCTATTTCTGTTTTCCTCATCTCACTCCATATGCTTGGAAAGCCCAGTAGGTACCATTTTAATTGGTGTTCTTGAATATTGTGCCCACTTTCTCACATTTTCAAAATGAATGGATTTTTTTCAGAGTTCTGAGATTTCCTGGGAATGTGTGCAGAAAGGCATATAGTGATAGCATCTGTCCAGTGAGAGTGCAGCAAAAGAATAATACTGAGCTGCTTTCTCTGCTTGTGCCAGGAATGGAGTCAGGGGTTTTTCCCTTTATTCTGCCTCCAGCGGTTCATAACCTTGTTAAAAACAATGATTTAAAAAAAAATATTTTTTTTTGAGAGGAAGAATAGCTAATCTGTTTTTTATCTTGGTCTTCTGAAAACACTGGGCTATAGTTATCATTTGCACAGCATGCAGAATATAGTTTAAACAGATACTTCCACTATGCAATGTGAAAACACCAGGCAGAAGGGTGAACCTAGGGTGTGGGGGGTCTGTTGTGGTGTCTTGGGGAGACAGTGATTGATGTTGTGTGAACAACTCCTTAGCTTGTGTTATTAGACAAATGTGAAATTGAACACATTAAAATGAAAATTTTAACAACGGGATTTATTTAGTGGAATATTTAGGAGTTTAATGCTTTTCCACATTTTTTAAAAATATATAGCAAATGCTATATATCACAATCATTACTGAAAAGGGTGACACACTTTTTCAAGAGTATTGTATCTGTTATTTTGAGCTGTGCTTTTCTAGACCACTACTTGTGATCCTCCAGGCCTTGACGTATTAAATAACAATGAAAGTAACTTTGTTTGCTGTACAACTACAGGATTGCTGTAATTATAGTTACATTTTTCCAGAATACTTTTTCAAAGTCTAGCTATTTTTCACACAGGTTTTTTGTTGTGCCAGTTGTGCTGCGAATGCATTTTCTTGGTTATGACCCGTGTTTCAACCACCACTTACTGGCTGCTGTAAATGACTCATGACCCTGGGTACGTCGGTGTATGAGAGGCATTAGTATTGGTACCAGAGAAGGACGTACCTCAGCGAAGATGCAGAATACACAGATTTATGTACAGCTTACAGTCTACAGTTACACAGTCCAACTCAGTTTGTCATTAATACAGTAATAATTAAGTTGAGCCTTAACTTGAAGACTACTCCCCAAATTAGGTCACAGGCTGTCTATAAATTAATATCTTGGAGGGGGCTGTCTCATTTTCGAGGGGTGGGTGGGTTGGGGTGTCTTCACTTTTTGTTTTATAAACATAATGCACTGATTATGGTAGAGAATTGGTTTGAGTTTTCTTACTGTTTTTATAAAGGCAATCAATAGCATGATCACCTTATTCTGAGGAGGAAGATCTTTTAATGTCACTTGAACTTCTTAATCTTGTCTCTTTGTGCACGTACTTGCATCACAAACTTATTTCATGTGGCAAAAACTTCAAAATTTTTAGCTGAAATGTAGTGTTGATAGACTTCTGGGAAAATGTTATCAAGAATTTCTTCTGCAAATCCATAAGATCTAAGTTGATATCAAGGCTCACAAATGTCTGAACAAACAAGCATTCACTCTGAACTTTTTGTTCTAAATCAGTATGTCTATCCATCTATCTTCACAGAAAATGCTGTGTTTTTGTATAATCAGTTGATAGAAGATGTATTTAACCTTTGTCATGCATGTTCTGGTAGTTTCTAGACAAAAAGCATTTTAGGAATGAAAATATGTACTTCTTTTAGTTCTCTTGATTTTGCACTCATTGAATGCCAGAGAAAAAATGAACAAGGAGTAGCTCAGACATTTCATTTTTTAGCTAGTAATGCATGCTGGCAGTGAAAAGAAAGGTGAATTGCCATTTCAAGACCCAGGGAGTCGAGTCAATAATTTCACCCTGCGTGTTGTATTCATTCATATTTGCATGGTTTCCTGATGTAAAATACTAGTATTTGTTTCAAACATGAAGTATCTGTGTTATAAAGAATGCAAGGAAATGCTGTTATCTCCTGAAAATGTAATATATCTTTCATATAACTGTAAAGAGTAGATGTCTGATGAAAATATTTCAAAGTAAAGCGTTGAAATCATCAGTTCATTATTTTAAAGGGAATATTATTGGTTACCCAAATAGCTGAGTTATTTCACTCTTTACAAAAATGTATATCAAAACAGTATGTTACATCAGGCATAAAGGAAATACATTGATTGTATAAATTCTAAATTTTTGTATGAAGCAAAATGTTTTTCCTATGTGTTTTTTCTTAAATATAAAAACCCCCACAACAAACCAAACCAAACAGTGGAAATGATTACCAGAAACCTATGTATTATTTTTTCTCCAAAATGCATCTTGCAAAGTATTATTGATAGGACAGTCCTCCCATCGTTTTGAGGTTTACAAGTTTTAGTCCCATGTTGTTCTTTCAATTTGTTCACACAGTAAGAAGCAGCAATGCAAACAGGGATGTCTGTCATACTCGTGAATTGTTCAAATAGACATGGGCCCTATTCATGCTATATCTAACAACATATTTAGCAATGCTAATAAATATTTTTTCATTATTTTCTAGGGTCCTTTAGAAAATGATGTGGTAGTACATGTGGCCCTGATAGCAGAAAGTCAGCGGTATGTATTTACTTTTATTAAGAATGTATAAATTAGGGAAGTGTTGAAGAACAGACATCTTAAATTTGCTAAAGGTATTCAAGGAATTGTAGAATATAATACTGCTACTTGTGTATCTGCTGCCAAGATAATTGTTAAAACTATGACTATTCAGTGATTTGTCATTAAATTTGTCATTATTTCGTTCGTAGCCTACAAGTTTTTCTGAACACATATGGAATCCAAACTCAGACCCCCCAGCAGGTGGAACCAATTCAGATATGGGCTCAAAAAGAACTTGTTAAAGTAAGGAATTCTGCATTTAAAATTATTTATCTATTTATACATTTCTTTTGTAACAATAGGAGTTTATATCAAACTATTAGACGCGTATCTCCTTAAGCTAATTATCTACCTTCTGCGTTTTTCTAATTCAATTGGAAGATTTGCTGACACCGGTCAGTTAGTTATACATGCTTAGTTAGAACTTTCAGTGAAACACCAAAGCCCAGTTTTCTGTATTATCTGCTTAGGCTTATCACCTGAGCCACTTTCAAAGAATAATGAACAAATAATGAAATTTTAATAATATGAATAGCACAGTAGACTAAGTGAATCTTGATGGAGAAACAAGCAAATGAGCAATAGTCAAAGAAATGGATTAAGGCAGTAGGCATAAACCATCATATAATTTCAGAGTGTAGCCCCTGTAACAGGCATTATACAGTCTTCTGTAACTTTTTTTAGAAGTCCCTTGTGGTGACCATATCCAGGAAGTTTGGTGTTTAAACCCTTTTGGTTTACCCCTTTAATTCAGCACATTTAAAAATCTACAGTCAAAAATTACTGGGATGAAAGATGTCTTCAGAATCCCTTTCATCCTCTGTGAGCGCTTCAGGGTTACCTTGTTCTATACAGGCAAGTAGTCTCCTAACAGAGTGCCATATCCTTTCACTTAAAAGTCTGGCTCTTTTAGCCCTTATCTGTACTGAGCCTCCCTGATGATGCCAGCTTAGATGCATCTGTTCAGGTAGCTGTCAATGCCTCGTGAAGCCAGCAGTCGAAAGTAAATGGCATCGACAGGCCATACTGGTCCATTTCAGCATCCTCTTTTTTATTCCGTCATTTTTAGTCCTGTATGTGCTTCAAGCTATCCACTGCTGTTTGTCCTGGAAATACATTTAAATATAAGACACTGTGACAATGATAACATATTTCAAAATGGATTCTTTCTGACTGTATTTGTCCTGAAATTCTGTACTTGAAATTTTCATTTAACAAATAGATATTCCATAAATTTACTACAAAAGTTTACATTGTCTCTCTCAGTCACCCATCATTTCTTTGGTCTCCCTGAAAAAAGATGAGACCTTCATTAAATTTTATTATTATCAATTAAATTCCTAGCTATGACAACTTCTGTGTTAGGAATTAATGTTCAAAAGCTGGTGAGACATTGGGCAATTCTGACATTTTCTTTATACTCATGATGGGTAGGTACATCTGCCTCATCAAAATTCACTTTTAAAACAAATGTCGTGAAACTATTAAATTGCCTGCAAAACCTCTTCTTAGTGGGCTTCTAGAAAAGGCTATGCTATAGCTGTGAAGTTGAAGTAATGAAGGTGTTTGGGGCATTATGAGAACTGAGGCTTGATCTCTGAGCTCATGCAAAAAAACCCAATACAAACCAAAAAGCAAACAAACAAAAAACCCTGGTACTATTTGTCATCCTTTGTGGGGAGGGGAAGCTAATGGTGGAACAATTACCTGTATTTTGTGGAAAAGAAGGTTGATCCATAGAGAACACGGATCTCAATATTTGCTATTCCAATGCCATCAATTCTCAGTAGTGTTTAATTTGATTAGAAACTTTTGGACTGGTCTAGTGGCACATGATAATGGTTTAAACCTCTAGACTTACAAACAGGCATGTGTCAGAAAAAGTAGTGTAAAAGAAACAAATGCATGAGGGGAAAATGTTGATTCAGGAAAATTAGGGATTGAAAGTAGGGCTTTCAGTCATGTAAACAGATCCACAAAGTCTTGGGGGGGGGAATGAAAAGAGGAAGAAGCGGAAAACAGGAAAATGGGACAAGGTGCATGCAATATATAGGAGAAAAGTATATATGTAGTGGAAATACAGTACAGGAGAATAGCAGAATACTCCACAGGCATAGACTGACAGCAGATAAAAGAACACAGAAACAGATGGTGTGAAAGACCACTCTAATTTGGTTCACTCTCATAAATCAACCCAACAGTCCAGTCTGCTTTCACAGCCGTTTCTTGCCATTAGCAGCTTTAACATTCCAGAATTGAAGGGCATTTGAATCCAGAAAAAAACTTGCTTGAAGCAGTTGGACTTGCATGAAACTGTACTTTTGTTCAGATACTGTGCTGCTGAATCCAAACTGACACTTTGATTGTAACAGCTAGAAGATGAAACTGCTTTAATAGACTGTAGAACAACATGAGGCCTCAAGCTAAAGAAAGAGTCTTTGAGGAAAGAGACAATATTACAATACTACTGGAGTTCTATTTTTGTTAAGAACACATTTTATGTTTTACATTCTAGCAGAATGAAGTCCTTTTAGTGTTAAATTATAACGTCTACTGCCATTCTGCTAGTCTCCATTATTTATTACAAAAAGGGGTTCAACATTCTTTTGGTTTTGTCATGTATAGATGGGTTATTTAAAGCTGTTAATGTTGTGATGTCTCCATTCCTTTCCCACTTGAATACGATTACTTAGTCTGGATGAACAGGTGATGTATGTAATTTTGTTTATTTTCTTGGTATTAATGCGGAAGCATAGGCAGTATCAGGAGGGCCCCAAGCTGACAGCAGTAAAAAGCTATTGAGTGTAGTATTTGTTCAAACGTTCACTTTCAATTGCTTCTGAACTATCTTCCTATAACATAAAGAAAGATTGAGCTTAGGAAAATGTTCTGAATTCTGAGTGTTCTGAAGTTTTAGTAATGTTGGGTTCCTTATGTAAAACAGCCCAAAAAAGGAATCAATGACACCTTTCAGTCTGGTTTAACTGATAACATTTATACTGTCTTGCTCACAGCTTGGTTGTTTTTTATGTTTTTATTTTCATACACTATAATAAATGAAGGTTGTCTTTAATATGCAAGATTTACAAAATTATATCAGTTGAAGTAATACCAGGCATACATAATTTAACTCAAAAAAGAATCAAGCAATGAATAATGAGATAATTCCCTCTTGCTTGTGTTGTGCACTAATTTTGCAGGCCTTTACTAAAATTAGAATAAAGATCTTTAAAGAGTTCCTGTATTACTGTTTTACCTTTGTATCCACATTGGAAAAGCATTACAGAAGGCAAAATTGGCCAGACAATAAATGCAAATGATCCTTTAAAAAAATAATTACAATGAGCAATTTGAAGATTTGAAAAAGATTTTAATTATATAGACTAGAAAAGTAATAGGAGTAAGAAGGTAAAAATAATATAGGAGTTAATATATATTAATATAATACATTTCCTAATATAGGAAACAAGAAGTTATAGTTGAATTTTGAAACTATGCAGATAGGAAGGACTCTGGTGCTTTGCCCAAGCCGGAAGTTGCCCCCCTGTGTCCTAATCATAGCATCAGGATGCTACCCAGCAGTCCTGCTTAATGAAGACATCTCTCTTTTAACGTAAACCAGTATTAACTGTATTTTCACATTCATGAGTAAGGTGAAAATCCTTCACCCTCCCAAAATTATTATTTGGCGGGAAGGGAAACTATTACACCACATCAGCAGCGTACTGGTCTGCCAGAAGTGATATGGGTTACACTGGAGGGTATGACTGACTTACAGAGTTTCCCTCAGTTTTTATAATTCTTTCTCACAGGCTTACTTCCATTTGGGAGTCAATGACAAATTGGGATTATCTGGAAGACCAGACAGGCCTATAGGATGCCTTGGAACGTCAAAGGTTGTTGCAAGAAATGTTTATATTATTATTATTACTGATGTATATTTCAGATAAACATTGAATGATTCTGAATAGAATTGAAATGTAATTTTATTTTATGCATATATCTTAAAGTCCTTGTAATGTATATTGTTATTATGAATGTGCATGCTCTGTCTTACTATTAAAGTGTTGTAAGTTTCCTAGACATCCAATTACAGCATTACTTGGCCAAAACAGGCTGAATGGTGATGGAGTGAACTGCTTTAACTGAAATAGAATGCAGATCTGCATACCTATTAAAAAACAGAGTACCTAAAATTAGATATGTAGGTTTTATCTTATTTTTTAACTCAACTGTTCTGCATTGATTATTACTTCGATAGTTTCAAAATACCTTTTTTCCTTCTTAGCTACTTCAGTGCTTCAAATATTTTAAAGAAAAGATTAATGGAAGCTTTCTCTCTCAACAGATTTATCGCATACTGGGCAAGACTGTAGTTTGCTACTCAATCATTTTTGATCTAAGTGATTTCTACATGTCTCAGGATGTTATGATGTTGATTGATGACATTAAGGTATTTATCTGTAACTTCTCCTTTGAGAAACTGACAGAGTCTGTAGAAGAATAAACTGTGAAGTTCGATAAAATAGAAGACTGAAAGGGGAACACTGTATAGTGTGTATTCTTCTAATACAAAAATTAATTGCAGTTTACACTGGAAAGTGTATTAAGATGAATATCCTGTCAGCCCAGTACGAGTTCTAGTGAATATCTCTATCTGACAAAAAAACCTCACCCAAAAGTGATTGGGAATGCTGTAGTGCAGTGAGCAAATTATTACTTGTTTCTTTGGGAAAACAAATGTTCTTGGCTGGAAAGATGAACGAGACTGGTCTGTTTAAGGGCAATATGAAAGCCTGACCTGGAGGAAGTATTACTTGACTTTGCACAAATATTAAAAATTGCCTTCCTTCCCTAGCTTTAAGGCAGGCAGCAGCATGAAGCTTACCTGTCAAGTCCCCTGTGCTTGAGCAGCTACTTCCAGTGCATAGACGGTGGTACTGGTTATTCCATGCTAGGGCCCTGGATTCCCATGCATACTTACTAGGTCATTACATGTAGTTCAGTACACCACACTCTGTCTAGTGGTTTAGTCTGTGATCAATATATATGCTAGGAGTATTTTCAGAAAACTTGTGAAATAGCAATGCTTGAAAGCATCTTATATGTATTGAAGAAGTCTGTTAGTGGTTTATTAGTTAAGGGGTTTTCCATCTGTTGGGTTTTTCCATGGTGTTATTTTAAGACAGCCTTCTAATATCTTGTGTATTCTGGTACGTTGTGTTTGTGTATTTTTTTGGGGGGGTGGCTGACTAATGTATTATTTCTTACCTAGAATGCACTGCAGTTCATTAAGCAGAATTGGAAAATGCATGGTCGTCCACTGTTTGTTGTACTTATCCGTGAGGACAATATAAGGTAAAGAGAGAGAAAAGCATTATCTGCAGTGTGGTATTTACCTAATTGCAAGATTAATGGGATTCTGTTTCAAATTTCAGAGGGAGCAGATTCAATCCAATATTAGATATGTTGGCAGCCTTTAGAAAGGGAATTGTTGGAGGAGTAAAAGTTCATGTTGACAGAGTACAGGTATGATGCTTTTCCTGAATGTTGTGTTCTTACCTTCTAGTATTGGTACATGTATTCATTACTTTTGTTTTTCATGTGACTTCTAAGTATTGTGCTTAGTATCATCAATTTAAGGAGCCAAGACCCAAGACATTTGGTACAGTTTTTGTTAGATCTCTAAAGAATTATGGGTTTATTTTAATTTCTTTTGATGAGTCTTTTGAAAGTGATAATTGTCACTGAGGATTTTCAGAAAGGAGAAGGGGTTTTTTTATGTTCAGCAATCTTGTGAAATTACCACCAAAGGATAAATCCACGATTGTCAAGCATTGAGGGATTTCTTTTGATTAGATATTCAACGGGGGGGGGGGAGGGAAGTGCCTCACATAGGTTAAAATGCTTACAAGAACTAAGATCTAGTTTTAACATCTTTGCTGTTTGAATTAATCTTAAAGCAGGTACGTTACTTCATTAAAATGTGAAAATTACTAAGTCAGGTGCTGGTTTTAGATACTTGTATGTGCTAGTTAATCTTAGATTACACCTGTTAAGAATCCTTCTTTTTGTAAGAGAGAAGACCAAAGACACAGTCATCATTTCTTGATCCCTAGAAAATCATGAATTTGTAGAAGAGCTGGGTCATTTGTGAATTAAATACTATAATGGTTTAAGAGATTCTTGTAATATTTCAAATATTTATGTATTTCTACTGGTCACATGTAGGTCATGTAGTCTCTCCTGTTACCATTGACTTTTTCTATAGCAAATGCCATTACTGTCCATGGAAAACCTTTCATTAGTCTACAGTGTTTGTTGTTCTGGTTTTTATTTTTTTTTCTTAATTTAACTGCAATGACTTTCTTGCCTTGCATTTGATTAAACTGCTGTATATATCAGGTGAGAAATTTCTCAATCTACATAATGTGTGCTTATTGTTACAGTCATCAGGGAGTGAACTTCCCCTTCCATACTCATTGACCTTCTGGAAAGATTCTTTTGTTTAAAAAAGTAATTAGTAGTTTCAAAGTGTTTAAGATGTTGACAGTCACTGGTCTTTGCTTTATTTGTTATCCATTAAAAAGAGTACATGGTAAAACTACAAGCAAATGTTTATTTGGCTTTAAGGCCAGTGGTAGATGTTGGTGATCAGTGCATTTATTGGTGGAATATAGTATGATTTCTCCATCAGGTCAATCTCTCAATCTTACTGCACAGTTGTCACGTTTTGGAAACAGTCTTGTTTCATTATGGGGAGGATTTGGGAAAAGGGACATGTCTAATTCATGGCATTTTCTTAAATAATTCATCTATTCCAACAAAATATACATTTAATCTTTGTGAGTTGTATTCAGCTGCTTCATTTAGATGCATATGTTAAACGTACCTAGAGACAGAATGTGTGTCTCTCACTGGGTGAATGCTCTTTTTTCCTGTAAAATGTACACTTGTAGCTCTTTTCTGATTTTCACCTTCATTGTCACGAGTTCAAGCAGATATGCAAGTCAAAGGATGAACAACACTAGCAATAAAAGCAAAGCAGTTTTTTTTATATTCAGTCATCTCGCAGTGTAACAGATCAATAGTTTACTTGTGTACAGTGAAAACGGAATTTAAAAGTTCACAATACACACGCAATTTCATTTAGCTAATGAGAACCATCAGAAAGCAGTCTTAAAAATGCTGTAGTACATTTCAACTGATAGTATATAAATAGGAAATTCATATAAATTTGGAGTGAATGAATCATAATGACTACATCAGATAAAATCAACATTAAATTTCAGGTATGTAATATTCTGAGAGAGAAGTATTTGTAAGCTGCATTTGATGTGCAAACTTAGGGCAGGGATGCTTGGATTAAGTTGGATAATTGGACTACAGAGTAGGAAATGCTATTATGTTGTGTTTTCCTGAAACATCACTGAGTGGCAGGAAAACTATCCATCCTTCAGTGATCCCTGAAATAATGAGCACTATGGTCCAGAACACGGGTATCATGCAGGACTCTGAGGAATGCAAATCCTTGATCTCAGGTGTTTTCATCAGACCTGTTTTTGGAGGTGGGGCTGGACATTGCTTGTTTAAGCTGTACATTGCAGGCAAAAGAATAGCAGAATGCCAGCAAAAAAGAGCCAGCAGCCCTGAGACACTTCTGCTGTCTTAAGTGAGATTTTAAGAAAGAGAAAATACTCTGAAAGTGTAAAGATACTTGGAACTGTAGATAAAGAAACTACTTTCTCAATGGAAACCACCTACCACATATTGAGGTCAAAAGTCAACTATGTAGTTACATACATTTCTGCATCTTTTTTAATTTTTTCAATTTTTCATTTCAGACATTAATATCTGGAGCAGTTGTTGAACAACTTGACTTCCTAAGAATCACTGAAACAGAAGAGTAAGGCTATGTGTAAATAATAATGATGAAGTATTTGATAATTAAAACATTTTCTGAGCTATGAAAGAATGAAATACTTATTTTTCAGGCCTCCTGTATTTAAGAGTTTGGAGGAGTTGGATCTACCAAAACATTCAAAAGTCAAGAGACAGTCTAGTACTCCAAATGCTTCTGAACTGGAGCAGCAACCAGATGTAAATATTAATGACTGGAAAAACAAGTCAACATATGAGATCCTGCAGAAACTGAATGTAAGAAAACTTGATAAAAATACAGTGTAACTTCATTCTCATGAAATTAAAAATTATGTGCTAGTATTCTTTTTAACAGCAGTCTACTTAAATCAACATGAGTAGTGTCATGGTTCAATGTCAGTAACATAGCTAGTAATATAAAATGTCTGATGTTCCTCTTCATACTTGAGGAATCTTCCTCTTGACAGTCCTTTATCTTAACATCACAGAACTTTCTGGCCCTTCATGCTGTAACTGTCGGCTTCCATTTCTCCCAGCTACCCAAACCATCTTCTGGTAATAAATGACCATCTAGAAGGGGATCCATTTGTCATGTGACTTATGAATAGATATTTTATTGCTAGACTTAAAATTCAGAAGACTTCAACAGCTGGTATTTACTCTGATAGTGTTGATTTCTTAAAGATACCAAGGGAAAGTTCCAGTCTGGCATTTTTCCTGTATCGAGAAGAAAAGTACCAGTGACTGTTTCTAGATCCAGTGTTCGACAGGAACACACGAAGTATTCTACTTGGTTCCCTGTGTCATTACAAGCACTTCTACTGTAAACAACAGGACCCAAGAAAAGAAAATCAGGAAACGTTTCTGAGGCTGAATTATTACAACTTAACTTGAACCATGGGGAAGCCTCTGCAAGCAGCAGTGATAAGGATACAGCATACATAGGCTATGAAAGAGTTGTGAAGTCCCCTTAAAAACAAAATTTGTAGATTTTTTTTTTTTAATTAAAAAAAAAAAGGCCCTTTAGTTTCACTTGAAGTTTTTAATAGCTCTTCTGGTTTTGCTTCACTGAAAATCTGAAGGCTATTTGTGATTATGTTGTTTCTGTTTTTTTTTTTTTTTAAGGACTGCAATTGCCTAGCAAGTCAAGCATTACTCTTGAGTATATTGCTTAAAAGGGAAGGACCGAATTTTATCACCAAGGAGGGTAAGAGCTTCTTTCATTTGACTATCCTGAGTATTTCAGGAACTGGCTGTATGTTTGATTGTAATGAACATGAATAATGGCCATGCACGAAAGCAGTAGTGTAGCTATTTTCTTTGCCATTTAAAGTAATTTCTGCATTAAATAGGACAGGCAAATTCATAGCATGGTGGGGAATGAGCTGCTAAATATAGGGACTCTTTCAGATTGTTTATAGACTGGTGCTGTATCTGGTTGTTATTTTAAACACATAGGTGTAAAAAACAGGGGATTTGATGTTGTATAGAAAACTTGAAACTAAAGACAAGTTTGTGTGTCTGTAAGAGTCAGAAATGTGTGAAGCTTTGTACTGAATTTTTATTCTACTTTTATTCAATCAGACTTAATAATTCAGTGTATCTATGGAGCTTACTCTAATTTTGTATTATGGCTTTGTATTAGATCACAGGATTTAAATTCATGTGAAATAATTCAGAAGAGGCTACTGAGACTTGTGGCTTTTGTGCTGCAAGGTTTGGTGGGGTTTTTTTGTTTTTGTTTTTTTTTCCAAAGACTGCTTATTAGCTGCCTTTGTATGTATGAACAAGGAATGCTAAGATCAAATAATATTCTCTTAGTTATTCACTGAGCAATCTAAGTTACCACCTCATGTTATAGAGCCCTGCTTCGTAATTTTGATATAGGACAGTTGTCATTTTGACGTAGATATACATTATATCCCTATTGCTATATTAAAAATGTCACGGAAGATAATGTAGAGTGGAATAAAATTTATCGGCTGATACACAGTGCATTGTTGAAATGCAGTGTGAATCCAAAGTCATGGTTGGAATCTAAGCCTTAGGCACACTGTAGCCTCTGAAGCAGGCTTTTTTGCCACTGTTGCCTGTACTGTTGTCAGGCTTTGAGAGCCTCAGTAGCACTCTTTAGTCCTTTTTAGATTGTGTCCTCCTTTGATCTGGAAACAACTTGAGGCAGACTTACTAACCTCTGCAAGCAACCAGCATAAACACTTTTGACCATTAGATTATGATGATGAACTTAAAAACTCTCTTGAAACCATATTGGTCAAAAAAAGTGCTGTTGTGCCTCTGACTGTTCAGAGGTAACTTGTATAGACCTTTTTGTGCTATCCCACATGAAATAGTAGATGATGATAACCTTTTTAATATGCACCTTGCATTAAACAGTCTGAGTCACTGACTAGAAGTTCCTGTCCTCCTACAACTGGAGATTACTGAGACTGACATTAAATAATCACACAATCAATAAAACATAGATCTAAAAATAAAAGCTGAAGAACCTTGGGTGTTCCAGCTGCAAGGCACAGGCTATGATTTTGTGAGTCAACTGCCACAACTGTTGTTATAGATGAACTTACTGTTCACCAGTAAGTGCCTGGCATGAAAAACACTGCCATTCCATCCGAGAATTTAAAATCTAGATGCTAAGTGAAGTCTAAATAATGGAATGTTTGTCACTACTTTTACCTTTAACATAATGGTCTCCACTTGACCCCCGCACAGTTGAAGAGATGTTTGTATAGCAAGTTGATGCACTACAGTCAGTCACTACAGTGGGCTGACAAAGAATGGTATCTATTGTTCTGATTAGTGTAATTCACATACTTCATGCCTTCTCTGAATCCTGGGCTAGCTACTTTGACTTAGAAGCAGTGCTCTTTCCATTTCCTGCCCTCTCTTTTTTAGGTCATGTCTGTACAGCATGATGCTACTTTAATATGAAACACTTCATAAAATGTTCTCTTTGGTTTTGGCACACAGAAAATCAGCTTGGAGAAGGAGAGTAGTATATCAGTAATATGTCTTATATGTCTGTCCAATATCCCCTGATGTACTTTGCAACAGTGAAAATCAGCTTCACAAGACTAGTGCTGTAATACACCTGATTACCAAAGCCAGCTTAGATGTCACTTGAGTATCTCTGTGGTTATTGAGGGCAGAGCTGCAAAGCAGTGAAAGATCCTCTCTTTTCATACTCTCCCAACTTTCTGTAAAATGAAAGTCTTGTCCCACATGATTAACCAGGTGATCTATTGTTCATATACAAAATTGAAAACAACTCACGTCTTGAAGATCAGCTATTCCAAACTTTGTCCAAACATAACACCACTTCAGTGAACTACACTGCCAAGCACAAGACGTCCCTGTTTTAGCTCAACAAAGAGGCAAGGCAGCGCAGAGAGCGTTTACATCCTGTATCCAAAACATAATCTGCAGTTTGAGGATGTACCTTACAATGGGGATGTACTTTTATAGGCAAAATCCGTGCGTAGATTAATTTTCCCCATTATATTGCGAAAACAGGCGATATCATAGGTGTCTCTATAGCATGAGCAGCAAATGTAGTTGAAATTTGGTTGGGCTTCATGCATAACAACGTACAATTGGATGATAGAGGACTTGATTGCATCTAAATTTAGATGTTAAAGCACAATAGTTAAGTGCTTTACTAAAGCTGATTCAGAATTAACTGATGCCATCAAATTACCTTATTATTATTAAATAAAAACCTGTGTATCTTTTTTGCTTGTGTTTTGTGTTTTTTTTTTTTTAAATGCATTTAGGTACTGTTGCTGAGCATATTGAAAGAATCTATAGAAGAGCTGGCAGCAAAAAGCTCTGGTTTGTATGCATATATCATGTTGCTTTTGTTTTACACCAATATTTTTTTCCTAATGTGTTCATAGAAGGTAAAACCGGATCCTTATGCACTTAAAGGTGGGAAGAAAAAAGACAGCTTTACTGACAAAATTGTGTTGGTTCATTGCAGCTGAAGATCTGGTCTGTAGTGCTTTAAAAAAATTAAGAAGTATTTTCTTACTGTTACCTTTTAAAATATAAAGAGTAATAAGCTGGTTTTGCTATGACTGCTATTGCTAATGTACAGTTCTTGTTAAATTCAAATAATAAGAATACTAATATTCTTACTTCTTCCAGGGCATGATAAAATATTATCAATAGCTTTCTGTAGCAATGCTGGTGATCAAATATAAATCAATTCAGTTGATACACTTGCAGTTTGTTGCCCCAAAATAATTCGCTTTAAGCCTATTGTCACAATAACTTTAAGAGGTTTCAACAAGTAGGTTGGTATTTACATGTTGTTATTAATTTCTTTGCCCTGAAGCTCACTAGAAATTTCATTTCTTTTTATTGAAGAAATGAGTTGAGCCTGTCCTGAATTCTCTTCTCTCACTCTGTTAACTATTCCTAACAGATGAGGCTGTAAATATAAAAACTATTTTTCATTTTTCATTTTAGTCTGTTCATACAGTAAAATGGGCCTTTGCCAATAATAAGGTAGAACCAGAATACCTAGGTGGTATTTTTTGTGAAGAATAAAAATCAAAATTATTTTTAGAAAAAAATATGTAAACTGTTTTTCATTTCTCTTCCATGATTGCCATGTGACATACATTATAGGTTGGTGTTGCGCTACAGTGCTGCATTTGCACAGAAATTTTCTTCTTCTATAACCCCACATATTACTACTTTACTGGTACATGGGAAACAGGTAAAGTGGCTAGAAGTCTGAAATGGACCTCCGTGAGATTTTTTTTTTTTTTTTTTTGCTTAATTGCATTTTGATAGTATCGGCTAATGCATTTTTTAAATGCTTTGCTCTTGATCTTAAGAAGTGCGTAGCAGTTTTCACAGGAATCAACATCAACTGTTTGAATTTTTTACTAACACTATAGAATATTACAACTCGTTCATTATCTCTGTGGATAAATGATTCTTAGCAGCCCCAAAGCCTGTGCTAGAAAAGCTCAAATACAGATCTGTTAGGTTTGTATTTTGTCAGAAAATTATTATCAAAAGTATTTATATCTTTAACCATCAACTGGATATATGAAAAAAAATTTTCCTAGACGTTACAGCTAGTTTTTAACCTAGCAGTTTAAACAAGTCGCTCTTTTCATACTACACATGTGAAATACTACCTCAGCATGGAAAACCAGTCTTGGTGTTACATGTTGTACTTCCTCTTGCAAAATCTTTCTAACTCTTCTTTAAATAGACTTTATAGTGCAAAATGATGAAAATGTCATAAAAGAGAAGCTGGCATCTCTTACGTGTCTGTTTTCAAGATGATACGGAGAAAAGAACGACAAGCTTTTTGTGGAGCTGGTAGTTTAATGAGTTCAAACTAAATTTATTTTTGATCCATTAACCTGTATCTAGACTAAAAAATGGAAATCCATGGAGGATTACATGAAATCTGATCCGAATTCCACTTTATAAATAATGTATGTATGTATTGAATTAGTTTTGAGACCTCTGCTGTGGCAGACTCCAAACATATATGAATTCATTAAACTAGCTTTTGATATGCAGTGGGATTGCTCTGTTTTCTGCCCTCAGGTCTGTTGTGCGCTTCGCAGCAAGTCTTTTAGGTAAACTAGTGGACAGCCTTGCACCATCTATTACTAATGTTTTAGTTCAGGGCAAGCAGGTAAGTTTTTACTCCTCAGAAATGTATTAAGGAATGATAACAGAGAAACTAAATAAATTGGCTTTTTAATTTTGAAGGCCTCTGCTTCTTTTAAAAGTATCCAATGGCTTAAAAAATCCTTACTGAGGAAGAAAAATCCAGAGAAAATAAAGATATATTTAATACTTGCATATACGATGGGGTAATAAATTTATTTAATAAGAAAACAATACTGAAATGACAGGTCAGTGTCTAGATAAGAAGGGAAAAGGCTTGATTTACCTAACTCCTTAGATTTTATATAGATGCCCCCTTATTTCACGGAAGTTGATGGAGTCAAGTAATAAAGCTTCTTTTTAAGACTAGTGAAGATGTAGCCACTCTCTCTGTAACTGAGCATAAGACAATGGATGGGTGGCAATGGAGCAAAAAGTCTTGTAGGATTTTAGTTTTCTGTTAAATTTTAATCATGAGTGTTTCTTCCTTTCCTAAGGACTTTTTTTTTTTAATCCCAGCACAATAATTTAAATTAAGTTCATGAAGAGCTGTTTCCAAATAACAGTGATTGAATATTATGTATTCTTGTATTAAACTATGTATTGTGTATACTTACCTCTATGAAATACTATTATGACAGGTTTATCATTGTCTTACTCCAGACTCAGATCTGGGTATGTGCTTCTAGCGCTACACAGCTATAGGGGAAGCTGCACCTACATGCAGCATGATTTGTAGCTGTTTATTTTCAACTCTTTAACCTAACTTGTCTTCATTGATCCCTTTATAATAATGATCTTTATTATAGAGGAAAATCTAGTGTTGCTGTGTTTTTACTGACAGTAGATTAAAAGCAAATCAGAATTTTAACGAAATTCCTTTTATTTGGTTAAACAATCCAGTACCAGCAATATATTTTCTTAAAATGAAGGCTGTAACTTTTAGGATGCTATTAGAAATAAGAAAACAAAACTATGAATTTAATTTTGAATTTTAAGTGAGCTCCACAGCTGAAATGTCAGAAATGGAAGACTATCTAAATGTAGTGTACAGTCATGATTATACAGCCAGTTTTGAAACCAAAGCAGTGGTCTTGTATTTTTATTTTCTTTTGGAAAAATATATTCCATATTTACTGGGGTCTTTAGTGAATTTTGTTGTTTTAATAGCATCCAACTTAGCAGTGTTCACAAGTCTCAGTCATTGACGTAAAATTATTTTTGTATTATGAAATTTTAACAAGAGAAGCAGAGTTCATGTAGTTTCATTTCTGAATTGCTTCTGTGGTGTTTTTATTCCCGTCCATATCTTCTGAATTGTTTTCAATATACTGTAGGTGACACTTGGAGCTTTTGGCCAAGAGGAAGAAGTTATTTCTAATCCCTTATCCCCAGGAGTGATTAAGAACATCATCTATGAAAAATGTCATTTGCAAGATGAAAGAGAAGCCGTAGTTCAGCAGGAACTTGTCATACATATTGGCTGGATCATCTCAAATTCACCTGAACTTTTCAGTGGCATGCTGAAGATACGGATTGGGTATCTATTGTTCTTACTACTAGTATTGCAGGGGAACATACATACTTCAACAGAGATTGTTGCTACATTGCAAAAATGCTTTATGTAAGATGATGCAGCAAAACTTGTATACTTCAATTCTACATTTCTAGGAAGCCTGCTTTAAATTAGTGTGCCAAAAACAGCGACACAACTGATCTCAAATTTGCCAGTCAACAGTGTAAAGTGGAGGAAGGGCAGTCCTTTTAATAGCCCATTTGAAGCTTTCCTACAGCTAATACAGTAAACTATAGGATTTTCCAAAGCTTGATCCCTATCACATTCGAGCTTTAAAACCAAAACCAGTGTAGTGGGTTAGATGCATTCTGTACAGCAAATGAGCAGCAGCAAGTATGCTGCCTCCAGGTCACCCTGGCCTGCCGGCAGCCAACAGGCAGAATGTTCTGCCTGGCTCACGTAGTGGCCAAGGAGGCAGGGGCCAGCTGGTCAGCCAGACTGTGTGTAGCTCTGGCATAGACACGTGAGTCTCCATTAGCAGTGCAGTGGGTTGAAGGGGTTCTGTTTTAGATTGTAACTGGCCTCATATCCTTACCTGAAATAATAAAGTAAGCACTTAAGTGTATTAGTGATGCTCCTGAGACAGTTTCCTACATGGCAGCAGACACAGAACACACTGGGTGCCATCCAGTTTCCCAGTTGCAGAGTGGATACGAAGTCTGCTCACAGTTTGCTCTCTGTGCATGGGCAGCAAGGCAATCTCTACAGAAATCTTTTTATCAAGCAGTAGGTACAGGTGTAGTTGTGCATGCTTAAGGCTGGTAACTAGCATGAATTTCGTTACCGGTAAACATGTGATGTGGACATAGAGTCCTAGAAGCATAATGAATCAAACCAAACCAAACGCTGGTTCTTCCTTTAGTGTCCCACAGGTAATGTAGATGCACACAGGGTGTGCTGCTGCCTGCTCACCTATTGGGCAGGTTAGAGGGACATGGCCGGAGGCGAGGGATGTGCTGTACTGGCAGGGAGGGAAGAATCAAGAGGTAGAGAGGACAGTAAGAGCTTTTACTGTCTGAGACTTTGAGGACTTGAGGAAGAAGGAGAGAAAAGTGTAGTCTAGGATTAAGGCTCCTATATGAGGCCTTTAAAAGCTTTTTGCTCACTTGAGCAGTCAGTCACCTATGTCACATAGGTTTGGGGAAAATCGGTGAAGGGTAAAGACTGCATAAATGTAATAATCTAGGAAAGATGCAGCATGAATTTGATTCCCTTCTGAAACCACACAATTCTCCTCCAGGTCAACATGCTTCTAGTTGCATTCTCTTGTTTCTAATAAGTGCGCAGCTCACAATATAGCCTTGTCTAAACCAGTCTTAAAAATCTGGCAATCATGAGCAACAAATCCCTTGGAAACGGTGTTTCAAGGTGCTTAAACTATTTCTTTTCAGAGTTTCAGCACAATGATCTGCCTAAAAAGATAGCTTATTCTTTTAGAGTGCTGTCTGTAATGGAGACTTTGGGTAATAAAAGCTTCTGCAGTTCAAAAGTATTTACCATTACGGCTGTTCCTAAAATATTTTGAGGCACCAAGGTATACTTCTGATACTTGGTGAATATGTATATCTGATATCTGGCATAACAAAGACATTGTTCAAGAGCAGTTCTCTACATAAAAATATTTAAGTGCCATGGTAAAAAAAACCCTGATTTGTCTTATAAGGTTGCTAAAAATGTCTTCCCGTTCTTCAAAGAAACCCAAAAACACACACACACACACCCCCCAGCTGAAAAGTAGCCCTGTTACAGACACACACAACACTTCCTGACTGTTCATCAGCTACATAGTTGTCCAATTCTATACTAAACAGGTTAGGTTAAGTTATACATAACTTAGGAACCACAAACCTGAATCAAGTTTAAAACATCACTTACCTACTGGATTGTTATATTTAGGTCTTTGATAAGGTGACCTAAAAACAGTCTGTACTGGAGTGTTATATTCCATGGTATCTGCATTTACATTGCTATCTACAGAAATTAATTATTTTTTCACATTTAGGAAGAGAAAGATGCATTTGAATAAGTACTACTTTGAAGAGGCCAGGTGCTGACTGAGATTTACAGAATTAGTAAGCATGCTTTAAAATTAGAACTTAAGTGTTCCTTCTTCCATATTTTTTTCATAGAGAAAATACAGCATTTCAGCACTGGAGGTAGATACCAGCAGTCTTTTTTCTAGCACACAAGATTCATGCTTCTACTTTAGCAGTACATTCCAGTCATCATAAACCCAAAAACTTTTCAAATCACCTGTATTACATTTAACTGCAAGGACATCTATCCTTTTGCACTTAAATACCTTTTCTGTACCCTCTACAGATCCATGTTACTCCTTTTTCCTCCCTTTTCTCATTCTCTATAGCTAATCCTTTTTGCAATTTTTTTTTTCTTTCTTCCAAGGTTAATGCTAGAGATTCAATTTCCTTTATTTCAGTGTTATCGCCCACTCCAGTGAGCAAAATTAACCTTCTTGCGGAAACACCATTCCAGTTTGATAATGATTTGATTTAGTGTCTTGTTATTGATTTGTTTTGAGGGTTTCATGTTAAAATAGATCAAGTTCCTGACAGCCCTATTACTGTAAAAACCTCCAACCAACTGACTTCTACCCACCTTTTATCAGTGGAGAGTTTGGTAGGAGGTCCACTCTCAACTTTGCTATGTTTTGTGGGCCACTGCAAAGAGAAAATACCGGTGAATACTTCCTCGCAGATACATTTGAGTCATCAGTGAAAAAAGAACTGATTCCTAAGCCAGTTCTATTTGTTGATCTTAGTAACAAGAGGACACTATTCACCCACTAAAGTAAATAAAAGTAGCGTGTTCTGGATAATGTAATATGTCCACATTGCCTAATAGTCTCTTGTATCTTGCACCTTCAATGAATGGTTCTAGAAACCTCAAATTTAAAGCAACGCTGAATCAGCTGGCCTGACATCTCAGAATTCTGTGTAGTTACCGAGAATCCTTCAGAAAAGATTGTGACTTGACTTACATAAAGAAAAAGTATTCTGTACCTTGTAGGCTAAATAATTAAATGCCTGTGCAATGTGGCTGTACTGGTAAGAAGGTAACTCTCAGGAATACTCTGCGTTTTCTGATAAACAGAGCAAGGGTCTTTGATGTAACCCAGACTTGATCAGGTGTTATATGATGGACTGTTTGAAGAAAAACTAGTTAAATTTCTTTTCCCTTTTGATCGTAATAACTACTTGAACTGAAGCAACATAGATGGTAAGAGACTGAGCTGCATGCTGTTATCTTGCTTCAGATGTATCTATACATTATTTCATCTTTGATACTATATTAGAGGCTGTAGCACTGTTTTTATATAATGTGCAGAATAAAATTCAGCATTTTCCTTCAGTAATTTGCAAAGTTCTGCCTCTCTGATACCTAAGGCTGAAAAACCTTCACTGTTGCCATATTTTAATTTAATCAGATCTTTTCAAGAGAGTAGCAAAAGAAAGAAAAGTGTGAAGACTGCAAAAAGGAATTTCAAAGGCTAAAACTATAAGTAAGCCCTGAAGACTTTTTAAATGTAAAATCATATGATTTTTACGGTTTTTTAAAAACTCATCAGCGAAATGCATATACTGTCAGAGCATAATTTTGAGTAGGAATTTTAACATCAAAAGGCAGGTAAATGTTTGTCTTAATGAACATGGGACATAGGGGAATATGCATCTTCCCTATGAAAAGCATGCTTCACAACCTGTTTCTTAAAATCTATGGATTATCCCTCTCAGTTTGTATCATACTGCAAACAAACACAAAATCTGAGTAAATTCCACAATACAGTAAGAGTGGTAGAGTATTTGTTTAATGTTTTATTCATGTCATGACAGCCAAATAGCAGGATCATGTGGAATTCTTATGATTCTTAGACTAATTTTCATCTTTGGAAACTTCGTATTTAATTAATAGATGTATTCTTCCCTTTACTTCAGATGGATTATCCATGCTATGAAGTATGAGTTGAAAATCCGTGCTGGGGATATGCCAGCCAAGGACTTATACCAGATGTCCCCTAGTGAAGTGAAGCAGCTTCTGCTGGATATTCTTCAACCACAGCCGCAGGGGAGGTAATGAGATGTGTGGGTCTGTAGCACCTGTTTTCATTCATAGTAGGCTGTTAAGTAGTCTTCATTTCTGAACTACTTTGTATACACCTGAAATCACCAGACATCTGCAATCAGTAATATACTTATTTAACAAAAGGTAGCAAAAATGCACTTTTTCATTCTTTCACCTTTGTCCAGGTTCTACAATTGTTTCTTTTATATTGCATCTTCCCTTTTCAGCTTTATCTTTGTGAAAGTCTTACTTCATAGTAGTAATCTCTATACTTTGGCAGTAATACAAAGCGTTACATTGTGGGGAAAGGAGCCAAAAATTACTCAATGCCATCTACTTAAGTAACTTATAAGAACGGTCTGTCTGTTCTTCAGTGTCCTCTTTCTTCTAGCTTATTCTATGAATTAAGAACAGATGTTGTCTGGAATTTTCAGGAGAAACTGGTGCTGCCTGAAACTTGTAATCTTTTCTCCAAGCTGTAACTGGCTGCCAAAAAGAGTATTCATTGTGATGCAACGTGTACAAGACAGAAGATAAAATTCCAATATTTCCAATTAACTGTTTTGATAAGAGTAAAGTCAAAAGTCGTCCTGTAGGTTTTACTTCTAGTTAAGTTAGATTAAATTTTGGCACATAATACTGCTGATCATTTCTGTAGTCCTTGAATGATGGCCTTTGCTCTCAGCAAAGAGGAAATATACCACCCATCATACTACTTATGTTCCTGCTTAATTCAGAACACATTCTGGTTTTTTCCTCATCTACAGTGCCTGAGAAACAAGCTCTCTCTTATCTAATTTGTGTGATGTAGAATCTCTCAGTCCAACTGACTATGCACTTTGTTTCTCCCACGTGCTTTTCACTGTATTGGTTGGGGTTATTAATGCTTGCTGTTTAGTTGCTGTCTCTACTCATGTTGATGTTGCCATTATTCATGTAAAACCTTAGCAGAACAACCCTAGGTTTCTCTTTGCAGCATTTTCCATTAAATATTATGCTATTTAGGAAACAATTTGGTCAATCACAGTAAGCAATTTGAGCACCATCCTTCATTAGACATCTTGGCTGAGTTGTCACAGTGCCTTCTGCTTTTGATTCCTTTAACATACGATAGCTGGGTCAGCAAAGAGCAGTCTGGTTGATTTTCTGAGGATGAAGATTCTTTTTTGGGGGTTATCTGAGTACAAAAGCTAGCCAGCATGTCCTTCAAAACTTCCTGTCTTTTAACTCTTCCTGTACAGTATTACGAGCTCATTTTTCCTTACCCATTAGTGAATTGTTTTAAAAAGTTCTTTTCCTGACAGGAAATACAGAGCACTGTCTCCTTATATTTTCTTTCTGTGACAGTTTTTCCTACTGTTGTGATTTTTAGAAAAAATGTCTGCTACTGTGATACAATATTTCACTGCCAATTAATTTGTCATACGTGAAGGGCTAGTGGTGTATTTACCTCCCTAACAGTCTCTCCACAACTAACCTCTCTCCAAGTTTTCATGAAAGGTAAAAGTTCTGCTATTTTCCTACCTCTTACACTGGGCTCCAGGATATTATACCATATATATGTATATATCTCTATATCTCGCCAACAGAGTGCAGACTTCCACTGACACGCTTTTTGACCTATTTATGTAGGTTACGAGACTGCAAACAGCCTTTTTAAAATGAAGCATTGTTCTTTTAATGGTCCAAGCAGTTATAAAACTCATTTTTCTCATACAGTTTACAGGACTCTCTTCCTTACCATAGTAATTTAGATACGTCAGAGTATTTTTGACATCTTCAAATGCTTCTTTCTTTGAAATCAACCTTTTATTTCTATTACAATTTGTCTTTTTGTTTTTATGAATGTTTTCTTGGCCTAGTCCAAGGACAGAGTTGTACAGAGAATGAGATGGAACTGTCATAGAAGGCACAAGTGTTTGGCAGTGAAGTGTTTTATTGAGAAGTGAGTTATGAGACTTTTTTTTTTTTAATTTGTCATGTTAATCCAATACAGTTATACATGAAAAAAACCACTGCATATTGGCTTGATCATGGCAGTGGTAATTAGAAGTCAATAGTAAGTCACTGACAGCTATTGTATCACAAGTGCTTTAAACCCTTAACTTTAAATATCTCCTTTGTTTTCATAAAGCATATCCCAGTTACCTAGAGCTCAAACCTGTTCAGAAGATGCATCACTTACTGATATTTTTTCTCTTTTTTTAAAAAATACTTAAAAAACACCACAACCACACTGTTTGCTTGGTCATCTTAGTGTAGCTCCCAACTACACTAGAAACTGAAGTGTGAGAACACACATGGAGTTGTCAGAAGTAGAGTTCTCCTCTCTGGTCAGATCTCAGAAGGAATTCTCACCATTTCTCCAGTATTTAAGGTTTTTCAGTGTAAGAGCTTTTTGTTATTTCATCACACTGGCATCTACATAAACAAGTAATTTTACTGACAAGTAATTTTATTGTGAACATTCAAGCTAAGCTAGCAATACAAATGGAGGGAAAACTAAAAAACCAAAAATGTTAGTGCTGAATTTCATTTGAGCTAGGCTACAAAAGTTCTGCAGAACAACAAAGATCGCAAAGTTGCCCAGGGCATTTCCCCCTGTTTTTTTTTTTCTTTCTCTTTTCAAACAGCCTACCAGAACCAGGTCTTTGAAATACAGAAAGCCATGTAGCCAAGCCAATTTAAATGTAGTTTTCCTAAAAAAACCCCAAACAAATCCATAATGGTAAATAATATGTAATAATACTGTATTGATTCCTGAGTTGCAGATATCCAGATATTTAGGTATAGAAACTTTCCACCTTTCCTTTCCTGAATAAGGTGCATCCTTGATGTACTTGGTCCCTCTTATTAAGGTTCTAAAAGAGCTGTTTGTGACCTGAGAAGACATGGAACATTTTTTTTAAAACCCCTTTTGGAGGAATATTGAACTAAGCCACAAAAGTATTAGTTGCTTTTCATCAGAGCTTTGCTTCCTAGGGGAGCTTTCACTACTATCTTACCATGTAAAAAGAGATTTTCTACTTAAAATTTAAAAACCAACTAAAGACCGTAACTTTTAGGAAGACTCTTCTGTCAAATATGTGCAATATTGCTACACGAGATTTAATTGTGTACTGTGAATCCACCAATTAAAATCACATGCATGACTGCCACTTCTTAAAATTGGTGTCTCAAACGTTTTGGCTAAAGCCCCATTACTGTAGTAATACTGAGAAGTTAAAATATGAAAATTGAATTCCAGACTTCATCTGTGTAAGTGAAAAAAAAAAAAGGCAGAGACAGTATGCTTCTGAAGGCAAACAAAATTTGTAATTTATGGAGAATGTAACTCAATTTGTTCAAAGTTCTAATTTAACAAAACGACTCGAGGATTTTCTGGATTTACAGGCCACTTGTTTTTCTGCACATTGTCATAAAAGAACCTACCTTCAGCAATCCTGCTGAAATGCATTTTTCTAACCTGGTATTTGAATTGGAATGATAGGTGTTTCTAATCCATCATCTATTACATTTTGTATTTTATAGATGCAGAATTTCATTGAGCTGTGTTTATATAATGAATTGTTTTGCCTGTTGTAGTATGATAAAACAAATTTTAATGTTATAGTTAATACTGATTTTTTTCATTGTGTATAAATTTGGCTGTCATAGGTACCACACAGTGACTTCTGTATGTTTTAGTTTATGGTGACTTAGATTGATTAGACATGATGAATTCAGCCTACTACTGTTACTGTACTAGATAGATTTCACAGTTAATTCTTTTTCTCCAGTTACTTAAAGCACAAATACACACATAAGAATAACATTCTAACTTCTATATGCTGAGCATCTTGATTTTGTTTGCTTTAGAGTGTAACTTACCAGAAAGCACAACATATACTGCATATGCATCATGAATATGTATTTGATGTCACCGCTTACCTTACTGGCTTGCACCACAGAACAGGGCTTGGTTCTACATCTGTAACAGTTTTTTCCTTCAAGTTCTCAATTTTCTCTGTCCACAGAGGCTGGCTGAACAGAAGACAGATAGATGGTTGTCTCAATCGAACTCCTGCTGGATTCTATGATCGGGTGTGGCAGATCTTAGAAAGAACTCCTAATGGTTTAATAGTGGCAGGGAAATTTCTACCACAGGTAAAACCAGCAGAGATGCTCAGTTATTTCTGCTCTACCTGACTATTAATGGTGAATTACTTTATCACTAATGTCTATTTTATGCCATAATGTACTACTTAGGCTAATTTGTTCCTGGTACGATTTTTTTTCTAAAAAAAGTATTTTCAAGTTTTCTTTTTGGTTCTGAGTAAAATACAATTAGAATAAAATGGAAGTCAGTTATTGCTACTAAAACACATTTATAAAAGCATAAGTCTAGAAGACCCTTTCCAAGTCTGGGACTCTGAAATCTGCTCCCTTTTTTGATCCTCAGTAGTCGTATTTCTTAGTTGAGTATTATTTATTCTACAAACATGTAGTCTCTACCTGGGGGTGGTTTTGATTTAATGCAAATCATCTTTGAGTAAAAGTATTATTTGTTTTTCAGCAACCAACTTTATCGGATATGACGATGTATGAAATGAATTTTTCCCTTCTAGTTGAAGATATGCTGCAAAATATTGACCAGCCGGAATATAGACAAATTATTGTAGAGGTCTGTGGCCTACAATAAATGAAATTTTATAATGTACATGAGTATGTTACAGCTTAAAAGAAGATAAGTAACCAAGGCTCAAATATTTGAAGAAAGAGCATTTTAAATATGAACACTTGCTTCAGTGGTTTCTCCATAGATTTTGTATGATTAAACAGGTGCCCGTTAACATGTTCACAATATACTAAGTTCTTGATGCTCTTCCCCTTTAGCAAATAGATAAGCGTTAATGACAGTGCCAATACAATTAGGTCACAGGAGGTGAAAACTACTAAGAATAATTCCAAAGTAGCTTTCCTTCAAAGTCCGTAGCCCATGCCTTTTCCTAACAATTTTCTAGATCTAGGGAAAAACTGCTCTAAAATATCAGTTTGCCCTGTGCTAGATTCTTCCTTCCTATTTTGCTGAGGTTGTCCAGTAAGTTGCTTTATGCTACTGGATCAACTAACTCCCAGTTTCCTTATGTTCCCATACCTAACAGTAAAGCAAGAGGCTGTTTAAACTCCTTCCCCACCCCTGCACATAATGTATACTTTTTGAACAGATCAGGAGCATCTGTACCATTGGTAACTGACAGCTGTGCTGTCAGCAGCATTCATTGTGAGTTCCCAAGTATATGCCTCTGGCACTTGTGAATTATTCCTCCACAGTAAAATCAAATCCATCTCAATTCTGGCTAACAACTAATGGTCATGCTGCTTGCTGGAACATCCCCAATTTTTACTAAAAGATAACACAATTATCAAAACCCAAGATGACCAAAAGAGACTCTTAATACCTACTTGTAGCTATTATGACAGGTCACTCATGTTCACCTTCCTTTTTTAAACCTCCTTCAAATATAAGGAAGGTAAATTCTCTTGAACCGAGACGTTCTATTGGTGTCTATTGATTTTGGTTTTTATAAACTTTGTCCTAGTATGATTATACCATATGTGATTATGCCTCAGAACATCAAATGCTGAGGTTCAGCGTTCGCTGGTTTTCATCCTCTCCAGATGCTGAGCACCAGCATTTGGGCAGCCACAGAGTGAACTGAGTAATCTGGAAAATAACTTCCCTGGCAAAGTTAGATGTTAATGTCAATCATTTATGCAATGCCCTTTACTAGGTAGTCACCAGAAATGTTAATCTTTCATAAAAACCTGCTTTTTCAGTGATTTTTTTTTTTTTAATCAAAGTCAGAATTCTATTATCTGTGCACTATTACATGTGCCATTAGTAAATGGCTTCCTGCTTGAAAGAGGCATATGTTAATAATTATTAACAGTGCTTTTATATAACCTGAATTTTAAAAAAAATCAAATTTAAAGTCTTACAGTCTTTTTCTGCATTCTAGTTGTTGATGGTTGTATCTGTTATTTTGGAGAGAAATCCTGAGCTAGAGTTCCAGGACAAAGTGGACTTGGACAAAGTGGTGCAGGAAGCATTTCATGACTTTCAGAAAGATCACAGCAGTCCAAAGGGAGATGAAAAACAAGTGAGTAAAATATTACTGTCTTACAGAATTTATCTTTCTTACTGAAGTTAGTTATAAATGTTAACTCTGTGTGATTCTGAATTATTTTTTATTCTTAGATCATAGAATGGTTTGAGTTGAAAGGAACCTTAAAGATCATCCAGTTCCAACTCCCTGCCATGGGCAGGGACACCTTCCACTAGACCAGGTGCTCAAAGCCCCGTCCAACCTGGCCTTGAACACTGCCAGGGAGGGGGCAACCACAGCTTCTCTGGGCAACCTGTGCCAGTGTCTCACCACCCTCACAGGAAAGAATTTCTTCCTTGCATCTCATCTAAATCTGCTCTCTTTCAGTTTAAAACCGTTACCCCTCATCCTATCCCTGCACCCCCTGATCAAGAGTCCCTCCCCACCTTTCCTGTAGCCCCCTCTAAGTACTGGGAGGCCGCTCTAAGGTCTCCCTGGAGCCTACTCCAGGCTGAACACCCCCAACTCTCTCAGCCTGCCCTCACAGGGGAGGTGCTCCAGCCCCTGATCATCTTTGTGGCCTCCTCTGGACCCGCTCCAACAGGTCCATGTCCTTCTTCCAGGAACCTCCTGGATTGCTTATGCCCTGCTGTGTTGCCCCTCCAACAGATGTTGGAGTGGTTGAAGTCCCCCATGAGGACCAGGGCTTGTGACCATGGGGCTGCTCCTATCTGTCTATAGAGGGCCCCATCCACTGGTCGGGTGGCCTGTAGCAGACCCCCACTATAATGTCTCCTGTCCCTGCCTTCCCTTTAATCCCTACCCATAAGCTCTCAGTCAGCCCCTCATCCATACCCAGGCGGAGCTCCATGCACCCCAGCTGGTCATTGACTAGAGGGTGACCCCCCACCTCCTTGTCTCTCCTGCCTGTCCTTCCTAAAGAGCCTGTACCCTTCTATTCTAACACTCCAGTTACAGGAGCCATCCCACCATGTCTCCATGATGCCAGTAAGATCAATGATGCCACTCCAATTGTTGATAGGAGTTCAGAATTGAACACTAATATTAAATTAATATACCCAAGTACTGCATAAGTCTGCAAAGAGCCTATAAGCAGAAATAAAAGATGTGCACTTACTTTATTGTTGAATTGTGAATTCAAACTGGTATGGTAAGGAGAACACTCACAGTGTTACATAGTTCTGAAATGAGAGTCTGAGAAAAGCTGAAATAGTTATAATACTCATTAAAGGGGAAAGAATTAATTAGGGGGGACCCTAGAACAGAGAAGAGTTAAGTATAACAAAAAAATGAACAAAAAACTAACGCTCAGCAAAGGAGTGTGAACTTAAGATCTTTTGTACACAGATGCTAAGAAAAATTAAGTAACCAAAGAACTCATATTAACAATACTAATGTAGGAACTTTAAATGCAAAACTGCTCTTAGCTACTGATTTTTGTGCTACAGTTGCATTCATGACCCTAGCAAGCTTTTAATCTCTAAGGCTTAAAATCCAAATGAAACTTGATCATTAAGTACCTTTTAAGATATACCTCACTAGGATTTTAGGTTTTATGCTTTAAGGACTTCTAAATATTTGGTGCCTCAAATCTTTGAAATTCTGTAGTAACGGCAACTGGTTGAAAGAGGAAGAATGAGTAAAGCAGTGGGACACGTCCCTGTGCTACTGAGGATGATCTTCCTTGCTCTGTCTGGCATTTATTGTACACAAGGTATTTGGAGATATCTGTGCTAGCTCTGAATAATCTATTGATTCATAACATACTGATACACAACAGCACTTCCTGTTGCTGAATTAGCTCCTTTAAAAGATGAGGAAGGATGTGCTCCTTAAGAATTCTTTCAAAAGTTTCAAGGTTCACTCTTTTGCCACTACATTTTGTAATAAGATTTGAAAGCAAGCCAGATATCCAGCCTTAGCAACATATCACCTTGCACAATACCTTTGTTTCTAAAAGGACACAATTTTCTTGAAATTATAATTCTTTTGGCCTGCCCATTTTGGAGGGTAATGACTGTGGTTGCAGCTACAGCAAAATCAGACTTACCATCCACACAAATGGCTATGAAGTGCCAGCTCTGCACAGTATCTTGAATATGCTACTGAATTCTGTGACAAGCTGGAAATCCCCAATGGCTATAAGAAAGAAAAATTCCATGCAAAATTCAGTTTTCACTAGTGCTGCCCTAGCCTCCATTGAAGTAATGGATTTTTTTCCAAGCCCAAATCTACTTAGAGTGGTGCCTTTTTGTCTTTTAGAAAGAAATCTCAATTTATAGTTGTGAATATGTTGTTGGAAATTCCAACTTCTTACATTAAAATTTTCTGGAACCTGACTCTCCCATATTCCCAGGTGCATGCTGCCCACTGGCAGTTAACTGTAGCCTGCTTAGGACTGTTCTGATGATATTCCGTCTCAAGTTTTCCTAACAAACATGGCTTAAAGAACTCCTGATTCACCTGAACTACGCTCTTCTACTAAACTGACTTGCAAATATTTTGATCTTTGTTAATTCCCTGTTAATGTGTAATAAATATCAAAAGTATTTACTCCAGTAATTTCAAACACACCCATAAACTACAGAAGTCTAATATTTTCACCATGCAATTTCTGCCCTTGGTTTAATAAAAGTAACCAATTTCCTGAATTAAAGTGTTGAACCTTTATTATAGCAGCCGATATATAATTTGAGAATAAGCAGATGTTTTAGCATCATTAACTGTGCAAAACAGGTGTTCAGTGAAGGATACCTATTTTGTTGATCTGATTAATGAATTAGTTCATGTGCTACCTGTGGTTTGGTTCTTGGATGTAAAAAAAATTTCTTATTCTTCCAAATAAATCTTTAGTCAGTATCTCTACATGTACACCTAAGGACCTGGCTCACAATCCTACTGTGGTGGCACAGTAGTTACAGCATAGTAGTCATCCAGCTACATGTTTTAAGAGAGCAGTTGTTCCCTGACACTTTATACATTTAAAAAACTATTAAGTAGGTGGTATCTGTACAGGACTTGAAAATTCAATAAAGAAATATATGCAATGCATTTTAGTAATCTGTTTTCCACATGTTCAGGTAAGTATATATGGGAGATTTCTGAAAATTGAGCAGAATTATAGAGTCTGAAAAACACATTTGCATTTAACGTATTTGTGATGTTCCTCTTGTTCGCCTGTGTTTGGCTGCTTTACATAATCACCACTAAAGGAAACATCTTTTCCCTCTCCTGCAGGATGACATGACTGCGTTCTACAACACTCACCCAGCTGGAAAAAAGGGAACGTGCAGCTACTTGAGTAAGGCTGTGATCACTTTATTGCTGGAAGGGGAAATGAAACCAAGCAATGATGATCCTTGTACCATTAGCTAAAGCTTGAAGCACAACATAGGAATTGTTGCTTTATTTAGTGTTCTGTGTATTTTTCATGCATATATTATAATACTGTTTTGAAGAGTAACCCTGGCTAGTAATACAAATGCACACTATCCTTTGCTGAAAGAAGTGCCATTAAAGATACTAAGTGCCACCTAAGTTTTTCCTTTCTCAACTATGCAGCATGAAACTCTGAGCACATGAAGTTAGTCATATGATATTTGATTAAGTTGAATGGGATTGTACTTATGATCTTAAATTTAACATAGTAACTTCAAGAGAAATGCAGTATGAGATTTTGTCTTTATACCCCTATTTATTTATAATTACAAACAAGTTTATTGTAAATTCTAAATGAAATACAAAAAATACCATAATTAACATGAATACCAATCAGTGTGGAAATATGAAAATTGGATTTTTTTTTATTATTCTACACTCACACAAATTGGAGTGAAAATTCAGTAGTTATTCTTTAAAGTTTTTCTGTATCAGTTCAATTGATAGCATACATTTAGGGTTTTTTTAATTTACCAGTTGATAACTTGATATGCAGGTTTCATCCTAAGACAGCAACTTTTTATCTCTAGCAATAAATATCACTGCAGTTTTGCAATTTTGTTTAAACATCTGTAAGTTAACAAGGGAAACATACGCTAAGAAGGTAAAAGTTTGTTTAATAAAAGGTCAAACAAGCTGTATTTAAAATTTACATTAGTGAAGAAAAAGCTTTGTATTACATAAACTATCAATGCATTAAAGAATTCAAGATACACTTATTTATCTCCTAAATGTGTGAAATCACTGTATACTATATGCTTTATTTTAGTGAAAGTAATAAAAAGCAAATGCTTGTAAAAAAACCTGTCAATAAAAATAATTTTAAGTTACGTGCAGACTCCTGTTGACTTTAGTGGCTACTTGAACTGCCTTGAGTGGATCATTAAAGTGCCTCTTTTAGCAGCACAAAATATACTAAAGCTTTAGAACTGGTCCTCAGACATTTTGATAATTAAATTAATAGTGACCAGCTACAACTCAACTGTCAATAAATTGTTGCCATATTGATATCAAAGGCAGGTAGTTTTAACTTAGAGATAGAGGGCAAAACTAGTGGAAGAAGTGATGGAGTGAGTCTGGGCACAAGAGGAGTATTTATTTGAACACGCCTAAGCGGGGGTTAGTGCTTCCCTGATTTGCAGAGCTTCCCCAGAAATCACAGAATCAATCCTTCTCAAACCAAGTGGTAGAAGAACATGTTGTTGAAGGAGGATGCTAAACCATTAACAAATCTTTGTCAAATGATGTGAAGAATGAGTAAGGTTGGAAAAGCTAATTTGGGACTAATAGAGTAGTGATCCTACTGCTCTTCCTTGCTGTAATACATTCATCATTCAAAGAAGAGTGGAGGGGGGCAGGGGGGACAGGGAAGAAAAATCCAGAGGAAACACACCTAGTTACTCACCATTCGGTACATTATTGTAGTGTGTTGGTACATTTAATAGTAGAACATTGCCTGAGGGGCTACAGCATTGCTCTAGCTCCAGCAAGAAGGCCACAATTAAACAGCAGACTCAGTTCACAGCAGTTGTAAACACTGAATGAGCCACTAGTTTGAACAGCAGTCCAACATATCCTCGAATTTTTTACTTCATTACTGCCTTAGGAGTTACCAACTACATTGAATTCCACTTGCTGCTTTTTTTTTTTTCCTTATTGCTTACAGACCGACAGCTGGTCATGGATCAGTGATTACATAGGTAGCAAGCATGTCTATTTATTTCTAGGGTTTTTAAAAATACTCTTTAAAATTGATGTATCTGTTGCCATACAAACACAGAACATAACTCTTGTCTACAAACTGTAAATCCTATTGAAAGGAAACAATCCTTTAAACACCAAATCTACAGCTTACTTCAGGAGCACTGGCATTTTGCTAGACAGTAACACAGTTGTTTGCTTTTGCAATTACTTGTGATTTAAAATGTAACTGCACATGAATTCCTAAAATAACAGGATAGCAGTTTTGCATTTTTTACATCACTTACCACTTCTTACTTCTTCTCTTTAGCTCTTACTCCTTTAGTACCTCTCGTTACTAGTAGGCCTCAAGTTTGCTGATCTTGGCCTGAACTGTGTAGCTGCAAATGAATGAAAACTCCAGTCAACACTTTTCCTTATACACAGTTGGAATGAAAATCCATGCAAACTATTTCTTTTTTACTTTATAGTGTTGGATACATGGTTTATGCAAGTGTGATTGTGGCAGTTTTTCAGCTTCTACAAAATAAGGATAAGTACCTAGATTAGAAGATGAAGATAGCAAAATCCAGCAGAGTCTGTAGTCTCTGAAAAAGGTTCTCATGTCTGGAAGGACAACACCGTTAATTTTTCTCTTCTCTTCCTGAAGCAGGGCCAAGAAAGGAGCTTGATACAAATGGCTCTTACATAGCATGCCTACTAAATCATAGTTATAAAAGACAGCACAACTTTTGGAAAAGAAACTAAAATTTCTACTAAAGAACATTTTTACTACATTATGAAATGTTTGAAATCACAGAGGAAAGAGAAACCTTGGTGAGTAGCAGAAAATAAATGGTAAATCAGTTTTTGAACAGCTATTGTTCAGGTAATGTGTGGTTAATATTTAACAACTTGGGCCCTATTTCTTCAAAAACATTCTGCCTCAAGAGAACAAGTAAAGAGGTGCATTTGAGGTTGCAGATTAATAACCAGAGGTGCAACAATCCATACAGTCCCCTGTGTACTTACAAGAGCTACTGGCAATAGAGTTGCTCCAGCCATTAGAGAACTAAGTCCCAAAGGGCTCAGTATTGGTTCACACCATTCAGTTCCCTTATTAGACACTTTCACAGTGTTCCAAAACCTGAAAAACCATTCTGCTTACTAGAGGAAGTAGGATCCATTCAAACACTGCGAAAACAATAGTTGAAACAGTTTAAAGCTATTGAGTAAACGTAGGTTGTTTTTAAACACTATTTTTTTCCAGGTTGCTTTATCAGATACTCTTGAGAGTAAGATCAAATGATTTCAGCTAAGCATACCACAGAAAAAAAATTCCATTTTCCTCTGCTATTAGAGCAGAAATACCAACTTGCAGTGGCAACTCCTGATGTAAATACACATAACCCACCCCCCTCTCCAACCCCAAACTCAATCACCTTTGATTTTGCCAAAACCATCATCTTCACACTGTGGATTACTGTGACAGTTGATAGGTGTCATGTTCACAGTGCATCAGCCATTTCAAACTGCTCTAGTCCTCAAGAGAATTCAGAAGGTAAGAAGGTGATGCAATTCAAAGCTGACTTTCTTGTCGTTTTTGCTGTTAGCTTTGTTGCTTTCCTGCATATGAATTTTCATTCTTCTTTTGCCTACATATCAGTTTGTGCAACTTACACGAAACTGATACAGAAAAGAAACAGAACCAGATTAATAATAAATCAATATCTGAGAAACCTTCGTTATTTGCTAATCTGCAACAGCAGAAAATGTAGTAAGAGATCCTGATTTGAAACGGCTTTTGTTGGGTCAGTCCTGGAGCATGTAACATGATGCTATCAAAACACTGATAAGTTGAGGCATTTTTCTGAATAACATTTTGTCATCAAGGTCTGTTAGCATGCAGTGTATTTGATAACAGCAAGTTTAGGTTTAGTATGATAATACCATTAGATAGCTACCATTCTGCTTTTGTAATTTAGATCTCATATTTTTTGTTTTCACTGCTATTAAAAATACTTTCTTAAACCTTATACATGGAGTTCATGCCATGGAAACTCCTCAAGCAATCATCAGTGTTCATGATCAGTGTCATTTTATATTTCTGTACCTCCTACAGTTTTCAAGAAAGTCTACCTGCTTGACCAACAGCATTTTTGAGACTTAAAATTAACCTTCTGTAAAATGCTTTTCAGCTACTGGGACAACAACAAAACAAAGTCAGTCTTTGTATGCTAGTTTGCAAGAGGAAAAAACAAATGTACCAAAAGAAGTGGGCGCAGTGGGGCAGTCAGATGCTTAAAATATAAATTAAGAAAATAGAGAAGTGCAATTAATTCCACTGAAGCCTGTGTATCTCATCCCAAAATCAATCAAGAAAATGGCTTGATTGGATTTTTAGATAATTATGATCTACAAAACCCCTGCCAAACATATTCTCTTCTCCAGAAGTGTAACAGTCTTTTAAACTAATGAACTAAGCCTTGCAGCATGGAAAGAGAAAATTAAATAAGCAGGAAAGACAGCCTATGGTCTGCCATAAACACAAAATGCAAGTGTTGTGAAACACTGCTGTGAGCTCAAAGGTAATGTGCTTGATTAGATACACTGTTCATACCTACTTCTGATCCTTTCACACTCAAATACGAAAGAAGTCATGGGTTGCGTGTGTGAATATGGGGAGAAGGTAAGAGGGAAACACAGCTGGGGTCTTAACTAGAGGGAACATAAAGGATTTCCCCTCAGTGTTGTGGTCTTGTGTTTTTGTGGGTGTTTGTGTTGTGGGAATGAAAAAAATGTTGTATTCTTTTAATTTATCTATGTAGCACTCTGACATTAGGAACTATAAACGATAGGTGTTTTTTCCACCTGAGCATGCTTTTCCTTTTGCACACTAGCAAGAGCTGGAACAAAAACAAATGTAGAAACATCAGATATAAGGAATGTAAAAATCTACTTGTGGTGGGTCTTTCCTGAATCAGACAGACTCTCCTGAAAGGTTTGCAAGAGTTCCTTATGTAAACATTCTGTAAAAGTGCATGCTTCTCACAAGCGAAAGGAAAGAGGGACAGAACAACTTCCCTTGTCTTCACCCGTATACATACTGGATAAATTTTGATCTGATCTGAAAAAAAATAACAATGAAGTCTCTTATTTCATAAAATAACAACTCTCTAAGGCAAAAAAGATGCTATTTGGAATAATGTTTCCTGCCAGTGCCAGACAGGAAGGGTTGAGCTCACCTAAGCCTGATCCCTATGGGCAAGTGGCATGAAGCTTAGAAAGCCCTTACAGAATGCCACTAGTTAGTGGTTTTAGTGATGATGTTGTGGCCAAATAGAGAGGCAAAAGGGTGACATCACACATAGGAAAAAAAGAATAAAATTTATAGGAACCATTTCTTACTCAACTTTCAAATTAGTGAAACAATCAAAAGAAAGAGGCCTGGAGGCTCTATGCCTAGGCACATCAAGAAATGCACTCAGGTGCAAGTGTGTATAGGAAGAGAGGACATCATATTGTTTTACATCTGTACAAGACCACAGACCTAAAACTTGCATATCACTCCATCCAGGTGGGAAACATGTAACTTACTAAGAAACAACTCCCAGGAAAATTATTGATTAAAAACACCCCCAAAAACCACTTTCTACCACATCACTGAAGAGTGATGAATAATGCATGTGTGTCCACTGTGGGTTATGTTCCAGAAACTAAAACATACAGTCTAATTCCACTTTGAACTGGAATGGGACTATAGGTTAAACTGTATCTTTTTTGACATTGTTGCCTAAGGTGGATACAAGCATCTCAAGCTCCTGGTTTGCTTATTGAAGGCTCCCATATCATTAAGCAGTCTCTGCAGCAGGACTGTCAGTTAGCTGCGCCAGTAGAACTGAAATTACTGGTATTGCTCGTGTATGAGTCATCTGGCTGCACTTCAGACTCTCACAGGAGATGACTAATCTGACTCATAGGCAAGCAAACCCCACAATTTTCTGTGTTCCACTGATGGACAGTATATATTTAATTACCTATGCTACACAGTTCAACTTGCATTTCCTGAAGATAAATCATGCTGCAAAATTTATAAAGGAAACATTAACAATGTGCTTAGAGAAGATTTTAGCACATTCTCTTAACCTACAGTGTTTGCATGTATCTGTTCTATAATCTACAATAAGTAATAAAAACAAACCAGAAAGAAAATGTTGAGAGAGGTTCTCATATTCTTGGAAGCTATCTAACATTGCTGGCTAGGACATAAAGGCATGCAAGTAAGAAGAAACAAAACTGTCTTTCAACAATGCACAAAAAGGGATCCTGAAGGTCTTCATGCAATGCCTCCAGATTGACCTAGCTAACTAAATCCAAAATGCTTTTTTTTGTGAACAAGTGTCTTTCCCCATTACATTGTTTTCTTCTCAGTACTAGGGACCTCAGGGGTTTAAATACAAGGGAAATGATTAAGTACTTGCTGTGATTTAGTCTTCTGGTGATCCCCATTCTCAAAGGGCGTATGAGGTCTGAGTGTAAAACAAGAGAAAGGAGATGGATAGAGAGCGCCAGGCAGAGGAACACAGGAACAGTATGGTGTCAAGTGCCCGAGCATGACTGCTGGAATCCCTGCAAGCACCAGACACAGGAAAATCAAATTTAAAAACTGCTTCCCGGCCTCCTTACTATCTCAGAGCACATCTAGAGGATATGGTGATAAAAATATCAATGAACAGTCTCACCTCATCATCATTTGTGCTCCCACCACTGTTATCAGCCAGCAGAACTGCACTGGAGGTCTTTGGATGACAAAGGCCTAAATGGGTAGCAGCAACATCCCAAACATAACAAAAATCTTCTAAAGTTGGAGCCTGGAAGATAATATAGACCTGTCTTTTAATCTTAATACTATTATGACAAATGACTAGTGTGCTCCTGGGAACAAATGGCCTCTTATCTCCACAGTCTTTTGTCTTTTTTTTTTTTTTTTTTTTTTAAAGCTTACTAAATTTAAGGTTTTTATAAAATAAAAAGACTTCAGCCTTATGCCTGTTCCATTTGCTATCAGTACTATAGCGTCTGCTGAAATCAATTATAGCATGGTACAAGTTCTGTGGGATTTATTCAGATTCCCAGAGTCGCATCCAAGAACAACATTAAACTTAACCAATCTAATGAGAGCTATACAAAACACCAGTAATGGGGATTCACACTGAGTAGAGAGAATGAAAGTTTTCTGGCAAAAAGTCAGTGAATCACTAACAGAACAATTGGCTCTTTGTATTCCAGAGACTGACAAAATAGGGGATTTACTAAAACTAGTGATTTTCATCTCAAAGGTCTCATCACAAAACTAATGAAACCACAGCTGTTACAAAGCTGTTCTAAAAATCAACACATTCCAGAGGATGAGACAAACCTTCAATTCTACCTGTGAATACTCTACAACAAATGTTTGAGTTTGCATTCATAAATTCTTAGTCTCAGCATCACAGTGGTCATTCAAGAATCATTTGTTTATGAAGTGTTAAAAACACATAACAAACAGCTGTTGAAGCTTCTCTTAGCTCAACTGTCCTTGTAAAACATTAAACACTTAGTAGAAAGATTAATTAGAGATATGGTTGGCATGTGAAAGTACTGAATTACCTACACTTTCCCCAGGTTAAGTATTTATCTTTTCTGTGACTTAACTGTTTTCATAGTGCTTTCTTATTTGTAGGTCACATTGTATTAATATACAAATAGAGATACATTATTACATTTGACTGTATAAGTAGTCTACTATATACATTAAGGACTCAAATTTCATTTTTACAAATTTATTTTAAAGTTGATGATGTTCACTGGTCTGCTCGATGTTCTACTCCAGATTTGCTTTGGCTTATAGTATTTATTCCCCAACACTGGCAATGTCAACACAACTGATGTTTTTTGCTTGTCCCTACACTCCACAATCCTTTTAGTATATATACACTAGACATTTCTGTACCAATGAGAAATGAAGGAAATACTCAGAAATGGGAGTAACAAAAATTAAAATTAGTAGTGAATGTGTTATTTTTGCTTTTTTGGTGACTCTTTTTGAAAGGAAGGCAAGTATTAAGTGATCAAAATAATCTTCTACTTAGTGTTAGACTTACTATTACTGAAACCCATTTTAAATGCCATGTGCCTCCTGCACCTGAAAAATTAAGAGTATTTCTAGGAATACTTCCAATGTCACTTTCCAGGGGAATTATACGTTTCACATGAGCCCAATGCCATTCATGGGAATCATTCAAATTTTATGGCTTTTATATGAGGCATTGAAGTAAGAGTCAGAGAAACCAACAGTATTTTCAAGAAACCAATTTTGATATTTCTCCATCTTCTCCTTTATCTAAGTTTGCTTTGCAGCAAAATTTCAGCTGAGTAGCTTCAGAGTTTACACGTATTTTGCATTAATGAATTCATTTTTTCATTCTACACGCAGACAAGAGGCAGAGCCATCATAATTATGGACAAGATTGACTATTAGAAGAAAGTCCCCTAGAGCAATTGAATAGCACTCTACTCTCTAAATCAAACGAGCAGCTATTAACATCAGTTGTATACAGCTCAGAATGTGGTGCTACTGCTGCCTTGGCAAATTCCCTAGGAGTCAGACAATTTCAACTTACCTTGTTAACTAATTTTAAAAAGGCAAATCTTCTTCAAATATGAAGCCTTTAGTCACAATGTGGAGGGTAAAAAAAAAAAAAAAGGAAAGATAAATTTAGGGGAGAACAAGATATAAGTGACAGCCTTTTTATCACACAAAACAAATGTCAATAACTAAACCCAGAAATTATCATTCAAAATAATTTATTTTAAAGCTATAATTAGATGAAAGTTTGGCTATGAAAAACTAAAGATAACATGAAAATGCAAAATATGTCTAGCTAGATTTAATGCAGTCATTCCCAGATAAGCACATTTTTGCTTACACAAGTTTTCTGACTTCATTTGACATTTAAGTGAGGAATGAGTAAACACAAAGAAAGAACATGAGTATCTTGGCACAAATGAGTAAGTATAAATTTACAAGCATCTATAGCAGATACAATAATCAATGACTACTAATGCTGGTACCTGAATAATTTTTTTGTTATCATTCAGAAGCAGAGGTATTCAAAAAAACATTTCACATTTAGATGTTTACTCCAAACAGAATCAGCTCAATAAAACACAGAATTCAAGTTTCACATACTCAGAGGTCTAAACTAAGTGATGTCACTGCATTACAAAGTAGAAAAAAATTATGTATTTAGAGAGCTGTAATCTCCATTACCTCTCAGATGACTATACTGAATTTCTAGGACCCTCAAATTGTTAGATCACATCTAGCATACAATACACAAGAGTAGGGGGTTTTTTCCCTTTATTTATTCGAAAGCAGAAGGATAGTAGTGACAAATTCTATTCCTTGACACCATTTGATACCTATGTGAAAGTAGTGAATTGTAGAGACTTCATACTTGAAGGAAGACAAAGCAATAGCCAGACACACGATAAACTGGACATCAAAAAGTTATTAGTTTAGTATCTATAGAGTAGTGTCATTCTGCAATAAGCTAAAATCCTTGTCTTTATATATCCTCCTTTCTGGCCTGAATATCCCTCATTTTCCTGTTTTCTGTTACTTACTTCTTTTCATTCCACAATCCAGGTTACCAGGTCTGTAAACCGCTGGATTAATCACCAAGTTTAATACTCACCAAGGTTACCAGCACGAAGTTTAATTAGGGTCAAGCATATGTATACAACTACATTTATATTTTATGGGCCACTGAGTACACACTACAGAGCTTATATTTACCTTACATTCACTGTGTGACAAGAGTTAACATATAATCAACAAGAGTTAACATATAATCTGACATAAAGTGACACAGATAGTACTTCATGTAACATGAAAGACACAAGAACAAAGTGAACATACTAAAAATATACAAACCACAAAAAATTTCAACTAGTAGTACAAGTTTTACACATTAATTCCTTTTGTGATGTCAGCATGTAACTGCTGACACTGTAAGGTACTTTCAGATCACTAAACATGGCCTTGTTTCTATCACATCTAATACAAGCTTCTTGCTTTCAATAGTAGCTATAGTTTATGGAATTCAGTAGCCTTTTTTTTAAAAAAAAATCCCTTGCTCTGCTGACGATACCAGCATTGATCACCACCAGATTCTCCTCTCTCTGTCGAGTGCTTTCTCATTTCCTACTATACTGATTTTTAAAAGCATGAAAGCTGCTACTCAAAGCAGAAAGCCATTTGGAAAAAGCAAGATCCCTTTTAACAAACAGCATATCTTACAACAAATTGCATTTGGTACCGAAGAACCACATTCAGACTAACTTCCACCCCTTACTTTCACATCCTATTTTCCAGTAGTCTCCTACTCCTGGCATTCTCTTTGAGAGATCATTAGGTATTATGGGTAATTAGTAGTTTTCTGCTTATTTACAAAAGCCTTTTTTTTTTTTTAATGCTATATATGATATTCTGTTTGGCCTCTTAAGTTTAATGCAAGACAAACATTAAGAGTTAGAATACAGAGAAACAGGGATATAATCTAGGACCACTTTTATGTTATTCTACTCACAGTGGCATTACTCTTCAGTCTCAGCATTTCATATAGTCTCAGAGCCCAAATACTCCTAAACAGCACTTCTACTAAGTAGTGAGACTGATAATCTCAGTGCTGTTTTCAGAATTATTTTTCATCCAACATGTCTGAAGACCAAATGAAAAAATCATTTGGAGCTGATCTAAAAAAAAAAAAAAAAAAATCCCAAAATATCCCTGAAGAATGCTAAAGTAGTCGAGCACATATCCCATTCTAATTTCAAGCTATGATATAACTTCTTCAAAAATTATCAACCCTCCAGGTCAGTTCAGAAGAAAATACATCATGCTATGACAGCTGTTGGCAACAGAGCACAGATGACACTCAGCAGACAGCTATACAGCTTTGGCAACAAATTTTGTGGCCAGTACTGACCCTCAATAAACCTCTGATGGCAGGTGATTATTTCCTCAAATTCTCACAAAAGTGTTTGTTCAGAAGAACAATATCAGATAAAAATAATGAAGACTAGCATGCTTGTTCTGTAGTAAGCAATTTATCTGCAACTGAAAAAGTACAGAAAGACCTGGTTTGTGTCAGCTATTAAATCTGAATCTTACATAGCATGATATAACACACACTTGAGAAAAAGTTTAATTTGGTTTTTTTTTTATATGGTTAGCACTCAAGATTAAAACAAGCAAAAATACCCTACACTATCATCAGAAAAACCACCCCAATAATTCTTCCAAATAGAAAATTCTCATCAGTGTGTGAGAAACTGGAATAAGTGTAGCCAGTTTTATTCTCATATGTTCCAAATCATGTTCTTCAAATACTTCCATCACTTACTACTAAATCACTAGTTAATTTCAAAACTGAACATATATATATATATATAAAAGAAGTGCTAAGTTAATGCGGAAAAACACCGATTTTTGTTTCAATTCATTTTTCAGATGCAACCTTCGCTCCCTCAGCTGTGACCTGTACTACAGCATCCATGCTTAACCCTTACTGTGTCACCATTTGATGATTTACAAATAGTGGTTGTGATTACTACAGGAACCTGCAACTGCACAGCTGCTGAATGGTACTCATGCACTTACAGCCTGTGCCTTGCTGTCTCCCCCCAAGAGGGATTTAACATCAGCAGTGTGTCCCATTGCTGCTTCCTGTTGGTTTGTAGGCCAAAAGATTTAAGGCAGAATCAGAGGATACTTTGTAAGCTTTCACTGTATATACAGTCTGCAGAGGCGACCACTAAATAGCCTTATTATGGCCTTGTTCCCATGTCTGATTTTACTCCAGCCAAGGCAGTAACATCAAAAGTATCCCCAAAAGACTATACACAAATCACTGATATGATGCTGGAAAGGGTAAGTTATTGTATTCATAAGAATCCTTCAAAATGATAGTAAATGGCAAGTCTCATTTGGCAGTCTGTTTTTTTGATCTCTGCTGGAGAGAATCTGATGTATGGCTGGAATTTTTTCTTCTCCACACAAGAAGCAACTGACAAGTAGCTATACCCCACAGCACCTAGTAAAAGAAGTTGTATTTCTAGCTGTAATAAATAATCTCTCTTCAAAGCACAGACATTTTACAGAAAAGATGAAAGAGACTTTTGCTCCACAACCCTGGTAGGTTACTGTGACTCTTGTTAATGAGTAGGAAGACATCTGTTTAACTAGCATTCTAGGGAGGCTAGACTCCCTCCTAATGTGTATTTTGTGTATAAATTTTCCATGCCACATATAAACAAACATTATTGAATAAATTTATATATATTTTTCAAAAATGCAAATACATTGTGAGACTTTAGCCTTGAAAGTTCCTTTTTTCCAGAAAACTGTACTTGTATTAAAAAATATTGATAATGAGATATTAGAACATGAAAACATGTAATAGTGCTTGGATCTCCTTTCTCTCTGAAATTGTTTCTGAAGCCCTCTTATTACACAGACTTTGTCATGTTGACCTTCCCGTCTTTTGATGGTATTGGCCAAGACAAAGAGAGAAAGCTCACCAACTCTTGTAAAATTAAGCCTTCTTCACAATGCAGATTTTCAGATTCAGTCCTGTCAGCCCCTGTACCAATTCCATGATTCACATGAGCTTTGGGTCAAGCCTCAAGTGACAGAATGAATTTACTGCTTCTGGATACTTTTTTCTTAACACTATCTGCCCCCCAGTACTGGAGTATCCAATACTTTAGATCAGGTTAATAGTGTGCTTGTGAGAACTCCTTTTGTATCTTGAAGCCTTTACATTAAATATCCTGTTGCCTAAATTCGCTAAAAAAATTATTTATCTTATTACAATTCCAAGTCCTGTACTGGAGCTGACTCTCTAATTTGTTTTTCTTTCAGAACGCTTTACTTGTCACATTGTACATTACTGAATATAAATAATAGAGGTTAAGAGACAGTTGGACTGTGTTATGTGGTAAATTGACACATCCCCTCTGATACAAAGTGCAGTGTCACTGCCCTAACTACAGTGCAATTTGCATATAGAAATGGATAGACCTTAAAAGCGAGCAGCAGTTTATTAATTTTAATGTAATCTACCCCAAAAATGCATAAAGTGTAGGTAAATATATATGGGATGTCAGCTGTCTCTTTTAGTAGGTCATGTTGCATTATTATTTACTTTGTATCTAAATGACCTGTCAGACTGGTACAATTCTGAACCAATCTTCAGTAATAGAAATTACAGCTTTAAAAAATATTTTGCAGTTCCTTCCAATGCAAAGATGCAAGATGCTAATATGTTACATAAGAGATAAGATGGAGGACAGGACAAATAAAGAATTAGTTACATAACTTCACTATTGTACAGACAATGGTGCTTCTTTCTTTCAAATCATTTTAAGGTGTTTGTTGCTGTCATCGTTTTGAAATAAAATCAGCTATTCCTTAACTGACAACTAAACGGTCACTAAGTGATTGAAAACAATGTCATGAGACTGAAAAGCAGCCTCAAAAGACCTAAATTTAATTCACTCAACAAACCAGAAAACACCTGATCTGCATTCCTGCATGCCCTTAAATTGATTTTTAGCTATTTCAGTTTTATACACACATCAGGTTTTGAGCTTGTACATTCCATATGTATAATTTTTACATGCAAATACTTAAGTCCAGTATCAAAACATTTGGCTTCCTACAGGGACAGGCACAGACACCACCTAAATGCCTGCGTCTCATATTAGTGGCAACCCTGTTACCTGATCAATTCTTGCCTGAGCTGGCATGAGCCTTTGTCTAGCCCACCCACAGAGTATCTTTATTAAACTGTATTATTTCACCAAATCATCACAACATGACATTACAGACATACAAGATCTCACGTAGTCAGCACTAGACTTGCTCACTGATCCCATTTTTATGCTTCCTGACCACTGCACCTTTACCGTATGCATTTGCATTGCAGTACAGTATAGCAGGATAGGTGGGAGAATGCAAGATGTAGCTAGTCTGAACAAGGCATCATTGTCATGATTTGTCTAGGGATCACACGCTGATTTTATCTACTGGATAAAAAGAAAGTCTAAGGCTGGCAAAAGTTATAGCAGTGGCTAACTTTTACTAAGCACAGACCATGCTAAGTCGTGCTTTCATCTTGCAAATGCTTCTCCACCAAACCCTGGTGTTAGAGAGAGACCTGCTGGTTTTGTGTCACATACTCCCATGTAACATGTTATCTGACATCTGAGCAGGGTCTACGCAACTATAGAGAAAGGCTATGCAGGGCTTATTGCAAAATCAGACTTCCTGAAGAGACTGCTGCCTTAAGGCATATGGTATGCCCACATTAGTTTTAGAAGGTGTCTCAACATAGAGCCTTTAAATTCAGTTGAACAATGCTAAAGGAAAAAAAAACCTCACAGAGCAGGACATATGTCCCCCATTTGACTATTTAAGAAATAAAATACAAATGCAAAATAACACACCATAATTGTGGCTATACTAATAGTCACAATCACATTATCAGATGAGTTGGGAGAGATTTTAGATAACTTTCTCTTGTGCCAAGGTGTGTCAATTTTTATTTCAAAGCTCACACAAGCCATATGAACTATAATTTAACCTTTTAATATTCATTCAGAAGATATTTTTAGGCTATGTGGAGAACTATATGTTCACTGCATGTCTACTTTTATTTCTGATCCACTAGTTTCAACACTAATGCATTACAATAATTGATGATGCTCTGACAGAAGATGGAATGCCATCACCATGAAGAAAAAAATACCACTTTGGCATAATGTAAGAAATCTTGCCCTTTTCATTGCACTCAAACAAGTTATACTGTAGATGAAACACGGGTGAGACTTAGAGAGTGTATGCTGCAAACCCTGCCGTAGGCTTCAACCGAAAGCCAGAAATCCATCCCCAGCCTTTTCCTGAAAAGAGCTTTTGCAGAGGATATGGCCACCAGTGAGAAGGGCTCCACTGAAGACAGACTCTGCGGGAGACAGGAAAGCAAAAAAATCCACAAAGATGTCATTGCAAGACTTGAGTCTTCTTTCATTTGTTGTTCAAAACTGCCACATTTATTGTATAGGAAATTATTTGTATCCTATACATATAGGACTTCTATAAATCCAGAATCAGTGCTTCAAATTCTACTACACGTTTAGAAAAACAATTCCTGTGTTCATTTCACTGACAAGATGCGGTACATTTTTTTTGCATCTCAGTCAGGGATCTATTAAGGCAGTAAGATTCTTCTATTCAGAGCTTCTTACCAGAAGAATTTTAATCAGTTTTTGATTGCTGAAAAACAGCCTTGTCGATAAAGAAGCCTCTTCATACTGTCTCACTGACAAACCACTTTCAATGTAAAATTTCAAGACACAACACACTTAAATATTCAAAGCTTCCACTGAAATCAACAGTAGTTTTTGATCAACCAAAGAGTCAAGTAAAAACCTTACAAAGTTTGTCCCTCAGAACCTATGTACTTCTGGGATAGAAAAAGGTTACTGTTAATGCTGTAGAGATAGCTCTATTTTAGTTCCTTCCATTGTAGGAGCCCTTATGCACATAGTTTATGTAAGACTGGTAACACAGACTTAATTAGGACTACTCATGAATAAAGTCATGCCTATATTAAAGTACTAGCAGGATCCAGACCTTCCTAGAAGAACTGCCCTTTAATGCAGAAGTCCACTACAGGGTGTTCATGATAATATTTTAAAATATCTTGTTTTACATTTTTGTGTTAAAAAACTGGCATGAAGTTACAATCAATACATGAGCTTTACTACAGTGCTACTCAACTAGTTTTATTAGCCAACAAGTGATGATATTTTTGCACAGGATTTTCAAATATATTTAGTTGAACTGCTTGATGCTGCTCTGTTGTACCAATGGTAAAGTCTCCATCAGCTTCTGCGTGAATAATAGGGAACAATTGCCCAAGTGTTACCTGATTTTTTTTCCCAGGACTGCCGCTGGCTTCTCCTGTGACACAAGTCACTTCTCTCTGTACCTTGTTCTATCCAGCTATTAAAAGGTTTATAGAATTATGTGTTTGAGGCTGTTGGCTTAAATGTGTAGTTTGTTAAATAACAGTCTACAGGGAGATATAAAATCCAAAATTACTTCACAAGATTTACCATGTCTTTTACATAATCTTACAGAAAATCTCAAATACCCAAACCTGCAGACTGGGAAATGACCCATGAAGTGTTGCACTGACAAACCTAGATAAAATTCCAACTCTGCAGCTGTCTGATATTACCACTCCAGTTTCCATGGATACAGCCATTAGATCAGCAAAAACAAAACAGCTGAAATTTTGAAATGCGTATTATTTTAAATCACCCTTTCTCACCAAAGTTCTGGTGACAACAGATGTGTTAGAAATATGGAAATTCTTTGGTTGAAAGCCCACCCACAGTTGCAATATTGCTAAAACAAAGGTCATAGAAGAGAAGAAAGTAAATCTAACATTTAACCTTTTTGCTTTAGATAAGAAAGACTACAAGCAGGAGGAAAGATTAATAATATTTACAGGAAAATATGCTTTCCAGCTACATAGTATGTTTTGCAACACCAACAAAATTTACAAAGAAGCTAGCCTTCTTTGTGGGGAGAAAAAAATAACAAAATCAAAACCACAGAACCAGCAGAGAAGGTATATTTGCTTTTAGGACAACTAGAAAAGGTGCTTTTCTAATATATTCAACTTTGTTTGTGATGATCCTAAAATATGATACACCCAGACACAAATTCCAAATCAAGTTAGATCATGTTATTAAAAAAGTATATTGCACCCCCCCCCCCCCCAAAAGGGAGGTGGGAGGGAGACATTACATACTGCCTGAGCATAGGAGACAAACTTTATAATTCATATGACTACATGACTCATTAGAAATACTTACTACACTGAAGAAAGTAATAGGAATAAGCAAGAGTAACTGCAAGCAGGTAACTTTTAAAGACAGAAGGCTGAATGAAAATCTCAGAAGAGGAGTATTCTTGGGTAATCAAGATTGACTTTATCACAAGCGTTGTTAGCTTTTATTTGTTTTGATGTGTACTAGGAAATCTCATTTTAAACATCTCACTATGCTTTCTGTATCATTGTGTAAGCAAATGTAACGCCTTCTATTTCTGATGAGGAAACAAGCTATATAGTTTAACCATCTCAAAGATGTAGGAAAACATGACTAAATGCAAGGAAGGAAAGTTTGGATTCCCTTCTCATCAGACACTTATTTTCACAGAGATTAAATAAATGTTGCAAGGTTTGCCAGGTGAGATTTCTATGTGAATTTCTTCTATAATTTATTTTGAACTATAAACAATTTCCTCTTACGGATTTGATATTAACTTCTCTGAGAAGAACTGATATGCTAAGAACCTTTCTGATAAGGGTGTTACTAATTCATGATTTAAAAAGTTTGTAACTCAGAAATTCAAAGCCTATATTCAGTAACTAGCTAAACCTAAGGTTCTGATGAACTCTTTAAATGAAAGGTGTAGTATATCGTGAATCTTAAAATCTTAATTAAATTTCATTCTTACTACATTAAATGACTAATTTTTAAAGTATAAAAAGCCGTTTCAGATTTCTCTGACTTTTCTCAATGGAATGGTTAGGAACACTTAAACTCATCACCTTTCCTGCATGTTCTACCCTCAGACACTTTGTAAGAATTCCACAAAACACTCTCTTGATGCCTTGGTGGGCAAACATATACTACACTGGAGAGCACACAGTAGCCTGACTGGCAGAACTGAGTTTTAAGTGATTAGCACAGCATGCATATTTAAAGACTAAATGCCTTGTATTAAATCAAGAGACAAATTATAAGTTATGCTAGACTCAGGTATCATAGAAAGGTAACTAAATATTGATGTAAAACATTTCTAATTGTTAGACTGAGTCACCAAATGGACCAGCAACAGGACCAGTACAGTTCACCTTCTGTCCCGCAACCTCCATCCCCCTGCTAATACACATCTCCAGAGCACACAACCCACCATGGAAAGAGTAGGAAGAGTGAGTAGCTGAAAAGATCCTGCATCTAGTTTACTTCTCCTCTGGGGTCTTAGCACTAGGAAGGCAGGTACAGTTTGAAAGGATTTTTTGCCTTCTTTTCTCAAAACTCAAGGTACAGTTAGTTTCTCTTGGTATTTACTATTGCAAAGTTGGTCCTTGGGCACACTTCTAGGTGCACTAGCCTGTTCCATAAAGGCTTCCACACAAAATTTGTGCTGTCCAACTGCACCAAATCTTTCTGCTAGGAATGACCAGCAGCCTATCCAAAATCAGAACAACTTTCATGAAACAAAACCAATAACCTGCTCCACACTTTAAAGGAAGACACAAAAACAGCGTTAGAAGAGCTGATACATACAATATAATAATTAGGAAGTAGGGAAAATGTGAAATCCTAATTCTGTAATGACAAAATGGTTCAAGTATAATTTGTTTTTAGAGAACAAGGGCTGTTTGTAGAGAACAAGTTCCCCTCCAAAATAGCTTTCCCTATATTCTTGGTTAATGAGAGTCAGCAAGTACCAGCAAAAGGAGAAAAGGCACAGAGGACTATGCGAAACTAAAAAGGAAAAACCCAAAGGAAAATGACATGGCTTCATTAACACAGCTATATTTTCTTTTCCTGTCCATGCAGTTTAACCAGGAGAATACACATCTCTCCTTTCCTTTTTATAAAGGAGAAGAGAGCTAGGCCCTATAATGTGCTACAAATCTATATAATGTGCTACAAAAATTAGTTTAGTAACACTCTAATAACAGTCTAATAAAAATACTTAATTTTCAAGGCTTTCCTTACAGCTTACTGCTAGTTTCCTAGTGTCTAACTACATAGCCAGAGGGAGAGGGATATATATACATATTCATTAGAAGTCTGCACAGCAAGGTTTAAAAAAACAAGTAAGACATTAATGTGGAGCATCAACAATTCAAGACAGGAACCATTTAAGCTAAATGATTTAAAGACTGAAATAGCATCAAGTTATTCTGGGGAAGCAGAATTGATTTCTGTAACCCAGATACCTTTCCCTGTATAATCCTGCCACACACTATGTTACTAGCTTGCTGTCACTATAAAGCTTACTATTATAGATTGCTGGGGATATCTAGAAGCACATAAGGATAATTTATCTATCATGGCATGTTGCATCAGTAAATATCCAGACTACATCAGTTAGATAAATGGGGGATTCAAAGCTTAAGTCATGAAAAATTTGCTTGTTTACTACTTCTTCCAGAGAGCTTTTTCATATTGCATAACATAAAAAGTTATAAGAAGAAACAGAAAGCTATGCAGCAATTGCATTTTTACAAAACACGTGACACATGAACACAGACATGGCGCTTCTCCAAGGCAATGTAACCCAGAAGTGAAAAGGGCTTCCACTACTTGCAAAAAATTAGCTTGATATCATGCATTGCATCTGTTCTTTTTTCAGTGCTTAAACAGGCAAGAATTGTTTTAAACGTTATGAGTTCTATTAGCTGTTCTATTGTTTCTATATAAAGCACAAACTGTTTTAAGACTAAAAATTGTAAGTCGTATGTCAAAAGAGGCCAAGTTTAACCTCCGTTATGAAATCACATGTGTTATACAAAAGAAGACCCAACATGTATTTCAGATTAATTGCTGATCAATGGCATCCAATTCTCATATGATTATTGGTAAGACACAGCAAAAGAAAAGCCTTTCAAATTAAACAACCAAGTTTAATTAATCTACATCTTGATCTAGACAGTTCATAGTCCTTCTCCAATTCCTGGTTCTCATTTAAACTTGAAAGCCAAGTCAGTGTATGATTTCTAGAAACTGTCTCACAGTAGCTGCAGAAACAAGAGAACACTAACAGCTGACCATGTTAGTATTGTAATGCAGAAGTTGCAAAAGCACATCCTCCAGCTCAGGCTTCAGTTAACCACCCTGTGTTCTGATCCATACACATGTACATATATCTATATATTCATGTATGTGAGCACAGCGTTAAATAGGCCTCTACCTTTTACCACATACACATAACAGCCTCTACTGAAGTGTTTGTATGTGTTTTTCAGCCTGCAGAACCAGTCATTAGACAAATTGCGCAAGATGATTTTTGGATGTTTAGGTACTATATCCTCCTTTCCAAGTAATTCTGGAAAGCTTTGCTCAATCCACTTGCCTTCTCTGTGCCTCTGTTTAAGCATCTGGAAAATTCAGAAAACAGCTTATGTTTCACTAGTGTATTATAAAGTGGAATGCTCAGAAAATGCTTCAAGCAAGCAAGATTCTATCAAAACAAACCAGAAAGCCACAGTAACTTCTTCTTCACTCATACAGCGAGTAACTAATGGTCAACAGAAGTCACACCTCTTTCCCAAACACAGCTGGCCTCTCCAGCATGTAAGTATTACACTCTTACTTCCTAAACTGAGGCAATCGCAGCATTTCCTGTCTGCAGAACAACACATCTATCCTCAGCCTCAAATTTAACACATTCTATATCTAAAAATACTCTAGCTACCCTTGGAGGTTTCTATTTTCTCTTATTCTGAATAACTCACTCGTGTATTTGGTCATTCCCTGATAATGGGAACAATTTTAGGGTAATTAGTAAGGGATTAAGATTTTTTTAATTTTATTTTATTGCTTTCTTTCCAATATCAGAGGCAAACCCTTATACCAATGCTGCTCTATGACTTTGGTGACTAATGTTTTATGATGACATTAAATACTCATATGCACAAGAGAAGATGAGGTGGAATTATCCTGAAAAGATTTTTCCTGATCCAAAACTCTTTAGGAATTTGAGTCCATTTAACACTGAACCTGCCTTCAGTAAACTCTTCCCCTTATATCTCATGTCAAAAAGTTGCTCTTTACTCGTTTAAACAGAAGCGTTTTCGAAGACACACACCACTTACAAAAGCTTTATTGTAGCCTGTTCCCAAAGCACAGACTTTGGGAACTTGCTGGCAAACTGTCAAGACTTCAAAACAAAAAATATTACACTGATAGAAAAATCATACTACAAGCTTAATGGTCTTCTACCCTTCAAGAACAACAGCAAAACCCCAAATGCACTATGCCCTGGAACACAAAAATCATTACAGTTGGGAAATTAATTTCTCAGGCCAGCACAATTGAAGATAACGTTCTATGAAAGTACACTAATCTGGGGTCATATCCATCTTACTTATATTTTTTCTATTATGTTACAATAATTGCTCCTGAATTGGGATGCTAAGACCATTAATGCATTAATACAGGTTCTTTGAGCAAGCACTACACCTGTGTTCTATGGAGTTTTGTGAGATAATATTTACATTTACATTTTATTTTCCTGTTTCCTATTCTCAAATTTGTTTTGTGACGTTTCTATAATACAGTTATTTTAATGTAAAAAAAAAAAAAAAAAAAGTTGATTTCATGCACATTCTCAGTGAATTCCACTATGTTACTATGAAAATATCATTAGTTATATTTGTTTCTTTCAGTGGAAGCAGTCAGGTATCCAATAAAAGTGTTTAGAAAAATCTACTAGGGATATCTAGGCCAGCATATTTCACAAGTAAATTGAAATACATTTTTACAAAAAAAGGGCACTTTTAAAAGCTTTTGTGTTTGAAAGGTATCTGGTGACAAAGAAATAAAGAGTATAAAGGAATTAAGTTTCTTTTTATTTTCACCATTGATAAAGACCTCATACAGAGCCAAAAGAGGCCACCTGTTTTACCAATGCCAGTTAAGAACAGAAATATTAAGTAGCTTGAATAAGCTGTTTGGTTACCTACTGATTTATCCATTCTCTGTGTGGGCCAATGAACTAATGAAAATTAAGAGATCTGAAACAGATGAGATTGGAAACGCACCAGGTTTTGCATCATTACAGAGGAAGTAATAATGGAAAAATGAAATAGGTATTATGTCAAAATATGCAGGCATAGAAGTATTTTTCACTAGTAAACGGGCATAACAATGAGTGAAGAGGTGCATATTGTGAGCAAATATGTGAGGAAAAAACGTGCCACACTGAACCAAACAAATTTAAGAGACAAATCCCTATAAACAAGGACTATCATTCACTCAGTAAAGTTATTCTTAGCTGTAAGAAGAAAAACGTCAGAAACCTTCTTCCATTATTAAACTTTTATTTTCTCTGTGTTATTTGTTTTATACAGTTGATAAAATCAAGTGAAGACTGGAGACAAAAGTAACAGGTTAATTCTCCAAAGTGGAAAAAAGAGGAGAGATGGGGGAGACACCATGCAACAGCAAAGAACAAACAATAATTGGGGAAAAAAATAGCATGAGTGATGCATTGCATGCAGATAGCATACTCTGTTTCTTCATTATATAGTCAACTTTCTATATTTCTATTCTAAACTTTTTCTCTTTTTAATAGCTTGATAGGGTGACAGAAGATTCCTGACAGAGACAATATCAATGTTAAAAGCAACCACAATTAAAAGACAGTAATAATTCAAATCCATAAACATGTGGGTTTGATCTCTCAAAGACCAAACAATTTCAAAACCTTCTTAAGCATGTAGTGGAAGAACAGCTGGAAACTGCAGTTTGATTTAAGAATAACAATGTGGATTAAAGCAAAATACAACACACTTAATTAACACGCTGCAGCAGTGAACCATGTCTCAGTCTCCAAATCTGCCCACACGTGATGGCAGAGATTGAACATGACCCAAACTGTAGCACTTGTTTTGTTGCATATTAAATCACAATGGTCAAGTTATGATTTTTAAACACAGAAAGAGCTCATTTTGAAAAACAACTCATTTTTGTAATCTGCAATTTGCAGTATTCCTTACTACCAAGTCAATTTGTTACACACTGCAGGCTTGGCTTACGCTGAAGATGATGTCTTTACAAAAAGGCATATTATGGTGATGCAATGTACACCAAAAGTACCAAGCCGCCCAAGTGTTTAACACTCAAGGAAAGGAAAAAGGTAGCAAAAGGGAGCTGCCATGACTATCCCACACAGGCATATACACTTGTTCATGCTTAGTCTAAAAACTAATACAAATGCCACATTTGCAATATGGCCAAAGAATTCCAATTAATGCAGAGCTTTAAGCACTATGTAGACTGGGAACACTCTTCCTCACAGTTGCACCTCTGCCTTACTCCTGAGACTAACTGCAACATCACCGAAGCTGCTTCATACCCCAAACTGGTCTGTCTGTCTCTCTCACTCAGTCTAGAAATAACCTTGAAAGGAGACTGGCATCATACCTCCAGGAAGCAGGTGCCTTGGAATTACAGGTTCATACCCTCCTTCCTAAGGTAAACTCCTGAAAAATGTCATCCAGAAGCACAGGAAAATTGTACAATGCTCCTTGTAGGATATACCAAGTCAGGTAATCCACATGGAAGGACCCAGCATTGCTTAGAAAACCAGTGGCACCAAGTGAGTATTTCACAGGCTGACAAGAAATTGTTTTAGTACACTATATAGCAGCTTTAGGACAACCTCAGATTATAAGCAAGTGCAGTGAAAAGGTATAGTCTACATTAAACCTTAATATCATGTTTTTATAGGGTATGTACAATATCTACAGGAGTGATTCTGTAAAAAAAAAAAAAAGACATTTAAGTGTCTCAATAGATTTAGAATTGAGAACACAAAGAACAACACAGTAAGATTTGAAAGGTTTGTGTTACATTAAAACATTAACATTTCAAAAATCTTTATGGAGCAAAAACTAGGAAATGTGGCGACATACTGTAAACTCTCAGTCGCTAATGGGACACGTGCAGAAACAAAAAAGAACTGAGATATTAAACAACAAAGAGCGAAATGAGCAACTAAGTTGTTTCTATGGTTGCATTTGTTAGTGCAAACCCAACTTGGAATGAAAATGAAACTGTAGCATAACAAAATAAAAGCAGGTTAGAAGACTTATCTAAACCCAAAGTAAAGATTTGGGGTTTTTAAAATTCTAAACTAACAAGAGTTAAAAGGTCAAATAATAGTAAGAATGGAAAAACTAATTATGAGAGCAAATTTTCAGAAGTGACTTGCTGGTAGACATTCTCTGTCCAGCACAATCCTCAGGTATACCATCTGAAAAAGCTGTTCCACTTGGGAGGATATATTATTGTGTAATATATAGAAAAAGAACCATAGTAGTTTGTTTTGTTTTTAAATCTATTCCTAACCAAAATATGTTTAATGAAAAAACCTGCCTTAAAGACAGAAATAAGAGGCAAAAAGAAACTCTCTCATTAGCACCACTGGAGCAGAATTATTTGCATTGAGTAGTACTTGATGTACAGAGCCTAAAAACAGTTTCAAGGACATCAGCAGAGTTATTTCTGTTTAAGAGTCTCCTCTGCATCAAGAAGAGTATCAAAATGCTTCATAAGCATTTGCATTCATTCTATTCCAGGTTTGAGGAAACTTTAGCTTTTATTTCCCATCCGCAGCATGGTGTCAGTTTTTATTGCTCATGTCTTGTTATGTAACAGAGTGGGACCGGTACAATCCAACCTGACTTGACAGAACCCAAGCTGTCATCCGTGAAATCTGAAAAAGCATTTTTCTAATGCTGCAGTGACATGAAACTTTTTTTTTTTTAACATCAGCTTATCTTTTAATACTTACTCCTGATGACAACTGCTAAAGCCAATCCAAATAGGGGGTGGTACTACTCTTCCTGGTAGCAAATCACTGTATCAGTTCAGACAATTTTTGACACCTCACCCAAAAGCATGAGGTTCCAGAAGATTCAGTAAGCAGCATAACAGCTTCTAAGCTCTGAAATGGGTAAATTCTACTCTAGTTTAACTGTACTGTTCATTATTTTTGTCTTGTATTAGGTCACGGCTCTCTTAACTCTCCGCACATCAATTTAATGCAACAGTTCAGCACTGGGAAGGCTCCAACACCCTCCTCCAGGTGAGGCCAAGTGTGCAGTGCGCACAGGATGGTCACCATGAAGAGGAGCATACCCCCCCTTCCCTTCTTGTAGCAAAGACCCAACCCAGTCTGGGTGGGTCTGCCACCTGTAACCCTGATCTGTTGCCTGATTTAATTCATTGCCTTGCTGTACACATGTTTATGCCAACACGACTGTTAAAGCGTAGCAGCCACTAGAGGGGAAGGAAAATATGTCTCTGGATGACAACACTGGCTTATACTGTGCATTAAACCACTGTCTTAAAACTAGACTGGTATGAAATTCAATCACTCAGGATAATCTCCTTAAAAAAGAAGAATTAAGAGAAAAGCACCAAAGAGAGGAAAACAGGGTTAAACAGAAAACAAGTGGTAGAAAACAAACGAAGATATCACAGCTAGATATCACAAAATAAAAAGAGAGAAGCTGGAGCAGAAAGTAACATTTCAAAAATGAATTTATTTTCAGATGTACTTTTTTAAAAAAAATTGCAGTTGAACATCTTTCTCCGCAATTCTCAGATACATTGACACAAATCCGTATTATTTAAAAGTACGTTTGACATTCTGAATGTGTCAATGTAAGTGCACTTTGCAGGACTGACAAACAAAGTGAGAAACAATGCTTCTCTTAACTTCATACACATGACAAAAGTTTAATGGTTCTGCCATCCTATCCTTTTACAATATGGCTCACTGATATGTCTCAGTATGTTTCATTTAAAATTGCAGTCAGACCACAGAGATCAGCTTTACATGTTCAGTTCCTGCCATGTTTACTTATTCTCGATGTGAACCGTAAAGCCCCGTCTAACTTCCAGTCTCATTGCATCAAAATGTTATCTTTGATCTTATTCCTACGTGCCCCTATTGATATTGAAATATTTGATGCCAACATATTTTTTGTATGGCAACATTCTCCAAAAGTCCCCTTGAACACCTAAAAAGCATAATCCAAACTGATTGTTTTGGTAGAATATATTAGCAGAAGAATAAACTCAGATCTGCTGAACACAGATGTTACAATACTCAGTTTGCAAAGATGTTTTGATATCTGTTACAGAGGCTCTGAAATAAACAACCAACCACCAAAAATAAAACATTTATTATTAACACAATTAACTAGCTCTCCGTAAATTACAGGTTCGAATGTCTGTGAGAGGAGAACAGAACAACTTTCTAGGGTTTAACGGCAATCCAAAACACGTAACAAAGAACTCTAGGGGGTTTAAGGGCAACCCAAAACGCAGAACAAAGCCCCGCTCCCTAGGGCTTAACTGCAACCCAAAACTCATCACTCACCTGACAAGTGAGGGCTCTCAACCTGGAGGACCTGCTCAGGGCAGCGTCCTGACCCAAGGCCCCTCGAGGAGTTTCCTTGGGCATCGTCCTGACCCAAGGGGAGAGTCCTCGACCACAGCGTGCAGTTCCAGGGGACGAGCTCAAAATGGCTCCCCCAGGGGGCTCCATTTATACCCAGGCCCAATCTGACCTGTAGTCAACAGCGGCTCCCATTGGCCAAAGGCCCCAACTACCGCAAAGCCCTGAGAACAAAGGCAGCCAGGAGCTGCTACGCTTCAGCAGCCAGGAAGCTCTGCTTTCACTGTCGGGTGCACCTGCCACAATATCAACCCCTAAGATCTAGTAAACTGGGAATCTATTGCCAGATCACTGCTTACATAAACGAAACTCCTTCTGGTGCCCTTGCTTGCTGTTCTCAGCATACTGCTTTCACGTGTGGCCAGAAGGCATTTGCTACCTATGACCTGAAAGCACAAACCTTTCTGAGTTTTACCTTACTTCAATTTTCATGACAAAACTTCAGTAAATTGATAGACTAAAACAACCAAACAGAACTATTTGTGCGGTGACGGCAATAGAAAGGGGAGAAAACCCAGGCCAACAAGCCCAATCCCCAAATGCAAACTGGCCTTCAGTTTAAAAACATCAAAGAATGGCTGAGGTGACAGAATAGTATTTTCAAAACTTTGAAAGTTAACTAAGCAGAGATCCTTGAGGAAAAAAAAAAAATCCAACAGGAATTATGCGTAGAAGTACCATTTCCAACAGTGATGCAGACTTCTATTACCCAGATCCTTACAAATATCTAGTCTCCCACATGAAGGGATTTTGAAAACTTTATGCATCATCACAGTCTTCTAAATGTCTGTGAAAGCAGTAAAGTATGTTTCTCTTATATTCACCTTATATTCTTGGCATCATGCAAAATGACTTTGTAGGAGAAGTATGTAGTAGCAGAGTGACCAGTAAGTGGGTAAAAACTGGCCCAGCTATATTCTGCTTCCCCTGAAACTATGCTATTGATAGAGGGTGCAAGAAAGGGCTAGTTAGTGAAGGCTAGCATTAGCCTCTCTCTAGCCTATGCAATAGGGACCATTCCTGAAGTTATTTTTTTCCCTAATGATAGATGCAACCCCATGGCATACGGCATTATTGTTTCAGAAGAATGGGAAATTTTATACAGTCCAACTAGGCTCTTGTAAATGTTCCCTAATCCAACACATACAAGATGAACAGAATTGACACCGATATACTCAGCTGGTAAAATACTAATCTACAGTCATTTTATCAGATTTTATTAATCCAGATAGACACCTTACCTCACCACATCATCACACGATTCTAGTATCAGCTGGAAAGATACAAGCTTAGCAAGCAACCAGCAAGCAAAACGCTACCACATTCGGAGTTCTTTCCCATCACTAGTGCGCTCATTCTTAGTACAACGAGTACTCCTTCGTGATCATTCCATTTCTTGGTAGGTGGAAATTTTAAGTGGTTCTTTACTGCTGTACTATATTATAGAATACTGCATATATGTTACAGATTGATTCAGGTGCAGAAAAAACAATGTAACACTGCTCTAGATCCACAAGTCATGTCTTCAAACATGAAACAGAGTTTTGTTTATTATTCCTTTTCACACACCTCTGCATTCTAATATTTATCAAGTTACCATATTTACAGGCCAAAATAAAGGGGAGCTGTCAAACAAATGTATATTTCCCCTTAACAAGCACTCAGTTTGGCAGACTCCAACAGCATCAACTATTAACCAGAATTTTTAGGTAACTTTTTAAATTTAAGGTAACTTTTTTACTCACTGCATCAATTTGATGTGATGTATATTCTTATATAAAGTAATTCCACTACTTTTCTTGGGCATCAGGAAAAGGGTTAAAGAAAGAGACATTTTTAAGTCTGCAGATTATTGTTTTGGTGTCACTTTGAGAAACAGCACAACATAACTAATAGAAATTATGTTTTTAGGAGGAACACTCAAGACAATTACCACTCCCCAACATAACACCTACCTCTCCCTTCATCTTACTGTCTCAGTTTAACACATAGTCCTCATTTGACAAATAAAACTCTTGGAGGTGCTAAGGGACAGTATGCCAACATGATAACATTATGGATAGAATTTAAGTGCCTGACATCAGAAAAGTTAAAGCTAAAGGTCAAAAATGCAGTTCAGATTATAGTGCAGGAATGCTTAAATGACGTAATGTTACTTCTCAGAACATAATCATTTTCTCAGACTTTTGTTTCACAATAATTTTTTTTGTATTCCTAATATTATTACTTCAAAGTAAAGAAATCAAATCCTTATCTTGTGTGGCAAACAATCAAATCTGCAATAACAATATTGGATTTTATTATACAGTTAAAACTTATACTACACACATTAGGATAACTTACTGATATCTTGATATACCACTTCAGCTACTCTACTACTAACGTTAGCATGAAATCTGACTAATGTCATATACATAATGGGTCTATCAGTAAACTTTGGAGTTAATGGGAGGGCTTTTCCTGACCAAATCAGGCATTGAGTTGCATCCACTATTTCTTAGGAGGTGTTGATATATCACACCTGAATGTAGAGAACTTGGAAAAATAATACATTTCTCTTGTAAACATGTCACAATATAGAACTTTTAAAGATCCCTTTAAAAGATGCTGCTTTATCTCCTCTCTTATTTTTGCAACTTAGGTAAAATGAGCAGTTAAATAACTTACTAGATGAATAGAAATACCCTGGCTGAAATCCAAACCAGTATCCTTTAGGTTGAAAGAAAAGAATTTTCAAAGATTAATTTGATCTTCATTTTACTGCACCACACTGAACCTTCATTTTGCAAAGTTCTTAAATCAGGATATTTATTACCAAGTAATATCATTCTCTTAAGATAACTATTTTTCCTCCCTGTGCACATGTGTGTGCAAAGGAAAACTTTCCCACAATACAGAAGCTATGGATTTTATTTTAAATCCTCTAAAGAGAACTCATTGTACAGAGGCTCATAGAGCTAGCATACAAATCTCAAAACCCATCTGAAGGGAAAGGAAGTTGTATCACTGAGTCTTGCACATAGTTTTCATTAAAAGGCAGCTCATTATTAGCTATTGTTCCCTAAATTCTCCTAATTCTGGTATTACATAGCCAGAAGAGACACAAATTTAAAAATTGCTTCTTATGCAATACTCTGGCTAGCAATTGTTCCAAATATAACAGGACAGAGGCATTATTCATATTTCTGGAGTAGAAAAAATATAGGTTACATCAATATCAGAAGGGCAAACCCAGCCTGAAGGTGTTATAACTAAAAGTAAGAGGATATAGAGTTTGAACAAACATCTATCACCTGAATCACTAGTATCTCAACTTGGAGTACAAACAAAACAGTGAGTGACAGCATGCAAGAGAAACAAGGCTTACAGATGCAGAACTCAACTAAGATCACTAAAGTAAATTTTGCTATATATTTAGACCTAGTAAACTGAAAGGGAAGAGGAAGTTATCCTGTTAGAAATTCCTTCAACTATTTCACTTCCCAACAGCAACGATGCTGTAAAAATGTGTACTGACATTTACAGCTCACACAAGATTAATTAAAGCATCAGGAAATAAAACTCCAAGATTAGTCCTGGAGAAGTCACAGGTGCCAAACTGCTATTTACAGATTGAGAGGATGTAATATTTTAAAATTAAAGATTGTCATGCATTATCTACAAGGAGATAAGAGGAGAAATATACAGCTAACTCAAATAAAAAAATACTCAAACATGAGCAAAAAGGTAACTACAATATAGATTATGATAGCTTTGTTAACCTTTTAATGGTATTTTAATAGAGATAACATACCACTAACAGGAGCCACTGAATCTAGGGAGCTAAAATCTTTTCTGAAGTTATTATGTCTTCTCTCTCATTTTATTTCCTTAATTTTGTCTACAACATTACTTCTAGCTGTTTCTTAAAAATCTGTGCAGTATTTTAGAACAATATCTCCACCTCTACTGGGCAAAGGGATAGAAGAAATGTCAGCCAAAGAAACACCTGTGGTGTGCTCATTTTGGTTTTTTCCTCTCTCTGCACTTGCCTGGAAAGCTATAGACTGCACTCTAACAGCAACCTTCATGTAAACTTAGAGCTATTATTTAGGAAGTGACAGCAATGGACATCCTATGAAATACAGAGGACAGTCTCTCAACAGCATGCTTTTGATATAAGAACTTGATTTGGTTTAATATTACCCCAAGCCTTCCATGCAAAACTGCAAAGTAGATGCCAACTTGATGCAACCTTACATAAGCCCAACATTCTCTTAAGGTTTAGACATTTGGTGTTTGGGTGGCTCTTGGGGTTTTGGGGGTTTTTTTGTTTGTTTTTTAAATTAGGATTTCCTCAGAGGAATCTGAGTCATCAAACACAAAAATGAACTTTAAAAATTCATCTGACAGTGGAGGTCTGATCTTTTTGCCCTCTACGCAAATGCTGTGATTTAATATAAGATGCCTCTGCTATCTTTGAATGCCTCTGGATATTGTGCACAAACTACTCCTGCTGGCATGACTTCAGTGTGCTTTACAACAATTACTGACACATATGTTAGATTTAGGTAGAGAAACAGCCAGTTTAAGGATATTTATCAAGCTTAGGAGTGAAATAAGCAGCAAATGGTCCTTAATGCCAGAAGTAGCTCTACATATGCCCAGAAACAGAGCTTTGAGTTGCACATCAAACTTCATACCTACTCTTAAACCTCAGTGCTTTCATTCTGTCTGAAGCTCATTTTCTACCTGCATCTCTTCTTTGTGTCTCTAAGACAAGCACTTACCACTTCTGGTTATAAAAACTAAAGCTCATCACATAAACATAGATAAGAAGAACAATAGAATTAAGAGAAATGGAATAAGCATTCTGTCTTGGAGAAAGAACAAAATATTCCCCCCAAAATGGAACAAGCACTTTGAATAGATTTAAAAGAAAATTACTGCAATTTTAAAAATTGTATAAATTTGCTGTGTTCCACAGCCACTACAGCCTTGTTTAGAACTCCGTTTTCTTACTTTTTATCTGTTACTCATTATTTGTGTTATTTATACAATCTAAATTATCTATCGCTCTACTTAATATATATAAATATCTTGACTAACAAGATGGCAAAGGAGGATAGGGAAATTTAATACCTCTGTCAAATAAAATTCTTTAGGGTGTCAGGAAGTGCTGTCAGTCATCTATTTAGGACAAAGTCTACATTCTGGACAAAAAGTCACTACTTTCTTTTCAGGTCATACTGAATTTCCATGCCTAATTCCTAAAGCCAGTTACTCTATTAAGATTGCTCAAGTGGAAAAATAAACTGTTTACAAGTAAGTAAAAGAAACTTATACTTCAATTAGCTCACAGTCACGTTTCCATAGAATCACTTTGCACAAGTAATCTTCATTAGAACACTTACCTCATTCCTTGTTTGCATGTTCTAGAGAATGCTCATATTTTTCTTTAAAGGATTCAGTTACAACTGCTATATTACTCATTTATATATCATCTGACTATCAAACATGAAATCTCTCCAACAGTTAAAAAGCCTAAACATTTCAGTCAGTCTCTTCAAAATATCATTTCAGAAATTTATACAAATGAGTTCTTCCTGGACTATTTGGTAAGCACTGTCAAATAATACTAAATTATTTTTGCTTTAACTATTCACAAATTCTTGATGTGAGAATTGTATGAACTTTATAGCCTGAAATAACTCTCACAACTTTGAATTGCTAATTATTTAAATGGATTTTGTCTGGAACAGGTTGGTTTCATTATCTTAACTTGAGACATGCATCACAGGCTCTGAGTGGTAGGTCTTGAATTTAAAACCTCTTTCTAAATTGAAGAGTTCCTCCACTGTAATGGAAAGCACAGCAGGCATACTTTTTATCCAAATGACTTGAATCACCATGGGAAAATGTAATGAGGGTTTCCTCATATGAATTAGAGATTTGAAGTTTAGCAAATTCGGAACAAGCATTCCTTAATTTTCTAGCCTTAAGAACCAGCAGCATTCTCCACTACAACTGTTCACCTAAGCAAAAACCAGATTCACAACCCACTCTTTTGAACTCATTCAGTTCCTCTCTGTGCAAAATAATTCATCCAAGAACTGTCAGAAAAAGCTTCATGCTTTTTTATAATACAAGATTTCACAAAAAAGGGACAGTACAGAAGATAAGGAGCCCAGAACAGCAACTTGGTAAAAATAAATCAAATTGCAAGGAAGAGGTAAGGACCTGCAAATGGAAGAGAAAAAAGCTACTCAGGTGTTTTTTCCTGAAAGTATGCTGGACAAAGAAATAAATTACTAATACTGAAGAAGGAAAAGCTATTTACTTTGAAGAATGTTCTTTTTCAAAGTTTGCACCTTATCAGCAATTAATCAACATATCTGCTTACTTATAGCATTGCCATAGCCTGCATTTATTTCTACTGAATTAGAGAGACTAACTGAAGTAAATTTTTATTCATAAGCGAGGAAATTAGACTTCCTCCCTGTATTTAGGGGAGAGTCAATAGATTCAGTAGATCCAGATTCTAGACTTCCACTTAAAGTTTACCTCATGTTCCCAGTAGTAATTGGGATCTCCAAACACTACTATTAGAAGGATTTAAGAATAAAACCTGACTATTCTCTGTACTTTTCCTTACTGTACGAGTAAAGATTATATAAAATATAATTTGAAGAAAGCATAGTTTTCCATTATGGCTATTCTATACTGGATTTGCTAAAGCTTACTTAACTTCTTGTAATGGGAAACAAACAAACAAACAACCTCAACAAGATATCATTCACTTCAAAGAGCAATCAACTTCTGAGGTGGAGGCCCCCCCCCCCCCAACTCATTTGAAAAGAACTTAGATACTGCACTACCTGGGTTATCTGAATTGTTTAAAAACAACTACCACCAATCTTTTCATGGCTTTAGCTCCTTTCCATCTCACAACTACTAGTCAGCATTTTTCAGTTAAGGTTCGTCCCTCTTACAAGATCTGTTGGTTTTGGAGGAAGGAGGTTGCAGATTCTCTGACTTTCTCCTTCTGCTCTCCAAAGACAGCTGTACTTCTCACCCTTCCCTTTCTGTGGGCAATATATGCACACCCTGACCACAAGCTGTTATTGCATAAAGATTTTCAGATTATTATGGGCATTATCTGACCAGAATTGGCAATATCTGCTCAGAATGAAAAGGCCACATTCCCCATCTACAACATGAAGAGTTGAGGGTGCAAGAACAGTACTTTCAGAAGCCATCAAGCTGAGCAGGTGTCTCCTACACGAGCCAGTGTTGCTAGTGTAGTCAATGTAGTTGTGTTTGTGTAATTGCAGACAATTATGTCATTATGAGATATATATGCCACACTACTTAACAGTTGCTAGTCAATCCATATGCTAACAGTGCCAAGCATGTGTGGTACTGATCTCCCATAATGTTTTTTTCCAACCAGTCTCTTGGAAGGAATAATTTGAGAAGTGAAAGAATATTCGAAACGCAGTCACTTTGCTATAGCCTCTAGGGGACCTAGGTTAGTTTTTCCCTATTTAGTGATTCTATAGGACTGCGAAATGCATATGAATGCACTGATTTTGTCTTTTTCCAATTGAAGCACATTCACAAGGTTTTTATCTGAACCAATATACAAATAAAAAGTAAATTTAAATATTTGTATTATGTTATATTTTGTTGACATTTATGATTTTGTCAGCACAGAAATTTTACTCAACATATAAAAAGGGGGAAAAGCCAAAATTTTTAACTGTTCAGATTATGTTGTTGCCAAAATCACTGACAAAAATAAATGTATTGCAATGAAAAAGAAAACAAACCCCAAAAAAAAATAACTCTCTTCCCTTCCACTAGCTAGAATAATTTTCATATTATTGCACCTAAAATATTGCTACCAACATCTACAGCTTTCTATACAACACCTTAAACAGACCATCTACTGAGATTTACATATTTATATGTCTAAAAAAAATCAGCTTATCATTAGGATAGTAAAATAGCATGTGTGTATACAGTAATGAGAATACAAGAACCATACCTAGGGGATCTCAGTAATTCAAGCAGAAGCTGGGTTCCTCCTAGGCTTAGGGAAAAGGAGAGTGGAGCTACAGGGTATTGGTTCAGACAACTGATGAGTCAGCCTGCATGCAGGACCCACCACGTGGTGGGGTGAGTAGCAGGAGGCTAACAGGGCTGGACCAACTACTGGAAGTGCCTGAATGAGAAACTGGAAAGTAACTTGTTGCAAATGGTCCTAGTCCAACAAACTGCAGGGGAACAGGAGGGAGAACAGTGACAAAGCTGTGGGCTCACCTCCTTACAGTCGCATGTCCCCACAGGCATGGTGTGGGCCCACCAGCTGCCCCATCAGGGAAGGCAGGGACTCAGGTGGGTGAAAAGCCCAAGTGCAGCTTCTGACCCATGCTCAGAAGCAGGCTACAGGACAGGTAAGCTGCAGGTAAGCAGCCTTTATCAGCCCTGCTAAAACTGCTGCAGATTTATTCAGGAGGCTCAAATCCATTTTTCTGCTACATCAGTTTTTCACCTTTTTATTTTTTCCATCCATAACTGTCCTAATGTACAAACAAACACTCCATTTGCACATATACCCTATTCAATTAAAAACGTAAACAGCCCCCTACATACATAATTGGTCATTTCTGTGTTCAGCTGACTGACATCATGCGCACAACAGGACAGCACTTGTACACATGCAGTTCCTCTATTTCTTTAAGGCTGCTCTTTGCAAAGTCATGGCAATTGCATCATCTGGGCAAGTAGAATGACCAGCCACCACACCATGGAGGAGAGCAAGCTCCAAACGTGCCCTAATTCCTGTTGGCCTTGTCAATAATAACTAAATAAAATAGAGAATAATAGAGAAATAAATAGAACAAAATAATAGAGAAATAAGTAGAAAAGAAGAACAAACTGTAGGAACACTGATGGTTTATGATGGATACTCTAAGATGCTGCACTTCCACAAAAAGACTTAATGTTTGTGTTCACCACTTTGTGGACATCAGGAAAGTGCTTAGCATGTTTCATTTAAAGGATATAAACATCTAACTAATTTGAGTTACTTAAATATCAGTTTCAGTAACGTGCTTCATCAAGTGTAACTTTTTTCAAATTCAGTTATTCAAATTCAGTTAATACCTTCAGACTGTATTACCAGACTGTAATTGCCAAAGATTTTTGTGAATGCTTACAATAGATTTTACTAAACCAAAAATGTCTATATAGTTCTGTAATATCAGCTGCCATGTATATAACATTAACTATTGCAACGGATTGAATAATGTGGAGATCACAAAACTGCAAAGCAGTAGAAGAGAGCAAATTGGAAACAATTACATCAGATTATTCAGGACTGTATTCAAACCATAGTAAGGGTGACTAATATGTTGTAATTTTGGATCAAGAATGGGCTAGCTTGATCTCTTTAATAGTTTTAATGATCTATAAAAGTCTATAATTTAAACAATTTAAATTTACATGAGCATGTTATCATTCAACAGCAGAAAAATTATGCTAATAAAATTATTGTTATATTAAAAATGGTGCTTATTTGAGGCTTCCAAGAATACAGATGTAGAGCTCAAATGTTGCATTCTCATTAGTCATGCAGTAGAACATGACATAAAGTAGGTATTTTGTCACTGTTAGAAACAAAACAGCTTGAGTGAACAATAGATTGCACATCTTTTCATTAGGGGAGGGGACATACTTGTCAGCAAAACAAAGTGGCTCATTGGAAAATATTAGTGAAGAAAAGTAGTAAGAGAAAGCTGTTGCCCATGGAAGTAAAGGGGGGGGGGGGGGGGGCGGGAGGGCGGGGGGGGGAAATGTGACTCTCAAATGTATTGTTATTTTCTGGAAACGAGAACTGTAATGCTACCTCCTATATAAAAAAGTCTGGTTTTAATGGGTCACCTCCACTAGTGCAGACATAATGCAAGCAAACTCTTTGTCATCTCAAAGATGAATTGATTGATTTCCAACACCAAAAAATAATATGATTGTGTTTGAAGGAATAAGAAAGAAACCGCAGCTATTAGGTCTATAGTGGAAAAGATCCTGGAGGTCTGATACAAAAACCAGTAACTCAAAACGGCATGACCACATATGTTTACTGATACCTTGAAAATAGCTTATTCTTTCAGGGGTCATTTAAAAAGAAGTATTTTGCTTTGTGGGGAATATTTTAGTATCAAGAAATGAGCCACAAACTAATGTTCATTTGGTGTTCATCAGTATTCTAGCAGAACCTTTCATAAATGTGTTTTGATTCATAATGCAATAGAACAGTTTGAGAAATGTGTATGTACTAAATATTTTCACAAAATTGTAACCAAGCTAAGCAGATTTCGCATTAGTTCTGTTCCAGGCTACTGATACTTAGTGTTTATCCTTGAAAAAGCAACCTATTTTAATGAACTCTCACTGCACCAATATCAGCATTGTTTTTCAAGAATGAGTTGAAGGGTGTGCTTGTGCAGCCATCACATGCTGTCCTCATCTGTCCTATCACTGGGCAAGCATGCCTGAGAACTAGGGTATCCACAGAGCTGACTTGAAGTGTCAGTTTTTAACACTTTATAATGTTATTTTTAATGCTGAATAGCTAGGTTATCTTTAAAGAAATAAGTAAAGAGAATACAAGTATCCTTTATTCATGGATGAGCTGTCTGTTTAATTTTCATTAATATCTTGGTATATTCTTTCCTTGATAAAACTTTTCTCCTCCTGATGAGTTTTCACATGCACAAATTCCATTTGGAATGCTTGATAACTGGAAAAAGGATACTATAATTAATGTTTAGTATTCTATTTTAGCCATGGATAAGTTTTTAATGGTTCTACAGTAAGATGCATTGAGAAAATATGTAATATAATTAAAAAGTACAAAACTGCTTTTGAACTTCTGAAGTTGAAGCATGCTTTTATTTTGGTTTTAAGACTGATTTTCTATATGTGCACAGTGAAAACCTGCATAAATGTAATGTTTGTCATTTTGAAAGCAAATGAGTAATGGAGGACACTTTGAATATACTTGATGCATCTGCTGTGCTAAATGACAGGCTTTTACTGTATCGGTACAGCTGTGTTAACGTGCATTTCTTGATGACTGTTCATTTTGGAGGGATGCTGCTGGCCATTAATCCTTGAGCTGCAGTTTTTGATTTCTACTGCTTTTCACTCAGACAGAATTATTATTCTGGTGGACATTTGAGGATATCACTTTTTGTAGAAATTCAGATCTGAATTTCCTATTGAGGAGACTGTTGAGATAAAACTGTTATCATCCTATGTGAACTATGTGATATTCCAAAAACCTCCATTAGCTGTTACTTCCCTGGATGGAAAATAGTTTTGATGGAGAAGCTCTTGCTCATAGTACTGCCCTGTAGTTTCCTTGTTAATCTTCATTCAGTGAATAAAAGCTGTGTCGCTCTTACTCACGAGATTGCAAGTTTAAATAAAAAAAATAAGGACAAAGAGAGAATAAGAGATGAAATACACTTTCCCCCCTTTATTTTCATGCCAGATCTCTTTTTGAATTGGTATTTCAAGACTGTTCTCGCTTCCTTTGGCTACGATTTTAGATGAATTATCTAGCAGTTGTCGCACAGACATAAATCAGTTCATCATAATAATCTCAGCTCTTTCATGTATTTTAGTGAGCTAGCTGCTATTCCTGGATAGTCTTGAAAGAAACAGAATATACTTCTTAAGTTATTTGAGGAAGGATATTTTTATCAGGTAATTCAGTACAGCCATTCTTTAATACCTGTTATCTGGACATCTTGAACTTGGTATTTTCTCCAAACTGTCAGTAGTATACTTAATGTCCTTTAAGCTTTGTTGAAGTGTTAGTCTAAACAGATGTCACCTGTTAGCCTCCTTTTAGAATCATTCAGTTGCTGGAATAGATTATTTCACTTGTGAATATTGATGGCTTTCTCCCTGACAGGTGGGATGGATAAAATCTTCACATAAATAGTTCAAATAAAATTCTTTGGTTATCCAACTGGTAAATATGAGAGAACTATGCTTTAATCTATAAATTCTTCATGTTTTCTATACAATAAATTAAAATATACCAGCTTTCACCTCCAAGTTACTGAAATATCATTGTTAATTTGAACCAATTTTTAAAATATTACTGCAGTTAAACTACACATTAACTCAAAACTGTGGCACTTACAGATAGCATATGCTCCAGTTTATAGGATTGTTGTTATCCTTGAGGTTATGGAGTCATCTTGCACCTAGGAGCTCATTTTAGATTAATTTACCCAAAACGTTTTGTTGTTTCCTTGCTATGTGGCTTACACAGCTTCTGAGTTTTCATTGAGTATCTCTTTGTTTTGGTGTATGTTTCTAAAACTGAATAAATATTTGTATTATTTTAACTATTCTAGAAGAAATATTGCTGCTGGGGTGAAATAAAACAGTGCTTGGCATACCTTTTTTTTTATTGGTACTCTGTTCTGTAATGATCTTTCAAATGGGTGCAGTTTTGAGTTTAATGCAAGTCCTGCTGTGTCCTCCCGTTTAATCTAGGAAATTTATGAGATGAGAAAGAATAAAGATCTTTGCCAAGACATTTGTACTGGGATCTGTACTGGTAGCAGCACCCTTGTCTTGCGATCCAGCTAATCTATGTCAGTTTATTGCTCAAGAGTGACCCAGTGCTGTTGATCTTGCTATTGAATTCAGTCTGGTTCAAAATCTTCAGAGACAATTTCCTTTCTGAAAAACATCCTGTTTTACTACTTATGTTTAGTGTTTAAAGAAGAAAAATGAATGAAAATTTAGTAACTTTGCATATTATCTTGTATAGCTAAGACTCAGAAATACCATCTGCAGGGTAAGGCTTATTTTGCTGATCTCTTGGTAAAGATGAGTGTTACTATTCTCTGTATGAGGCATGTGACAGCACATTAAAATAACGCAATACATACAGTATAAAGTGGATTTCTGGTGCAAGTTTATTAATGTATAGATCATTTAATGCATATAGTGATTAGGATATGTGGTGATACCTATTTTAGAAGATATTTCAGACATAGCTATGTTTTAGCTAATTTATTTCCCAGAGGAACCTTTTTCTACAGGGATAACCATTTTACATGTGCTTGCATGTATGTGTAGCTAAGTAGTACAGTGTAACAGTTTTGCTTGCATAACTATACAGTCTTACTATGTTATATTTTAATCTCCTGTGATGCATGATATCCTCAAATCTGAAATTCTTCTCTCTGATAGTCACTGTATGAATATACTGCATCACTATAAATTTATTATACCAATTATTATCTCCCATTTTGGGGAAAATTATTTTTATGGAAGGTGGAAAATGCTTTTAACACTTGTACTAAACCTTTTGTTGAGAATGACCGTTAACTTGTACGGTCGGTTTACATCTATTATACAGTTCTTGATTCCTGCAGGGTGATGAGTAGTCCCACTTGGTCTCAATTGTGTGCTGAGAATGGCTAACATCTGCTAGGCATGAACACAGTGCAAAGATTCCAAGTGACAGTAAAACCACAATTACATTTTATGAATTTATCAGAAGTAGTTTTAAACTGTAGTGTATGCTAAAACAATAAAGATGAATTCTCGTGACTTTGGAATTCTGTTGGATAAATTATTTTCCTCTATGTCTTAGTAACAATATTGGGAAATTCTGTTTGACCTTCACTAAAGAAAAAGGTTTTAAACTCTATAATCCCAAATTATATTAACATGTGAAGTTTCTGGTTGAAGGAAAGCTTGTTTTACAGCAAGTTTGTCAAAGGAGATTTTTGGGTTTTTGCAAAATAAAAATCAGATCTGGGCATCATGTTTTGCCATGGGATCTGGGAATAGTTATTCAAACAATTATCCTGTTGATAAACAATTTTATGTCTGGTGGCTGATCTGTTTTTAGGTAATGGGGACTGTAAGATTCCATTCTTTCAGGCTTCCTGTTGCAGTTCAGTGAAATCCAAAGATGCTGGTTTGTGTGGGTATTGCATAAAAATTTTATTAAGTAGTGAATGAATGCCCTGACTCTTCTGTTTGAATTAGTAATCTTGCTTTTCAGATTTATTATAGTTTACGCCAATCTCACGTTTAACATTTTAATCAATAAACTCATGCAGCACTTTCATATAAACGAGGTAACGTCATTATTCAATAGCTTTTTCCCCCCACATTTTGACAAATCATAGAATTATAGAATGGTTCGGGTTGGAAGGGACCTTAAAGATGATCTAGTTCCAAACCCCCTGCCATCGGCAGGGACACCTTCCACTAGACCAGGTGGCTCAAAGCCCCATCCAACCTGCCCTTCAACCCTGCCAGGGAGGGGGCAGCCACAGCTTCTCTGGGCAACCTGTGCCAGTGTCTCACCACCCTCACAGGAAAGAATTTCTTCCTTACATCTAATCTAAATCTGCCCTCTTTCAGTTTAAAACCATTACCCCTTGTCCTATCCCTGCACTCCCTGATCAAGAGTCCCTCCCCACCTTTCCTGTAGCCCCTTTAAGTACTGGGAGGCTGCTCTAAGGTCTCTCCGGAGCCTTCTCTTCTCCAGGCTGAACACCCCCAACTCTCTCAGCCTGTCCTCACAGGGGAGGTGCTCCAGCCCCGATCATCTTTGTGGCCTCCTCTGGACCTGCTCCAACAGGTCCATATCCTTCTTCTGTTGGGGGCCCCAGAGCTGGTCACAGCACTGCAGGGGGGGTCTGATGAGAGCAGAGTAGAGGGGGAGAATCCCCTCCCTCGACCTGCTGGCCACGCTTCTCTTGATGCAGCCCAGGACGTGAATGGCTTTCTGGGCTGTGAGCACACATTGCTGGCTCATACCCCCAAGTCCTTCTCCACAGGGCTGCTCTCAATACGCTCTTCATCCAGTCTTTTTTTGTGCTTGGGATTGCCCCGACCCACGTGCAGGACCTTGCACTTGGCCTTGTTGAACCCCATGAGGTTTGCACAGACCCACCCCTCGTGCCTGTCCAGGTCCCTCCGGATGGCACATCGCTTCCCTCCAGCATGTCGACCGCACCACACAGCTTGGTGTTGTTGGCAAACTTGCTGAGGGTGCACTTGATCCCACTGTCCATGTCCTCAACAAAAACGTTAAACAGCACAAACTCCGGAGGAATGCCAATACCAAGCCCTGAGGAACGGCACTTGTCACTGCTCTCCACTTGGACATCCAGCCGTTGACCACAACTCTTTGAGAGTGACCATCCAGCCAATTCCTTATCCACCGAATTGTCCATCTGTCAAATCCATGTCTCTCCAATTTAGAGACAAGGGTGTTGTGTGGGACAGTGTCAAAAGCTTTGCACAAGTCCAGATAGATGACGTCCATTGCTCTTGTCCACCAATGCTGTAATCCCATTGTAGAGGCCACCAAATCTGTCAGGCACAATTTGCCCTTAGTGAAGCCATGTTGGCTGTCACCAGTCATTGTCCTTATTTTCCATGTGTCCTAACACAGTTTCCAGGAGGATCCTCTCCATGATCTTGCTGGGCATAGAAGGAAAACTGACTAAAACAAAAGGCATATTTATATTGCTTTCCTACTTACATAGGCGTATTCTTTCTTAACATTTTTTTCCAGCTTCAGGCATTCAACAGCTACAACAGACATCTAGAACTGTAAAATCAAGGCCTGGGCCTACAGTTTCTAGCCTCACCTGGTTTTTGAGCGCTTTATTCTTCCCACTTTGATGCAAGCAATCCTGTCAAATAACTTAAATTCTGACCCAAGTTTTATTTTTTATCTCACTTTAATCAATATGATGGAACAATGCAAACAAATCAGGGAAATAATGAGGATATGTTCAGTCTTTTTTAAATGTCAAAATGCTTTTTCTGCCTAAACATTTATTGGGTATTACATAGACCTGAGGATATTCTGGAATTTTTTTCCAAGTTTTTAATTTTTCCTCCAAATAAGTGTCTAATTAATATTTCACATGCAGATAAATACAATGGAATACTGCATCTTAGCCAAAACTGCTTGCTTGCTTCAGTGGCTTATATATATTTGGAAAAATCTGGGTGTAATCTAGCTGCATGTAAAATGCCCATTCTTCATGGAAAAAAAAAATATTATTGTAATCAGAGTTCCTAAAATTGCTTTAATTCAGAGTAACAACGTTTACTTTGCAGAATTCTAAGGACACTGGTCAGTCCTCAACAATGAGTGGGGTACCCAATAGTGCTGGTACCAGATAAGGTGGAATAAGTGCGTGAGATGCACAGTAGGCGTGGAGTCATAGCTAACATCTGCATGAAATCAGAATTAAAAACTGTTATTTGTGCAGAAGGCTATTTTGGATACTGTGAATGGAAAAACAATTCACTGAAAAGCAAATTTTAGTGTCACATGAGCACCTACTGATTGATATAATTTCAAGTACGGTTCAGAGAGTAAGGACTCCAAACTCAGATTGTTCTCAGTCTCTGTTGAATCCTGTGATGCAGCTTGAGTCTTCAGACAGTGGATAATTTGACAAGCTCTGAAAACTGTAGTGTCTAGGGTGGATATAATGAATTGAAAGCGTCAACCTTAATTATAAATTTTCTTGCTTTTGTGAACGTAATTTTTGCAGTTCAATGTGATCACTGCTACTCTTACATCTGTAATGATAACTGTATAGATTAGATAGAGATGTAAGTACTGAGGAAGAGGGCATTTAGCACAATTTATAATTGTCTTATTCAAGTTCTTTTTTTGAAGACATTCTGTCAGAACAGCTAGAAAGCTGAACAAAGAACGCATCTGAGCTGAACTGATGTAGTGTGCACATTGATTACAATTAAAAACTTTGTGGCTAGCATATATTAATTGGAACTTCTGCTGAAATGATTTAATGTGAACCGTTTTTGTCAGTAATGGTATACTTGAATTCTGTTGAGCTGTTTTCTTGATATATGAAGATGGGCATTCTTACTGTTTTATCCATATGGAGCACATTATCCTGAGAGGATAAAGTGCTTTTAGCATGTTTGTTTTGTATTGGTTTTTTGTGAGTTGTTTTGGTTGGGGTTTTTTTTTGGTGGAAGTAGATCTTCTAATCACTTTGTTGCAACTATTTTTTCATTTACAGCCTTTATTGTTGGAGAATTTCACATGGAATTAATGGAATAGCATATTTAATGTCTGGCAGTAAAGCTGAAGTCTGAGTTGTCAAAGATGAAGCTTTTAATGTCAGGGTGACTGCCAAAACAGGATTACTGAGAAGCTGGAATGGTCTGGCTTGGTGTCCATAACAAGCTTCCACAAACACAGCTATGGCATCTGTGGAATAATTTGTGCCTAACATAACTGTGCTGACAAAAGCTGCTTGCTCTACACTTGTACCACCAAAAATAGGGTTGTGATGATGTTGCTAATTACAGCTCTCTTATATCTGTGATAAATGATCATCATACAGATCAAGCTGAGATATGATAATGCAAGCAAGGCCCAAGAATTTTGTTACCAGAAACCATATTATTAGCTATCCTATATTAATAGATTTGAAATATGTTCTTGGGGTTTTTTGATACTGAGGTATACGTGGTTTAGGTATTCCTACTATTCTATGTGTAGTAATACACTACTGCAGTAATAAAAAGGGGAGAAAAAAAATGTAGAAGGGACAAGATTGCCTCTATTTTGTCTTTGTATTGATCTTTGAGACTGATGCAAGTTCTGTGTAACTCTTGTGATGCTCTGTATAAAGCCAGATTGAGATGATGCTATGGTTACCGTTCTATCTTCAACATTCATTAGAACTAATTTTTAAAGATAATTTAAAATAATTTAAAGTACATTATTAGAGGGATCTTGGGAATCCAAGAAAATGTTACCATTCTAACCCAGCAATAGACAAATTAGAATCTTGGCAATGTAAATTGCCAATGTTGTAGTATTCTAGCTCCTTATACTCAAAGTGTTAGAGAAGGTAAGATTCTGGTTCTTGCCCTAACTGTCATGCCTGAGCCTTAGGCTTTCCACGCTGTGGAGGAGATGTATAATTTATTGTTTATTATCTACATCCTCTCTCCTTCATGACAGTGTTATAGTGCAGATGATCAAGTAAGTTGAGAAAGAGGTCTAGTTTTCTGGAACAGAGTTCTTGCCTCCTGGAATGACTCTTTGCTGCTATGGTCAGCAAGCATACTTCAAATAGGTCTAAGGCAGTTTCAAATTATACCTTCAAAGTGATCTTGCGATAGATTCATTTTCCCATGGTACCTCTTCTAAACTCTACTCAGGTCATCCCTGGTCATGAAAATTATTCAGAACCTTGAAGCTTGTCAGCACAGATAATTTTGAGTGCACTAAACTAGAGTATGAAATGCAATGTCCTAGTTATTCTGCCAGCTGTCTTTGCCACATGCTTTCAGTCTGCAGCAAGGAATCTTGCAGGTAGGCATTCTTGGGTGTGCTAGGAGAATGTACGTGGTGTTGGTGCAAAGTGGCTTGTGTGCTGTCAAGGCATGCAATAGTTCACAGCACTGACTGTTCCATGTTAGACAAATCCTTAGTATTAAATAGCAAGGGCATCATCAATAAAAAGTCTTGACTTACTGAATTAACATATTTCATGATTGACATTAACCTCGTTAAAATGTTATATTTTAATAGAATACACTGTTCCTTAAAAAGAAGAAAAAGAAGGGGGGAAAAAAGAAACATAGACCTTTCTGTGGTTTTAATAGTCATAATGTTTTTGTTTTCCATCCCATTAGGTATTAATATGGCTAGAAATGCAGTGGGAAAAGTTGCCCCAAATGGTATTGAACCCCCCAAATCAGAATCTGTATTTTAAACACAAACTGCATGCAAAACAGGGTAAAAGAAGAAAGCAAGCCCTACTTAGAACACGTGCTCAATTTAAAATGTCAAAAGATACACAGTCTTTTAATAGTTTTTATAAAATAATTTGCTTCTAATATGCATAATTATTAACAAATAATAAATAAGCCTTAAGTCTTTGAGAAATATTTTTCCAAGCATGATTTCAGAAAAAAAATTAATATGAAGATGGTACTTAACAGAACTATCAATTCCAATGATAAATGATAATTTAAGACACAACTCCTTGTGCATTTAATATGCAGAAAAATATTTACTCTTTTTGATTAAAATATCAGATCTATACAACCAGTTCCTTGTATAGTCATCTGTTTCTTTTAAGCAAATTTCTATATACATATAAATTCTCCAGAACTTGTATAGTTACGCTGCACATAAGAGACTTTCAGGGGGAAAATGTGTTTGCTTTTTAAAGTTGCTTTCTCTATAATATTAAAGTAAGCTTGACTATGATTGTTTTACATTAATTGATGTGTTTAGTTTATATTCATTACAGTATAAAACCAATAAAGGTTAATCCAGTGGTTGAGCATGCTATATGGGTTTGAGTCAGTTTCCTAGTTCAATCTTGTCACAGCTCTCTTAATTTGTGTTGTTCTGGCTGCAATGTTTGGTCTGTTAAATATTTTAACTGAATTTTCTTGCATAATATATACCTTTAGCCTACAACTTCTCATAATTACAGCATCGCTAACCTTGTAAAGAAGGCAAAAAGGCCAATAGTGTCATGTTTCTGAAGACACTTGAAAGCTGCCTCTCAAACTTATATGATGACACTGCTTTTGCATGGCCAGATATAGCATGGAACAACAGAACTAAAAAACATATTTATTTTCTGAAATATAGAAGTGTTAGAAACTGAACAACCAGACTATGCTTCACTGTCTTCTGCGTTACCTATTTCACTGTAACATCCATTTACAATACACTGTCTGTAAGTGCCAGATCTTGTTTCTACTGAGATTGGCAGGTGAATCTACCACTGACCTCAGGTAACCACTTACTGGTTTTTAACCTACTATTTACAAGTAGATTAAAATGGTGAGTATTTGAGGACCTGATGAGCATTCTGAACAGTGTAATCTAACGGTAGGCTAAACATATTTTTAGAAATAATACATAAGTTTTTGAGAAAAGAACACAGTCAAAATTTAAGTCATTCCAGGCTGTGTCAACATATCCTTTTAATCTGTGTTGAATCAAGTCACAGATTGCATTTGCTATCTGGAAACTTAAAGAACAATTTGATGTGTTCAACTGATTGTTCACGACACATCAAAAATTTAAAAGAAGAAAGCCTTGATCTTGAGGATATGAAAGACTAGCAGCAGTGAGGTAAGGTTTGTATAGAATAACTAGACTATAGTTTCACACCCACTAGAAGAATATAAAAATCAAAGAATGACTGAAAAGCAATTTTTCAGAGTAAGATAATTTGATAGAACAACTGGGAAAAGTGGATCTGGTAGGTATTAATATATAAGCTCCAAGTAGTAGGCCACCCTCAGTGGCCTCTATACTTCTGAAACTGGTTTGTTGAAGATGAATAAGCCTAGAGATTGTGCTGCTAAATTGCTGTGCCACTTTGCTGATACATTTTTAATTTTAGCCCAAGTTAAACAGTTCTTCTGTTTGTATCATCAGGTTTTTACTGAACTGAGCTGTCTTTTAAAATCTTATTACTGTCTTATAATCACACTTTAAAATAGCTGCACTGTAGCATACTGTGATGGAAACAAAGAGCGTTGGTTCTTTTTGTTGTTAAGACTTTACTCGGCTTGCTGGTAAAGAGACTATGTTGTTCAGCTCAAGAAGAATCCTCAGGTTAGTAGATTAGATATAAGAACTAACGTGCAGATTGCTCTGAACTGTGCAGAAGGACAGACTGATAATATAAGGAAGGATCAGGGAGATAATATTGAAGCCTCAACAAACTTTGTGTAGAAGGGATGTATTTCAAATTTTGCAGTTGTGCTGCTGTGCTTGTTTGGAGAAAGGTAACGCGGTTTGACCCCAGAAGGAAACTGAGTATCCTTACCTCTAGCCCGGCAGCTGTACAGTGAATGAGCGGGTGAGGCCAGTCCCGCCATTTCTTCCTCCTCAGGAGGCGGGGGGGGGGGGGGGGCGGAGCTCCTCACCTTCTCCCTTTGCTCCAGCGTGGTTCCCCTCTCGCAGGAGACAGTCTTTCATGAGCTTTCTCTGGCATGAGTCCTTCCCACGGGCTGCAACTCTTACCGAGCAGCTCTGGCACGGCTCATCCCCACATGCTGCAGTCCTCCTAACGCCGAGCTACAACAGCGGGGGCTTCTCCTTCCCACAGAGTCCTGGCCTAGCACAGCTGCCTGCTCCAGCGTGGGGCCCTCTACAGGCTGCAGGTGAGTCTCTGCTCCACCAGTGACCTCCACGGTGGCAGGGGGCAGCCCTGCCATCTCACCACGGCATACAGGGGGGATCTCTGCACTGGCGAACAGCCCCCATCTGCCCCCCCCCGCTTCTTCCTCCTCCTCCTCCTCCTTCCTTCTATTGACCCCAATGCTTTCCTCGGTGTTCTCCTCACAACTCCCACTCTTCCTTCTCCTCGCTTCTCCTTAAATAGTTATCACAGAGGCGCAGCCACCATCGCTAATTGGCTCGGCCTTGGCCAGAGGCGGGTCTGACTTGGAGCTGAGGGAGCTTCGAGAAGCTTCTCACAGGGGCCAGTGCTGTAGCCCACCCCCCGCTGCTACGAAAAGCCCACCACACAAACCAAGCACAGGTGAGGGGTTTAATTCCTGGTTTTGGGTGAATTCATATTTCTCATGTCTATATAGGACTGAACATCTGCATAGTAGTTAGAGTTATGAATCCTTTTTTCTTAGTAAAACTCATATAAGTAATACAGAGATATAAAGTTTGCAATAATATTTGTTTAAAATAATACATCCTATAAAAAAAGTGTGTAGGTATTTTAGACTGGTACTGCTGTCTCTCCAGAGTTTTTGCTACTTATTTTACTATGTGTCTGGCTATTCTGGTTTACTGTCTGTACACATTGGCAAACTTGCCTAAATGTGAACAGTGCCAGAGAAATCGTTTAAGAGGAGTACCTCAAAGTAGAAGATGCTGAAGATATAAATCTTACAAATTTTTAGACTCTTAACATGTTTTCCTGTTATCCACTGAGGCTTGCTATGTAGGTGGGGAGTCTTCCTTTGAAGTACTTGTGTTCCTTTCCCACTGAGAGAATTGATCCAGATTTCTTAGTTGTCTAGCTAACATAGCAGGAGTGGGTCAAAAGAAAATTGAATTCCAAGTGCTGTAATTGTATACATGTAGGTAAGTAAGAATGGTTGAGTGGGCTGTTCTTTGTACAATTGGTTTCACTCAGTGAAGAGGGAGTTCAGTTTTCTTTCATGTATACTCTGATTAAGGCATAAGCGTTCCAAGTAATGTTTTTTAAAAAATTATGATGTATCAGGCAGAGTTGAACAGAAGAGCTGTTACACTGAGCCAGTGTGTTCAAAGCATATTTTTTTCCCACTTTATTTTCTGAACCTCTGTATCTTTAGAGATACTAAGGAGAATCTAAGTCTAAACTCAGCTTGTTATCAGGAGGCTTTGACAATGAAATCAACTTTGACAATGAAATCTTAGTTGGATCTTCCCCATTTTCTGCTCTCAAGTCCTCTGTCTCATATTCTCTCACATGTACAATTAATACAGGCAAAAATATAACAGCAGAAAAGGTTCTTCCTCCAAATTGCTGTTCCTTTGTAGCACTAAACAGAAATGAACTTTTATGGTAAAACCTTCTTGAAGTGGAAGCTGGTAGTGCAAAAGGGAAAAATGGGGTTTATAGAAAGACCAGAAGCAATAGTATGACAAAAAAGGTAAACATTTGGGTGCATCTGAGAGACTGAGTCTGAAAATATGGAAGAGAAGTTGGTAAAACTAGAAGACTAAATAACAGAGAGGGGAAGAAAGCCTTTAGAGCTATTTAATGAGAAAATACTTGGAATAAAGACTATAATAGGAAAAAGTTAGTTGTATCAGTAGCTGTGTTCTAAAACCATAATTGCACTGTTTAGCTGAGGAGGGAAGGAAATTAACTGAATTCATTGTCTTAATGGTAAGCTTAGCAGATGGGCAAAATGAATACATAATAAATTGTGCTTCATTTCTTACATAGACAGGAGTTTCATGAAATATAACAATATTATGCATTTTCTCCATCTGTTTCTACAAAAATAAATTTATTTCTTCTATTTTCCTCACTCCTCCTTCAAAACATTGTTTGATTTGAATATCATCTAAACTCAAAGGAAGTGGTCCTTGCCATAAGAGGTCTCGATCAAAGCCTTGTCATCAAAGGAAAGATGTGCCAGTACGGGATTGTACCCCAAAAGCTTATACAGCTACAGTTGCAGAATTTTGAATTGTCAAAACATAGTATATATTTTGTTAACACATTTCGGTTTGACTAGTTTGAGTCTCATTTGGGAGAGTAAGCTTTGGTGTCATAGGTGTCATTTCTCAAAAATAAGGTATTTTCTAAAGCACATGCAGGAGGATTTGTAACTTAGACAACTACATTTTTGATGTAATTGATGAGTCATTTGTAGGAGCACACATGGTATCTGATAAATGTTCATAAAGTTTTCATTTGCGTTATATTTACATGTTAAAGTGTAGCAGTACAATTGATCTGCAAGTGGCGTTTTTTTTAAAAAAAAAGTTATATAATTTATCTTGAAATCATACTTGGTTTCCTTTCACATCCACCTCTTTATAGAACTCTTTATGTAGCCCATCCTTACGCACCAATTTGGTATCAAAAAAACCCTGGTTCAGACCATGCGTTGATAGTATCATTATGTGTAATTAGTATTCCACTGCTGCACTTTTTGTTTAATTACAACTGTACGTGGGGGCATGTTCAGAGTTGGGTTTGTTCTTTGACTGCTCCAGGTATGCATGGTTTTTGCTAAAAGTTGCTGGAAATGTCCAGAAAATCTTTTGTAAGCAGCTCACAATAAGGACAGTGAGGTTTGTGCAAATGGTGTACAAAATTCAAGTAGCTTACTGCATGAGTTATTATACCAAACCCTAGTTGTGGTCCTAATCCCAGTTTTCTGCAGTGGCTAACATTGGGTTCACCAGCAGTGAAAGGTGCAGAAGCCATTCACTCAACATGTGTGAGAGAATCCTTGTCAAGGTTATATGAAAGACTTGTGAAAGCAAGTTACACAGTTTCTTAAAAGTTTTTTAAATTAATTATGATCTTAGTTGTAAAGGGTTGTTAACCTAAATAAAAAAGTGTTGTTAAAGAAGTTATATTTCTCAGAATTTTGCAAATGTATCACTGATTAAAAATATTATTCCTGGAAGAACTGGATAATTTTGTAAAACATGAATGAAGTTTAGCCATGCAGATAATGTCATTAAATGCAAAACCTTTTACAGTATCTGCTAGCATTTATATAAATGCTCTATATTCTGTCCTAGCAGATTTAGATTCTTTGCATCAGTTTCATACCATGTATCCAGAAAAAAAGACTTCTAGTTGTTCTGTGAATCATGAATGTGTCTTAACATTTCATGGATATGACTGCATTATGTTATAATGGAAGATATGTTCCACAACTATTGTGATGGTGTGTGTCCCCCCCCTCCTTTATCTCTCTTTTTTCTTTAATATAACAAAATTTAAGATTAAATCTAGAAACAGATGCTTGCTTCTGATGCTCTGCAATAAAATGCAGCTCTGTTTCAGATATACTCCCATCTGTGAAGAGTTAAGCACCCGAGAGTTCATAGTTCCTGGTTTTTTTATCCATATGGGGGATTGTTAGGCTCCAGGTATTGGGAAAAATCATTGAACAGTACTGGTTTCTGGAGAAAATGACCATAAATGACTGATTCAAAAATACCTTCTTTTGCATCTAAGTGAAGTTATATTGGATGTTGTTATAAAGAAAGGTTTTATGAATATATCTAAAGAGCTCTGATGTTTAAAAGAAAAAAGGAAAAAAGACATTTAATTGATAAAACTCACCACTTTTCACAGGTAGGTTTTGTAGATGTTGGTCCTAATTTCTTGCTATAGTTTATAAATCTAGGACTAATGTTTTTTTCTTTTTTATTTTTAATTTATTGTGAACAAGAGTAATGCAACCCAGTAATCCAAAAAGAATCCTATGCAAAACATCTATTAGGAACTATACTGTGCTGTCTAAAACCAATTCTGAATGGATTTTGTGCTTAGCTACATCTAACTTTTAATAAAGAATTCTTAATACCATATATTCAGCCTTGCAATTTAAGAGGCTCAAGAAAATGTATACAAAGGAACACAGACATTGTATTCAATGGAGTGTTACCCTTTGTTGCTATGCTAATGGAAAATAAGTCATACTGAAATTTTAGTTGCCTGTGTCCTTTTATTTTAGAATATTAATTCATCTTTAAGTTCAATGTTTCTATCCCTATGAGCCATTTATCTTTTTAGAAGACATTGAAAACTGCTTATAACCGTATGCAGTAGACGATAGGCAAAACATTTAACTTCTCATCATGAGCAATGCATTTATAGCCTTTGAGAATGGGACTTCTCAAGTGACCTTGCGTAATATTTGTGTTCTAGATGTGGCACTCCTATGTCCTACACTTGTTGCATAAGGGTCTTCTCTGTTAAGGTGCACAGTACCCCTATGTGGAAGGAAATACCATCATCTCCATTTGATGGAGAGCAAAGTAGATAAATAATTTTTCCAAGGTTATTCAAGGATGGTTTCACAAGTTATAGAATTGTGCTCTCGCTACCAGATTACTTTTCTAATTATTTAATCATGCTGAAGTGAGATTGCTCAAGTTACATGAAGTATTTTGAACCTGAGATTCTGTAGCATCTGTCAACTGAGAAAAATTCTGTAACTTTTGTCAAAAGCAGTATTGTAGTTGTACCTTCTTCAACATTTGGACCATATTTCTACAAATGTGGCTATAAAGTGAGGCCTATTAATACACTGAGACATACCAATGATTTCAGTAGAACTTGTCAACTGCTAATTAGACTTCTGAGCTGGTTCACCTCAGGCTACCTAATGCAGCCTAGGAAAGCTTCTAGGTTCTCCATACTTGGTGTAGGCTATATAGCAGGAATCTTGCAATTGGTGAGCTTAATGTATGAATGAACAAGGTTCTCATGGTTTCACTGCTATATAACATTTATAATGGCACAGTTCAGATGTGTATCAAAATGATTTATTAGGTACAAGTCAAAACTGTATGATGAAGGAAATGGAAGATCACGAGAGCAGCAAGAAGCACAGTAGTAACAGATTTTGTGCTTGTAAAAGAGCAAGTTAAAAACACAGGAAAAAATATAGTTTAGGGAGACTGGGTTTATACCACAAGAGGAGGGAAGAGCATTATTGAAAGGTTATAAGTGCAGTGACCCCAAATGGCTCAGAATTGCCTAGTGCCTGCCATTGCTTACAAAAGGTTTTGTCATTGCTTTGTTATTCCTCCAAAAGAAGCGCAAGGTGCACTGAGAGATCTGGTGTTCAGATTCACACATTCCTTACCTGTCTCCTGCAAGTATACACAGCTGCTTCCCTTCCTCTTCAGAGTCCCTTTACTGTGTACTGCTGATTGCAAAGGAAGGATTTAACTGCCAGAGTCATATTGCAACATAAATAACTTTTTACTTTGGTGACAGATTCAACCATCCTTTTACTGCAAGTTTAATTTATATGGATTTATTTTATAGGAATCTTGTCCAAAAAGCTGTCTTTTGGAAAGAAAAAAGCCTTGAAAGGTCACTTGACAAGAACTTCTCTTTCAAAGCATTGAAGATAAAAATATTTAAACTTGGAAAGTAATGGAGATGTGTTAAGAACATATTTTATAATAGAAAAATGAAATATATATATATGAATTAAATCAAAATTTGGCTGTTGTCTTTCTTCAGTTCTTCTATTGAATTAACCTTAGTGGATTTGTAATGAGGTCAGAGGTTTGGCTGGTGCTTTATTAAGCACAGTACATGGCCTTGCCTTGTAGAACTCAAGAATTGTAAAAATTTGATACGGTGAGCTATTAAATGTTTTACTTCTATTTTAATAAGAAGGCCGTAAGACATCACATTTTGATTAATTGTGTGGTAAGTCAAAGGAGAAGGTGAAAAATTACCTTCACTGAGGGTGCTTTGCTTCCCCTGTGGGAAAGAGAGGAATCAAATGATTTATTTTTTCCCCTCCCTCAAAGTGAAAATAACATTCATGCAGAGAAGTTTTTTGTTACTTCTGAGAAGTAATTTTACCTTCTTGAGGAAGTACACTTTAAATTGGAATGTTTTATACCAGACAAGAGGCTTTTGGATTCAGATTGAGCAGTTTTTTGTAGAGGATGAGGATCGCCTAAAAACTGGGGATCCAGTTTGGTAGCTTTCCCTAGGTACCCAAAAATAATCCTTGTGTCTTCATTGCTTGTGTTGAGAAGGAAGAGGGGAAGGAAGAAGGAGAGGGGAAGAACAGAACTATAATATTTGTATTTGTTTGGTTAATTTTTATTTTTGTCATTGATCTGGGAAGTAAAACAGCCCCCAAGATACTATGGGGCAGCCACAGTACATCCTGTACTCCAGTATGATCTAGTGCAGTGGATATTTTAAATAGTGCAAGATACCCCAGATTATTTTTTTTAATAATGATTGAAAACAATACGAATATCATCTTTGACTTTTAATCCACTTTCATTCTTCGTAATATTTACAGTACTGGGCCATCAGTATAACACTGATAATGATCATAGGTCACATGACAGTGTGGAAAAAACAAAATACTCAAGATAATTGGACTGCCTGTTCACCTCCATATGTAATTCTGTTTGGCTTAACTGTTGTATCTACACATCATGTGAGGGGCTGTCAGGATCACCACTGGGTTACACATCACTCTGCTCCATTTGTTTTTGGACTATAGAATTGATAACTATTTCTAGATTTGCCTCTGGGATTTGGATATCATTCTAGACTTCCTATTAGCTGGCTGTTCATGTGATGATCACACACCCTAACTGCTTATTAAGAAATTACATATTCAGCTTGAATTGATTGATACGTTGATAACCTGAAAAGTTAATGAGATATCTTTACTTCACTCTATTCAGTTCTAATTCTTAAAATGCAGAGTATATATTTGGTACAACTGTGTTTGCAAGATCTATATATGTAAACAATACCATACTTCTAGTCATAGGGGTTTTGGTGCATAACAGCTCTGTTTGTATGTCACAATTTATTATACTTCACTAGTATCGTATCAGTAGCTGTCAAATGGTGGAAACTGCTAATAAAACTGTTCATTATCAATTACTCCAAGGAAATGGTGCTGTCAGATGAATTCATAATGATTATAACTACAGGCTGTTGTGGTCAGTCACATGAGGAGGAGGTCTGTCCCAAGTCAGAAAGGATCACATGACCGAGAAACACAGATTCCATAAAAGAATCTGTTTGGTGTGACAATTTCAGTATGGCATCTGTTCACGTTTGAGAAGTCTTACTGCAGGATTCTGATGATCCAAACAGGAGCCTGCCTGTGTGACTACAGAAGTTCCTTAGGACTTCTCCAAAGAGTGGAGTGTCAGTGGGAAGGATATGGCACTGGAACTCCATTTGCTTTTTTTTTCTTTGATTTACAGTATCTTAGACATAGATACGTATCCAAGTTTTCAGTTTTGTGTTGATTGTCACATGGTCCTAAAGACAGAAACTGTGAATCAGGCTATCTGTTAAGGATAGTCCTCTGGGAAACATGCTTAGAAAGGTAGCATTATTGAACTGTCTTCTCAAACAGTAATTTTTGAAGCCTCATAGGCATGGGATTGGGATGTAGGCATTGCTGACTGTGCATACACAAGTGAAGCTCGGTCAAAGCTTTGAAACAGTAATCAGGAAAGTCACTGTCTATTGCTGTAGCCACAAGATAAAATTTTGTCTGTTATTTCATTTTTATATTTGCAGTAATAAAAGTTTACAGAAAAATAAAATTTCCTAAAGATATGAATTCCTTTATCAAAAGTACAATGTAAATACATAGTATGTATTTTTTTTAAAAGTACAGAAGTAAAAAAATTGTCACTAGAAATTTAAAAGACCCACTAAATTTTTCTAGTGAATAATTGCTTAATGTTACTATGTATTGTCTACTGATCTGAAGTTTCTTAAGAAATTGGGCTTTCAGCATTCCTCTCTAGAAAGCCTCTGTATTTTTGTAGATTTCAAGGATGGGAAGATTTGTAAGGCTAATTTTTTTTCTCTTCTGATTTATCCTGTTTCAGCAAACTGTACCTAATCCTTTTTCCCGTGAATCACCTGTGGTCACACTGATAATGGTCCTCTGTGAACAATAGGAATTACTTCAGAAGTCAGAATTTTAATATTCTCATTTTTATACTCCTTAAAACTTTAACTGAATTCTGGCTAATTCAACTTATATATCTTTTTTTCACAAATCTATGCATGGGTTGTCTATAGTGCATTTTCTTGGCAAAATATTTCCCAGAACTGTGCAGTGTTCTAGTCTGATTCCTCATGATAAAAATGAAAGGTGAGCATAGGGTAGTATTAAATATGTGTATCAATTAATAGTTCCTTTCTGCGTTTTATTTTCTTTCACCTTTTTTAGAAAGTGCAGTTTATTTCTGATGTAAGGAAAACACAAAATACTATGTACTTTTCTGACTTTCAAGCAAGATCTTTGTATAAATTGGCATGAATCAGGTTATGAGAAATCTTGATTCATTCCAGCTGGGTCAACTTTTTTGTTCCTAGGAGTACTAGACACCTTATTAGATAAATGTGAATAGAGATTAACTCCTAAGTACTTGCTATTTCTAGAGAAGCTAATAAAAATGCAGTGAGTTTCTCATCAGAAAAGAAGATTTCCTTTTATTAGAAAGGAAATACTGCAATATGTGTGTTGAGTGCAAGAGAAATATTATACAATAATTTTTCAGAGATGACCACTGGAGTACTTTTTCATACCTATGCAGAAAGAAACATAATTGAGTATCCCAGAATGTTATTGAGGTTTTTTGTGTGAGTCTATTGAGAAAGTATTTGTATTTCTTTATAAGTTGTATTTGAATGTGTTTGTATATATCTGAACTATTTTAAGAAATGATAAAAGTAATGCTATACCTGTACTTTCTCTGTAAATTAAACAGCTTTTTTGGTTTTGCTGCTTGTCATCAGTCAAAAAGGGCAATGTTTTAATGTGCACTGAATGAATCTTATCATGCATGAAATATATCTCAGTTACTAACTTTCAAAGATCTTTTTTCTTGTAGAAAAATGAGCATTTTCATTTCAGTGTGCGTTAATATCAGAAACTATGATATAATTCACTGGATACTTGTTTTTTAAAATTTTTCAGATGGCTTGTATATTGTATTATTTCAATGAAAAATTCAATTTGCCATGGCACAAGACAAATATCACTTACGCAGCTGATGTCAGATGTAACTGAAACAAATTAATTTAAACTGCATTGTAATGCACCTGTCTTTCCATTTCCAAAAGAGCAAAGTGTACTGTAAGAGTCAGGTTTTGTTGCATTAGTCTCTCTTGATAATGATTCTAATTAGTGTTGTGATAATTAGATACAGATGGTTTGCAGGTGGGGAATGCCAGGCTTCATCTTTTCTAAATTGCTCAATGTGTCACCTGTTTCACAAAATAAAGAAACTCTCCAGGGTCCTGACCAAAAGACTGTAACTGAAAGTCTCCACTTGATTTCATGAGTGTTTAGAACAGACCATAAATTCCACTGTGTTTTTTGATAGTAATATTTACTTTGCAGAGCAAGTTGTGTAATAGTGGATATTCAGAACTGTGTGAAAACATCATCCTGAGGAGAAATGCTGTTCTAGGTGAGTTATGTTTATGTAATCTTTCTCTACTTGTACCCTTTCTCCTCTGCTGCTCAGCCCTGCGGAAAAACTTTCCCCCTACTCATTCTCATCTTTTCACAAGCTAGTACATTACTTGGTCCAAAATGCACAAGGGATTATGTGAAAATCATCTTCAGCATATTTTCGCATGGAAATAGTTGTGTATACTATGTATTTCTTAGATACTGAAATCAGTGACTTTATTTTACTAATTGGACTTTTTTGTGTAAAGGTGGTGACGGAATTGCAATGAGGTTTCTACTGTCTTTGGAGGAAGGAAAAAAAAAAAGACAAAGCTGTTGTGTGTAAGTCCTTATCTCATTTCCCAAAACAAAACATTTTGCAGTTTATTTGTGTTTTGTGCAAAGAAAGTGTGTTTAGATAAGTTGTTCATCAGATATTAATTTATGAACAAGGTAAAGTGTGAGAAAGGACTGCTGTCCCAGAGATGACTGCATTTCTGATATGTTTGCTTGAAAGGTCTTCAGTGATCTAGAAAATTTGAACCTAGCCCTTGTGTACAGCCAAGCTTCTATTCAGGGCACTTATCAGATATACTGGAAAAAGTTGCCTATTATAAAATGGCATTTTAAAAGCTAATTTGATTTTCTAAGAATTAACCTGATTAAGCTTTTCAATATTGATTTATATGGTTTGTTTGTATTTTTTTTGTATCTGAAATTGCTACTGCCTGGAAGGCCACACTTTGCAGAATTTAATAGTGTAAGGGCTAATGATTTAGCATGACCTTTAAACTTCAGTGATTGCATTGTTCCTTGCTAGTGTGTGCTGGCAGGACCCAGCTCTTTGACAGTGAAATGACTCCATAGTACCAGTGAAGAACACTTAAAAAGGAAAAAGAATCTTACTTTAATGATTGCTAAATACCTGTGACATGATTAAGTGCTTCCAGTATCTTATAAAGACAGACATAGAATATTGAAGATGTCTCCTTGCTCTTGCCCTTAGGAACTGCAATATAGAGCAATCCAAAACCATCCTTACCAGAACTTAAATGCTAAGAATGCAGCTCAAGAAATGTATCTCAGCACATCTACTGCGGCTATATATCTCTCTATATTAGCACACCATGACTTGTTGATGCTTGCAGATGAGCACTTGGTAAACAGTTTGCCGTTATAATTGGTTTATGGTCAATCCTAGTGTTGAGTAATACTTCTCAGCTAAGCTATTTCTTTGTCTTCCCAAATTGTGTTTGAAATATTGAAACTGCACAAGTAGTGGTACTGCTTTTTTTCTTGTTCCTTAAAGGCTACTTGTTATTTTCTATTCTTAAATATACAAGCATGTTGAGGAATGAATTTGGGATGAGTTTGTCTGAACTGAAACTGCCTTGGTTGTGATGCTTTAGACTTCTGATATTGCAAAGCCCTTTTGTCCTTGTTTTATATGGGAGATAATAATTCTGCCTTTATTACACACTTGAAATGGCAAAATACTCTTGTCACAGGGTAGTCAGATCCAAGGAGGGTCTTGCCGCAAGATAGTGTTTCTGCCACAAGGCAATATCTTAACAGATGGACTTCTCATTGGGTATTCATGTCACATCCACCAGAACTGTCACCTTTAGATCGAGAATAAAATTCAATTCTGGCTGCAGATAATTACTTCCTCACCAGTCAGAACTGTGAGATCAAAGATCAGAAGTTGAAACTTGTCAGATACTTTTCCTTCTGTATTATTCCTTCTCCCCTCTTGGCTGTTGCAAATACCAAGAAATTATGCAAATTCAGTTGCATTTATATAATTTCATATAAATCAAACATATTAAACACTTTAGAAGTTTAGATAATGCCAAGTATTATGAGAAGCTAAATAACAGGGAATAGTGTATTAGGAAACCTCTATCTTGTTTCTCACTTTACCGAGAACTTTGCTTCACTTGTGTGAGACTTTCTTGTTTGTTCATCCTGTCAAAATATAATTTTTTCATGCCTAGACTCTCTCTTGTATATCTATAATGGAGACATTGCTGTAACCACAATGTAATGTAGCTCTGCCCAGGCTACCTAGCTTGTAGGTGTGTATATCTTGTTTGTCCATCTGTCTGTCTCATTGTAAGTATTGCAGCCAGAAACTCACTGTGAGCTATCTGAGTACTTATTTAGCTTCCTGATGAGATTTTCCAGCTTGTACTGAGTTGACTGATTCTGTAGCTGGTTTGCTACTGGTGTCTAAGCAACCCAGTTTAAAGCTAGCTCAGGTAGGCTGGTACTGCAGAGCAGTCACAGAAGAGTGATTCAATTAAACATTTCATTTAACAAAGCTCTCAACTTATCAGTGTGTTAAGTCCAGACCTTGCTTATTGTTGTGTACTTAATAAATAAGAGTGATATCCCAGGTTTAGGTGGATTGAAGGCTTGGGCCTTTATTCAAAAATCAGTAGTCCCTCTTGCAGAGTAAATGTCAAGTCACATTGTGGATTTCTTTGCAACAGCTATGAAACCACAACTTCAGTCCTTGATACAGGCAAAACTAATACAAGTCCCTAGCTGGGAATGTGTTTATTATTTGAAATGCAAATAGTCATTGTTTTTCTGTACATTTTATTAGTAGGTTTTTATGAAGTTTTTTCTTGTTTCTCCTCTATGTTATCACCCATTCTTTTCTATTTACTCCCTCTGCCTACAATACAGAGGATATCTCATTCATCAAAAATAGATGTTTTTCAAGGTAAAAAAAGAAATTGAAGTAACTGTATTTAAAGCATTTTACGCTATGTTGCAAGGTGGTCCAGGGAGACACTGTTATCCTTGGAAAATGTAGGAGCTTAAAAAGAAACATTAATTTGGCATGAGTTATAACATAATTTATTTTATCCTCTACTAAATTTCATTGTGCAGCTGGCTGATCAGCTGTGGCCTGATGATGCCTGAGAGGCACAGTTCTGTGTGATGGACCATATTTCCATCTTTTCCTTGACTCTCATTCTCTTTTAGAATGCTTTGCTCCCGAGGGACAGAGAAAGGGCTGTTCTTTTGTTTTGGAGTGAACATGCCTCTCCTTGAACTCCCATGCAGGAACTAGACATTAGAAGATCTAACACAGTGATGTAAATAAACCTGTAAACCTCCTAATTAGACATGTCTTAAGTGTGAAACAATCAAACTTGGGGTTCTGCCCACCTCTGGGGAGCAGGCAGATAGAGAAGCTGCTGTTTTGCCACTTCATTATCACCCAGTGCACTGAATAGGAAAACTCTGATGTCACCCAGTTGCTATAGCAACACCATCCTTGCTTATCTCTGTTTCTCTGGCAACAATCCCTTGCTTTCTGCTATATTCACACTCTTTGTTACTATAAAATTCCTTCATTGTGGTTTATATATTCACAGCTTACGTCAGGTCATTCCTTAGGTTCAGACTCAGTGTCTTCCTTATTCAGGAGACTACCGGATTTCTATCATTTCACGTTTATTTTGGTAGGCTTTGAAACTGGAAAAGAAAACCAAACCATGTAGGAGGTTACAGAGAGATGTGGAAATAGAGCTGTTAGAAATTAAATTTCATTTTATAGGGTGTAGGATTCATTTAAGTCTGTAGGGTCTGGGTTTCATTTGGGAATTACCCTGGTTTGAAGTTAGAGACCTGGGAGTCCTAGGGAGAGTTTAATTCCTGGGTTCCAACTGGTTGCTCTCCCTCAGAAGTAGATAAAACTTACAGTCTGAAATCACAAGGTACTTAAGGAAAGCAGCCAGAAGTGATACTTATGGGTTGGGTTTCTGTGGAGCGTTCCAATGTGTGTAGAATCAATTACAATATAAGAATATTTATACAGAAGTTTAGATTTGTAGCGTATTTTAAGTTAGAAGGGACTTCCAGAGGTCCTCATCTGTTCTACCCCTTGCTCAAAGCAGATCTAATTAGATCAGGTTGTTGTCCCTCAAACAGGGTTCGTTACCTGGTGTGCAAAACAGCCAATCTTACACACAGAGTCGAAACATCAGTTTATTCCATATTTGTGCAAAGATGGGTGTTAGTTGATCATTCCACAAAGCTAGCACATCACACAAAAGAATCTCAAGGTATTTATACACTTCAGACTACATATTTACTATAATGTTAGTTACTTATCACTTCTATCTCTCATTGGTTAGTAACATGCCGCCTCTTGATTTAAAGTTACAGTGGGTTTTAATTTTTCTGCGCAAGCTCAAAGGGTGAGGGTCTGTATTCGGTAGGGGTCTTTGAAGCAGTGGGGGTGATTTTTATTATTATAATGAGGATAGTTCCTCCAAAGGACACTTTAAAATTGTTTACTGTATATCATCTTAATTAGAGATTAATGAGCCTCCATGTTTCAGAATGTTTCTCTTCTTCAAGGACAGTAGCTTGGGTTAGAAGTTCCTTACTAATCATTGTTGAGGGTTTAAGGAACAGGCTTACCTAACTGATGTGTCCTATTTGTCCTTGTGTTTGATGAGAAGCATTTGTATGGACTATAACGTGTCCTATGTGTCCTTGTACTTGACGAGAAACATTTGTGTGGACTACAAGGTCCTTCAGAAAAATTGTTCAGCTTGGCTTTGAACACTTTCAAGAATGGAGATTCCATAACCTCTCTGTGCAACTGTTCCAGTATTTGACGACTCTTATTAAAAAAAAATTGGAAAAAAAAAAAAAAAGAATTTCCACTGTTCCAACTTCTGTCTGTTGTGTTGCACCTCTTGTACTGTTGTTTGTTGTGCACTTCCAAGAAGAGTTCATCTCTGTCTTTTTTTTCATCCTTCCACCAGGTAGTTGTCTCCCTGGCCATCATGATGGCCCTCCACTGAGCTCACTGCAGTATGTCTTGTACTGGAGAGCCCAAAACTGGACGTAGTACTGCAGATGCAATTTCACAAGTGCCGAATAGAGGGGGAGGGGACACCTTCCCTGGACCTGCTAGCTACACTCTTACTAACAGCCTGGGATGTAGTTGGCTTTCTTTACTGCAAGGGTGTGTTTCTCATGGTGAATTTAGCATCCACCAGGACTCCCAGCTCCTTTTCTGCAGAGCTGCTTCCCAGTCAGTCCCCAGCTGTATTGTTGCGTGGAGTTACTACATTCTAGATGAAAGATTGCATTTGCTTTTGTTGAAGCTTAAGGTTCTATTCATCGCATTTTTCCAGTCTCACCGGGTTCCTCTCAGTAGCAGCCCTGCCCTCAAATCCCCCTAATTTGTGGTCATCCACACACTTGCTGGGAATGCTCTCTGTACAGTCATCCGGGTTGTTAATGAGGACATTAAACAGATCTCTGATGGAAGCCATTTGTTACTGTCTGCCAGCTGACAATTTGCACCTGACAATTTGAGCCTGGTAGTCCAGACAATTTTCAAGGTACCTTGTTGTCCACTTACCTAGCTGGTATGTCACCAATTTGGTGATAAAGAGGCTGTGTCAAAGACCTTGATGAAGTTTAGATATACAACATCCAATTCCCTTGCCTTGTTCATAGTACCTGTCACTCCATCATACTGAGCAATGAATTTGAACAGGCATGATTAACATGCCTGAAGGCCTTAGCTACTAGGGACAAACAACGTAACTCAGAACCAGAAGGTGGCAAAACTAGCATGACTTTACTTATTTCTCTCCCTTTCTCTATTTACTTTTTGGTTACAGTGGCAGATCTGGTTCAAGCACTTAAGGGAACCAGAGGGAGAAAGAAGAGAAAAAGGTAAATGAGTCATTGTTCTAAGTATAACCAGAGTTAATGCCAACCTAGAATTTTCAGAACAAGATAAAGATTTTTCTTTCTATGGCTAACAGGTTGATAATGGTATTCCATAACTGAATATTCATATTCATTATGAGCTATTGATAATAATTAACTGATTTGGTAGCTGAAGAGAAGGTGAAGAATCTTGCTATTGTTGGTAGCAGCTACTATAGTCATCCCTTCCCAAAGATCCATTTGATCACAGAGATATAGAACTAACATTCATGTGAGTCTTTTGTGTAAGTTTTCCTGTTCATTTCAGTGAAAATTTATCACTCGGTATTCTACATGTAGAATTACAATCTGCATTGCGTTGTTTATCTGCAGAGACAGACATGTTTATGTTCATGTAATACAGTGCATTATTAATCATTGGAGAAGTAAAATGACTATTCCTAAAGCTCTTATTCACAGCTTTTACATTAGCTCTTTTCAGATTTATGGATTGATGGATACTGTATATTTATGTATTGTGTCAACAGTGGAGCAGTTTATCATTTAACACTTATCTCACTGAAGAGTAATATTCTCTCTCCATATTAGGTAATTTTTGAAAGTCTTGTATATAATAAAATGCATATACTATAAATTTATAAAGACAAATTTGAATGAGTTTCAAAATTGATTACTTCCCTTTAGGCCAAGTAACTACTTTGTCTTTTCTCTTATTATTGCTGTCTGATGCTTCAGGATTCTGTCATTGTCTGTACAGTTGTTGTGGCCTGCATGATGATATAAAGAAGGAGATACAGAATCATAGAATCATTTAGGTTGGAAAAGACCTTTAAGATCATCAAGTCTAACCGTTAACCTAAGACTGCCAAGCCCACCACTAAACCACATCCCTAAGTGCCACATCTACATGTCTTTTAAATACCTCCAGGGATGGTGACTCAACTGCTTCGCTGGGCAGCTTGTTCCAATGTTTGACAACCATTTTGGTGAAGAAATTTTTCCTAATATCCAATCTAAACCTCACCTGGCACGACTTGAGGCCATTCCCTCTTCTCCTAGTGCTTGTTACTTGGGAGAAGAGACTGACTCCCACCTCGCTACAACCTCCTTTCAGGTAGTTGTAGAGGGCGATGAGGTCTCCCCTGAGCATCCTCTTCTCCAGACTAAACACCCCCAGTTCCCTCAGCTGCTCTTCGTAAGACATGTGCTCCAGACCCTTCACCAGCTTCGTTGACCTTCTTTGGACACACTCCAGCATCTCCATGTTTTTCTTGTAGTGAGGGGCCCAAAACTGAACACAATATTCGAGGTGCAGCCTCACCAGTGCTGAGTACAGGGGGACGATCACTCCCCTAGCCCTGCTGACCACGGTATTTCTGATACAAGAATCAATGAAAGGCAGTTTGATTTTTTTTTTTTTTTTTTTTTTTTGACAGAACAAATGCTTGCTGTCAGTATATTTCTAAGTGAATTGGATCAGGGAAATTAACTACACTAGACCTTCTCTTCAAATTTAAATAGCAGTTAAGGTTCCATATAAATACCGGAAACAAACAGCATCTTTACATGATATTCTTGACACTTTGTCTATAAAGTCATAATGAGCATCTGAGCTCATTCAGCTGCTAACTGCAGAAACTGATACCATCTTTCCTTTAAGTTTCTCTTCATGTCATGAGAAGAAGAAATGGACTGTATTTTTCCAACTTTCATTACAGAATTAGAGATTTCCAAGAAACCAGTTAAATGTGGGCTGGATATTTCTTCCTGATAAGCTAGTTTGTTGTTTCATTTTTTTAAGGTATTCCCATGTTTGTGCCTATTTCTGTCTTACTCATTTGTCATCACTGATACTGGATGATGTTAAGGATGCGTATGTATACAATTGTAAGAGGTATTTCATGTAATATTTCAATGAGTTGTCTAGAGCCTGTCTCAAGGCTTCTTGTATTGTGCTTTAAATATTGTTCTGTTCAGAAAAGGCACTTAGCACTTCACTAAATGACTACTAGTGAGAAAACATTAGAACTATTGTCCTAGTATTTTCCAACATCCTTTTTTCCAGCGACCTTCCCCCCCTTTGCCACCACCCACCCACCCTACACCACTCCCTGAGGATTTATCAGACGAGGTAGGGTGTCTGAAGCCTGTGAAGTTGAGCATTCAGAGTTGAGTGCATACCAAAGAAAACAGACTGTCATGTATGTGACAAGGAGCCTGGAGAGTAACAGAGGAGATGTTACTCAGTCTGAAATTGATTTAAAAAGAAAAAAAAGTAAGATTGGGCCAGGGAGAATGGTCTCTGGCATCCAGGGTTTGTCTTTTTAAAACATAATTTAAAAAAAAGAAATAAATCTGACTCTTGCTTACTACATTTTACGACCCTCGTGTGTTAGTCATTGTTCTTGAGATGCGAATGGAAATAATAGTTGAGAAGCAATCAGAATTTATAGTTCTGAACAGCAGTCCTGACAGTTTCTCAATAAAAAGTAATCCAACAAATTGCCAACTCTTTTCCTGATCAGAGTACTATTCATAATATAACAGATAAGTGACATCAGGCTCGACAGCTAGTAATCAGCGTCCAACACATAATGATCTTTGTAATTTGGTATGCATCTGCTTTGTCACATTGGCAATCAGTAGTCATCCTGTGTCTGTTTGATTCCTAGCCCTGCAGCAAGACTTTTGAATGTAAAGACCATTTTACAGGAAAGCTAAATGAACCTATCACTACCACTTCCATTCTCGCCATGTGGGATTAAAAGTTGTAGTTGAGAATTTAAATTATAGCTTAAAACTTACATTTATAATTGTATGTTTTAATGAATTGTATTTAGTATCAGAAACTTCTGAATTATTTATTCAAGCTATGAATTTTATGTTTTGCTGCACTGAGTAGTCAAAAAAGAGTATGGTCTGGCTATTGGAACTTCCTCACTTGGTTTCCCTGACTCTTTTTCTCATATATGATAAAAGGTTTGCTAGCAATTTAGCACTGTCTCAGCAAGATTGTACTTTGTGGTATGTTTTGATTTTTGTATTTTTATTTGGAGGTCAATTAAAATGGCAGTGTGGTCTTTTTTCATGCTGGAGGAGCATTTAACAGAGACCATGAAATCAGGACTGAATCTGCTGATTTTAGTAGATTGATTAATTATAACAGAAATCATATTATTTCAGTTAGTACAATTGGGGTTGCATTTCTGTAGCTATAAGTAAATAATAAAAGCATTATTTAATTGTTGCAGTGGTATGCTGCTTTTAATTTTCATATGCTTCCCAGTTTATCAGGATATCAAATACAAGGTGTTCAGGATGTGACTAGATTTGTAATACTAAAATATATTTATCATTATACACATATAAGTTCTTTTGTTCTTCAGCATTCCTGCTGTGTTTTGCATGACACCTGAGCATATCTTCATGCCCCATCTTTCTCTGTCTATATTCAAATAATATCACTTGAGGTAGTGGTTGCTCTTTATGTAGAAAATCTTGGGTGGACATTTTGGAAAGTACTTGTACTGTCTGTTTGCTTTTAAATTAGCCAGGTAGTTTTCACAGACTTGCTTTATAGCCAGTGTAGAAGACAGGATCGGGATGGTGATTAAGAACTTGATTTAGGTTTTTTTTCTAGATGATCCTCTGTTTCCGTGAATACTGCAGGACTCTAGGGAGATTTGGCTAGCCAAATGAAGTGCCTAAATAGCATAATGACAACATAACTGTTGAGAGAAAATTAGTTATGTATTTCCACTTCTGTTTTGCAGCCCTGGAAGTCAAGACAGTTAAGTTCTGGCACCTCCTTTACAGAGTTTGTCTATCTGCCTTTTAAAATGCTTGGGTGAGACTGCATATAGAAAGCATTTTTTATATGCTTCAAATCTAGTAAAAGAAAATTTAAAAGGCAGAAAAAGGAAAGTTACCATTGATAAATTGCTAGAGATGACCAAGAAATGCATCAAATATATAAGATTTGCTGGTGAAAATATGTGTTTACTTAGATAGTAAGAATAGCTAGAATATAAAGCAAGTTGTAAATACATTTAAAAGTAACAGGGCTAGATCATAAAGATTTTGAAGTAGGTAGGAGATACTGGTTAAAGTTTGTAAACATAAGCATGTATTTTTTTCATCAATACGATAATTCTAAAAAAAATACTTCCTATCAATATGAGACCTTAAAATTACATAGTCTTGATTCTTATTTACATTACAATTCTACACTATTCAATTAGACTGAATACAAATACTATGGAGTGGTCTATTTAGAGGAGGGAAGAAAGGAAAGACAGGAAGTAGGAAATCCTATTGCTGATTCAGCACATGGCACTTGGATGTGACAAGTTCACTGTGAATTTTCACTTTCTAGGTCAGACTGAATCACTTGGTTGGGTTTTGTTTGCACGTCTTGTTGGTGACCTGCTGCTTTCATTTAGCACGTACTCTAGAATGCACTTTAAAAATATAGCAGTTTTCCATCTGCTGTTCTCACAACAGACTTTATAGCCCTGTCATCTCCTTACATCTTCTAGAGAAAAGTAGTTGCCTGCAATCTTTCCTCCTGTCAGTACTTTCAGAAGTATCTGCTTGGGTTTCTTCTCTCCCATAAGAAATGGTCAACACAGGCATTGAGAAATCATCTCCCCTTTTGTGGCTATTGTTATTTTAAAGCCTATTTACTGATCAAGGAAATGTAACGTTAAATGCTTTTTGTTACCAAATAGATCCTCATAGTAGTATCTATTGTGGAAAAATAATCTACATGATTAAATATAGAATGCTTTTATAAGGAAACAGGTGACTTCAGTTTGAGAGCATAGAAAACGCATGAATGTCTTAGCATACTAATTTTAGCATCTTTGCTCCTTTGAGTCTCTTTAATGTTGACACACAACACCCATTTTACATTATTCCAATATTTTTATCAGTTTTTACATAATCTTTTAGTGACATTGATTTATAAAAATGTCAATTGTATTCTTTGTATCACAACAAATGTTAAACTGATGCAATTTCAACTTCTTTGCTAGGCTATTCACCTTTCTGAAGAATTATTATAACCTACCTGTTTAGAAAATAAAATTTTAAGTAGCTTGACAAACTTGGTAATAATCTCTGGTGGTTCAGTGTAACAGCAGCCATATGGAACTGTAATTTCAAAGTCCCACAGATCTCATTTAGTTTTATGCTATGTTGGATTACATGTCAAAATTGTCTTCATACCATCTGTAAGAGTTCTTACATTCTGAATTGTTTTATTGTATACTGTAGTGCTTGCTGTCTAGAGATGCATTCTTTACATCACTTACCAACATCTGATTTCTTAAAGGTCCTATACATCTTACTTTTTCCTATATTGTGTCTTGTAGGTCAGGCTCTAGGAATTTCCTAAAAAAAATCAAAGTGACTGTAAAGATGAGGTAACAGGCATGTAAGTGAATGCAGCAAAAAGCAGCAAGGTATCTGGTTTAGGTTCAGCACTTGAGAGTGCTGTCTTGCTTGCTTACCATTCTATCTTGCTGTAGTACACCCAAGATCCCTTCCCTTTCACATGTAAATGCTTGGCCTTTCCCACTGAAAATGTCTCCTGAGGAGGCTTACACATACTGTCGAGATGGCTACGTTGAAAGGAAGGAAGTGTGAGTAGAAAAAGAAAAAAAGTTGAATAGTCCTTAAATAAAAAGTTAACTGCTTTAAATGTTATTTTTGGGTACCAAAAGAGAGAGCCTTTCAGAGCCAAATATGTGGCAGCTGTTGCTTTCGTAGCCCTCATTTTTGCTGTATTAGCTCAGTTGTCTTATCTTTTACACGAAAGCCCCTGGTCACCCACTGGAGTGCCTCACTAACCTTGTAACCTGTCCCTGTTTGTATGTGCAAACTTATTATCATGGTCAGAGATTTGGTAAGAGTTTTCAGACTGAGTCTTCCCTGTGGAACTGCTGCAGGTTATGCAATCATTTTAGAATACTTTGGAAGGGGAAAAGTGGGAAAATCAAAATAAAATATCAAGTGGCTGTTTAGCAGATGTTTTAATTCTTGATTCATGGTCAAGCTTTTTTGTCCTTCACATGAATGTCTTCTGGTTTTTTTCCATTTCACTGTCCTCTCATCAAAGCTCCATTGTAAAAGTTAAGCACATCAGCATACCAAATGAGCAGCAAATTGCAGCACTAACATGACAATTGGAGACCTTCCTAGTCTTTTGGCTTATGTTACATTCTTTTTTTTTTTTTTTTGCCTTATGTCTGTTTTTTTCAATTTAGACTATTAAGCAAATGCATAAAGGGGCTACATCTTACTTCATGCTTTTACAGCATTTGATACTGTGGGTCTCATGTCAATTACTGCTCTTAGATTGACTATGAAGTAGTGTTTTCTAACATATGTCTGCATACATATTACCTCACTGAGGTATCTTGTTCAGTAAGGTTTTAAAAGTTCTTTTCACTTTTGCTGATAGATCTACCATACATCTTTAGTCTATTAGGCCTCAATAATACTGTTGATACCATCACTTCCAGTGTTCATGTTCTGGGGTTTTGTTTCTTTGTGGCATCATTTGTTTATTTAGACCTGCAGGTCTTTTGCTTGTGTGACAGCTGTAATTTAAAGGCAATATTTTAAGTTATAGCTGTAGGACAAATAGCAACTTGTGGTTCTCGATGACTTATTTTTCAGTTGTAACATACACAAAGTGTTGGCTGCTGTAGGGATTCAGTCGGGATCTCTTGGTGTTTGACATCTAGTTCACGCTACCTCCAGAAACGTGAATGTGTAGAGGTAATACATGAAATCAATTTTAGGTCCTAAAATAGATAATAAACAGTTCTAATGATTTGTAAATCAGCAAAGCAAAATAGTCCATGATTGCCACAAGGAGAGGCTACTTGCCTACTACAGAATTACATAAGACTACAGATATAGCTTATAGTTAGTAAAACTACACGCATTAAAGATTTGACACATGAAGGCACCTAAGTTTTGTGTAGTGGCCTTAACTGATACATTTTAAGATCAGTAACCTCTGTCCTGGGTTCTTCTGAACTTGAACTTTGTTCTAGAAGTGGATGAGGGATATGTTGTCATTAAAATTTAGGCCTATGTGTTACAGCTCCTACTGTTTACACCACTTAAACAAGTTTCCCTTCTGGGTGATCTTATCTATGAAAAGTCAGGTGATTCAACTTAAACTATGATGTACTCTGGTGAAGTTTTCTTTACCATACTGGAGTCTGGTATTAGCTGTACCTTTAGCATGGCTTTTGTGAAAACTTTCATTTTGTATTAATTTGCTGTGTTTTTGAGAGATGAGAATAACAAGACAGACCGTGAGAAAGTAGGACAGACAGAATAATAAGGTCACTTACAGAATTTGTACAAAAATGTTTTTTACATACATAAGAACATTTTGTAATATTTAAGTCAGAAGTGTAAAACCTGAACTTTCTCTGTTTAATCCTGTCTCTGTTTTGGTAAGAGCGAGAAACCAAACTTTTCATGGCCAGTTTCACTCTGAAATGAATGTATCCAAGTAAGTGGATATGGATACTGATTTTGTTCTTTAGGTAGACAAAATACAAGATCCCGCTGCACAAAAGGAATGTCAGAATATATGGGATATTTTAAACACTCTTGGGATACTTAGAACGGATCCAGCTTTATTAGACTGATAACACTTGAAGAGTGGTACTGAAATCACTTGACTGTCATTTGATAGTTGCACTTGACTGCAATTAGATAGTTGACATGCTCTTGCCATAGCTTATTATGTTGATCATCGTCAGTGCTTCTCAGTATCTATTCTCTTTTGTTCTCCATTTTATTTTAGACTGAATTTAGAACAATCCTTAGGGTTATCCTTTCTGTACTGTTGTTCCAGCTACTGTTATAATAGATGTTTCACCTGCAATCGCAGGCTTTAAGCACTATCTCCAAATAACATTATTTATTAAGAACAAACTTGGTCTTAAAAATCTAACTTTGTTAGAAATATGAATTAAAATGCTTTACAAATGCTTACTGTATTTAGTCTTGAGTTTACAGATATAACACATATGAATTTCTGCCTCACTGAAGTAGCTTACCTCCTTTTTTTTGACAACTTGTTGATGGGATGCTATCTTGTTTCCCTTAACACTAGCAACAAAGAGGATAAAATATTGTCTCCCTCTGCCCCATAAGGTTTTTATATTGTAGTGAGAGAAGATTAATTTTTAATCTGATTCTTTGCTCTATGGGGTCCCTGTATCAGCCAGGACTAGTTTTTCCAGATAAATAAAAAGCTATATTTGAGGAACTCAACAGGGATTATCTTGAGAAATCTTGACCTATATGTGTCTATAGAACCAAATGGGATGCGTCTGGGTGTGCTGAGAGAACTGGCCAATGTCATCGTGAGGCTCTTCTCTGTTAGATTTACCAAGCTGTGGATACTGGGAAGGTTGGAGACTCGGGGAGGTGGGAACACATTGGCCAGAGAGGTGGTGGAATCTCTGTCTTGAGAATTTTTCTGACCCAGCTACACACAGATCTAAGTAACCTGGTCAGAATTCAATGCTTATCCTGTTTCAAGGAGGATGTGGGACTTAGATCCCATAGTAAAGTACCCTCTGACCTGAAAGATTCTAAGAGAACAGATTTGTACAGATTTGAAATGTCTATGGGAAGTTGTTTGATTTTTTTTTTTTTAATTTTTTTTTTCCTCACTCCTGAGGTAATCGCATTTTGGTTTGTAACTTCTCTCTACCAATAATGAAAAAATTGAAGCAAAGACTTACAGAACTATTAAAACATGTTATTGGCTCAAAATTCTGATTTATCTATTTGTATTTTGAAAGATCTTTTGGATGTGGGGTTTTTTTGTTTGGTTCCCCTGTCCCCCCTCACTTACTGGTTCATTTAACAAAGGAAGATCTTAATGCTGTCTCAAATTTCTGTGATTTATAAAAGCCATAGGTATACAAGGATATCTAAATGCAGATTAGGTACAAAAGCTGTGAAAGAACAAGAGAAGAGAATGAATACGTAACTGTGGATTTGATGGAGAAAGCTGGGAAATAATTAATCAGCAATCTTCTTTCAAGAGAATTATGAAGACTGCAGTCTTGATAGTTTTAATATTACACCATGCTGTAAGACACACTACCATATTTGCTGGCTTTCAGAACAAAAAACTGAAGATATTTTGAGTTGCAGAAGCCAGACACTAGCTAGGAATATAACAGGTTCCTACCATATGTGTGTAAAAAATGGAATAAATGCATACCCTCTACAGTTCTTATTGACTGATAATCAATAGAAATTTGGCCAATGCAATATATGAGCTATCAAGATTTCATCTGTAAATTATTGGAAGAAGGGAAAAAGTCTTGGGGATCAGGGGGGAGTAAAGAGAACCTGTGTTTTAGAAAGTGTGAATTTAAGGATCTTGACTGAATAATATGACTTCTGTTAATTTTGAGAACCTTGTTAGTGTTTTTCTTTCACTGGCCTTGGATTGGATAGCTATTTCGAAGATCTCCAAACTATTGATTAAAAATACCTTCACTTCATATGCCTGCATTACCCTGGCGGCTAAATGCATTACAGATTCATAGCTGTCATCATTGTTCACTCTTATTTCCTCCTGCGATACAGACACTTCCCATGGCTGTGTTTATAATGTGTGACCTCAGGGGATCCCTACCTTTCTACATTTCATAAGGTTTCATTCCAGTTTTGTGTGTATTTTCTTTGCTCTAAAAACTATATTCACAGTATCTTTAAATCTCGTTTTGCTTCCTTTTAGAGGATTATTATCAGTGTTGCTGTCTAAAGTTTTACCTGAAGCTGTATTTTTATATCTGTTACTAAGCTCTTGTAATACTTCATATTTTTCCCCTCTCAACAAACACTTTATGCTCATCGCAGAACCAAGGAACTAACCTATACATTGATCAATTTGAAAAAGAAATGCCTGAGGCAGTGCAAAAAATATTTCATGAGGTTGAAAGCCAGCTACGCAAAGGAGTTTGATGTTACGGTTTACTGTGTAATATTTCTTCACCAAGACACAGTGCAAAAGGCATTAAAAGACAAAAGATAAATAATTCTAAGTGAATTTGCAATGTATTTCAAATCATATTAGGAAATGGAGGAAATTCTGTTATGTATATGCATATTGGAGCAGAGAAAAATACCTATTGCTTCATTTTTTAATTAAATGCTCAGTTTAAGTTTTACATTCATCTTCTCGGCTGCATAAATGTTGAATCTTTTATTACTGCTGTGTGGAAAACCCAATGAAATTACAATGAAAGTTGTATTGAAAGGGTGATTTTTAAGTAATAATCTGAAAAGCTGTTGAAGAAAGGGAATATTCATTAAGCAGTTGCAGTGTTGCCATTTATAGAGAAGCACTGAGGTAATACAGTGTGAATATAAGGTTATGCATTGTCTATCCCTGGATATGTATCTTCTTTCTCCCTGGGGAGTTGTTAAATATCTACAGGATACTTGCAACTTTCCCCAAGGCTTTTTTTTGTTCCTGTCCTGTCACGCTGCCTCAGCCACTTGCCCAAGGATCTGTGGAGATGGCTAAATAGTTGAAAGAGCAAAGAAAAGCATGGAGATCTGTACCATATACACCTCTACTTCTGATTATTTTGCCAAAATTTCCTTTCTTTGCTTTTTGCTGCCAGAATCCTGATGAGTGCTTCTAAAAATATAGAGAACAAGGAAGCTTCTGCTGCAAATTTTGAAGAATTAAATGTGGATGGTTTTAATGTAGAAAGGTAAATAATAATGCACTGATAGTGAGTAATTGCTTTCATCATATGTACATTGAAGAAATGCAGATTGGTCCTTTCACACTGCTCCAAAACAATACCCCTGTTTATAAAGTAGACATGAGAGTTTTCTAATGGTTTAAAGTAGAGAGATACGCTTTGATCAAATTCTGTCCCCAGTACTGTGCTGTAAAGGTGGTTAAAACAACACATGGCTCATGAAGGGAAGGTTTGGAAGGGCAGGCAGGGCTGCCTCTGATTGTCGAGCCCTGCTGTGTGTCAGTTCCTTGTGGTATTCTTTTAAGTGTGCCCAGTTCACTGGCTAAGACAGAAAAGAAATGGCTGGTTGAGTCACGGCTGTTGGTATCCTTTAACCAGACCCCCTTATCAGGAGTGATTTCCGACAGTCCACCTGTTACTACAGGCACTGTACCAGATGAATTCTAGGAGAGTGCCCTCTGTAGAGTTAGTTTTGCATCTGGTATTACTACTGGCCGATTGTAAGCAGTTTTATAATAGATTTCGTAAGAAAGAAAGGACTTGTGTGTTAATGATGTAACTGTTTTGGCAACTTTGGCAACAGCTGTCATGATACAGAGTTTCTATGAATTCTGTGCATTATTAAAGTAGTGTAACTTTCTCCTCAACATTCTCTTTTCCTTTTGGAAGGCCTAAACTCTGTAGGTTCCTATGGGAGTAGGGACTCTCCCAGCTCTCAGAAAGCCCTCACAGGGAACAACTCTGAATCAAAAAAGCAGCAGGCAAAACTTTCCTTATTCCCACTAGACCTTTGCAATCCAGTTGTATAGTGCTCTCTGCAGTTTTATTAATAGAATGAGAGAAACTGACACCAGGGGCTTTGTATGTTTGCCTTTGGAGCATCACCTTGGATCACAGGTAGTTGGAATGAGTATAAAAAAAGTCCTCGTCTACATAATAGAACCTTAAGGAACTTGCTTTTTTGCTGTTTCAAGTCAAGTTACTAATTTTACTTGGCTTATCAGTAAGATGTCATTTGGATGCCATGTCCCTGATACCATAGGAAGTAATTTTCAGTTTCTGCTACAAAGTCAAGCTTTATGAAAAGCTTCATATGATTTCAAAAAGTTGCATTTAATCAGTACATGAGACTTTTATATCAACGTATTATTGATAAAAATATCTTAAATGCAGAAATGGTGGAGTGAAAACAGATATTATTGGCTTCTCTGAATCTTACATTATATAATATGTTTATCATATATAATATATACGATTACATATATAATCTTACATTATATTTGTGTGTGTGTATTTTCATATTCCATTTAGAGATGTGACTGTCCCAATGAACACGAAATAACAAAAAAAGAGATAAACAAGCATCCAGATAAGCAATGCAGCAAAGAATGGAGTACCATTCTTTCTTACAGATTGACTAGCGTGTTTCTAAGTAACAAAATGTTTGTTGATATTTCTAGAACGCCAGAAATTGCAGACCAGCATTCATATCATGTGATACAGAGAAAGTGTGTAATATTCAGAAACGACACGGGTAAAATTAGATATGATTATAAGTAAAGGGGTTTCCTCACCTCAATTACCTTGTATGCTAGCTCAAAAATCCTATATTCTGCTCTAGAGAGAGGTTTACTATGATGTTTTAGGCAGTTATTCTGCTCATGATCCAGAATAGAAGACTTCAAAACTTGAAAAGCATACTGTTTGATTCATTACATTATTATTAAAAATTATTATTTATTTCTAGCTCAGCAGCTCTAGTGATCTGGGAGGTAGTTAGTGACTGTGATATCTTAGTGTCATTAAGAGAATGTCAATAACATGTAAACAGTCATATTATCTTGAACATATTTACTAATTGATTGCACCAGTTTTTAGAGGCTCCGTGTCTGGGCACAGGCTGTCTTCCCACAGAAGGTGGATCATGCATTTTCCCAAATATTCCAATTCCTGGACAAAGCTGGTAGAGCTCTGTCAGAAGTCAGTCATGGTTATATTAAATGTTGGCAGAAGTTGAGTTACTTCAAGTGAACCTATTGTGGTCTCAGTGAACCAGTTTCTCATCAAAGCTGCTTTGCTGAAACATTTCATATTGGGGGTTTCCATTTAAGTATCTTCTGGTATTGTGGATGTGATACTTTTAGGGTGCAACCACTTTTCAGACACATGATTCTGTTACATGATGGTGTCACTTCTGTACAACATACCATTCTTCCTTGCTTTCATTATAATGCTATGAAACACAGGCAGAAAAATAATATACATGCTATTACAGGATGTGACTCAGAACACTTTCAAATTTAAATGTTTGCCATATTACTCAGCTACTCTTTTGTAAGTCTCTGTGGGTATTGCTTCCCTAGGGATTTGTTGAGGCAGTTGAAGTAACTCAAGATAATTCTTGGCACTGCTGGAGTTCGTTTAAGTCAGTACCATCTCATGCAAGATGTTTCTGCTAGTCAAAAACAAACATGTATTGGGTGACTGACTTCATGAAAACTCCTAAAACTGGCTAAGTGCCACATCTGAATTTCAGTGAAGGCTCCAATGCAAGAAACAAAAGGGGTGTAGGTTGCCATTTGCCTACAGCATGAAAGCCCCCTCCTGCCAAACTGTTGTGCTTATATAAAAAAACATTGTTCCTGCTGTGTCTTTTTATGCTGAATGTTCCCTGTGGTTGGGCACACAGGCTCTAACTACCTTCTCACAATTGCATCAGAGAAAATGAGCTGTGACACTGCTTGCCTATTTTTAAATAAGCTCAATGTTGTCCATCTAATGAAAAGCATACTCTGCCTGTGGGAAATGCAGACTCTTCATGGAACAATAGTTAGGGAGAAAGTTTGTGTGTTTTATGTTTAAAAGAAAAAAAAAAACAAACAATAAAACCCCACCAAGTATGTGTTCTGATTTTGCAATAAACAGCCACTGTTTAACTTAAGTAAATTCTGAATTGCTGATTTTTAGTTAGAATGGGTGGCATTGATAATCTTGAAGAATTATGTATTGACTGTGATAAATGCATTAACCACATTTAGGGGGCACTTCTGGAATTGTAAGCATGGATGTTATTGTTGTACGTGGAAGTAACTGTTTACCTTTGTAATGGGGGTGTATGGCTGTGTTGTGGATAGTAGATTAATGAATATATGAAGATTGGAAGACTGAAGATTGTTTTTATGTAAATCTAGTTTGCTTGATTGAAATGGTATCCCATGTAAATGAATAATGAAATTTAATTAAGAAAAGCTCTGACTTCTATTTGATTTAGTGTTTGGACTCATGATTCTGATATTTTTGCTCTCTGTACTCAAGTCTGGGTTTTGACTGCTTGAAGTAATCTCCTTATTCCTCTGCAGATTTGGCAGCTGCTTATTCTGATTTTACATTTTTTTGTTAATCTTTTTATTTTATTTGAAAGTCTACTGATATTCTGTCATAGAGTATGAGCTCATTCCTCTCCCTGACTACAGAACCACATGAACTGATTAAAGGGATACGTTGTGGCTGTAACTGATGTGACTGACTGACGTGTGGAATCAGTTTGTAATAGCATCACAGAGAGGGTTTTCAGAGCACTTCGTAGAAGGCGATGCAATCATCAAGGTTATGTGCCAGTTATATTTGTGCTGGTTATATATCTTGTTTTAGGATACTGCCTCAATTGGTGGTCATTTATATCTGTAGGAAAAAAAGATGCAAAACTGATGTTGGATCAGTAACTGCCCTTAAATTTTGTTATGTTAGAAAAAAGCATGTTGCGGTAAACAAAATAAGCTTTAGTTAAAAAAAGAATGATCTAATTGGTGCACTTTTTAGAGCTTTACAGATAGAAATTACAAGAGCAGTAACAAATTTCACATGCTCAAATATTTAAACATATAGTTTTTTACATAGATAAGTCAAAGCATATATAAAATAAATGAGATGACTGCAAGTCTCCCAAAATGTCAGGTCAGACCTGGAAAGTGAAAGTGTTTCTCCCATATCCCCGTTGTAAGGAAAGTTTTGTAGAATAGCATAGTTTTGCAGCATTACAATAAATAAGTAATGAGGGATATGCCACCTTTTTGTGGCTGGCATAGGCTAAATTACTTAATGACAAGGAATTATTATTAAGAGACTAATATCACCATACAGAAATTCAATATTACAGGCCATTAAGTGACCAGCATTAGAGCTTTGGGAAAATTGTTTAAAGTGTTTATAAGAATCTAAATTAATCTGGCTATGAGTTGATTGAGGTTGAATTCGGACAAGAAGGGGCTGCATGCCGGAGAATGTGTCCTGGAAGTTGGCCATGGCAAGAATGTCACGAGCAGAGATAGAAACAATCCCTTAGAACAATTAAGTCAACGGTAGCAGCCTGGTCTCATTGATCACTTGATGTTTAGAGAAATTTTTCCAGACAGCTTCATATTTTCAGATGGGTAAATTCATATTGTTATATAGCAAGTAATTAAAGCTGTGGTGTGACAGCTATACAATCTAAGATGGGAAGTCTTTTATATGTTCTGCATATAACAGCTGATTTTTAAAAATGTTGCACAGTTGACTTGTATTCCTGTCTGCCTCATTTGTATGCGTTATTTAGGCAGCTGTATGAAATACTTCATGGGAAGTCTTTGGCCTGTGAAAATTAGACATGCATTTTAAAAATCAGACACTTGATGTGCAGTGTGTTTCTCTAACTATGCCACTGACTCTCTTACTGGTGCTACACTAGACAGAAAGCTTCATTGATAAAGCTTTGTGTAATCAGGTGTGAAGTAGATGCCAGAGCAAACAATGAAAACCCAACAGGTCAGGCCTTAGATGATAATCACACTTCTCAGCTCATTAGCACCTTTAATCCAAGAGACACAGAGCATTTTAAATTTAATTAATTTTTGTAATACCTATGTGAGCTGTGAGTGCAGTACTGTTTCTGCATTTTGTAGGAAAGAAACCAAAGGAGAAAAAGTTTAACAAAGTAACCCAGCGAGCTGCTGACCAAGCCAGATATAAGTCTTTTACTCCTACTGTTCTGTAAGAACTAGCTCAGTAGCTTTCGACATGTGTTTGGAGACGGCACAAGAAAGCAGTATTAGTGCCCTGTTTCAAAGCAGACTGACTGGTAAACAAGAAAACAAAGCTCTTCAGCTTTAGTTCACTTGATAGGAACCTGGTTTTCTGTCAGAAAATATTTAGGGGTCTGCAAACTGAGAAACGTTGGACAACAGTGAAATAAACTGTCTCCAAAGATATTCTGGCAAAGGTAGCCTGGATGAGAGTAGAGATTTCTGAAGACAAAGGGTGAAACTAGTAGGAGAGACGGGATGAGGCACACAGCAAATCTTAGAGGGTATGAGAGCAGTGGAGCACTCACTGGAAGAGCTGTTTTCTGTAGCAAGAGGTGTGAATTTATAATTAGAACATCTGCGGAGACTCTAATCCCCAACTGTAGCCTTTACTTACTAACATCTGGAGGTGCTTTTCTCTTGAGTCCTCCCTGCCAAACCTCCAGCCATTGGTAATTCCTGGATTCAGGAAACTTAGGCTTCACAATAGTGAATTAAATTGGTTTGGCAAGCTCAGATATGCTTTTGTTTTTTCACCTAAAACAATTCCTTTGGTTGTAAGAAGGAAAGGGAAGAAGAGGCAAGTACAGACACTTTGGTTGGTTTGTTTACTTGAAGGCCTAATTTAAAGTGTTCTCGTGTTTTGAGATGAAAATGTGACATTTGAATAGATCAAGGACAAAGGGGAGTTTGAGATGGTTGGGCAGAATATCAGTAGGTTTTTTTGTTAAAGAAAAAAAATTTATTGACCTGGTAGTTGGTTTTAAAATTTATCTATCTGAAGGTGAAAATGCAGCTATATTATTGGCAAGGTGAAAAAGAACAGAACAGGAAAGCAGCTCTTTTCCCTTCTATAAGCGGCTGCTCTACTCCTCTGTAATCAAAAGCTAACACCAGCTTGGATTTTTTTTTTTCTAGCTGTGGGGTATTCCTAATGGATTTTTCCTGATAAACTGTACATGTGATTTCTTATGCCAGAATAAAGGATGTGTATTCCTGTTTAGTTAATCTGTTAGACTACCTTTCCTTCTCTCTTACGCTTTTAAGGGTTATCGAATGTAAACCTAATTTTTCGGTCCCATGATAAAGAATGAAGCATGTTGTATTCCAGCCTAAAGCAAACTGCTAAGAAATAAGTGTGTGTAGGAGGAGGTGCTAATTGAAAGAACACTTTGTAGGTAACCTTATTTTGAACTGAATTGTTTTATCTAATTTAGTCTGCTTCTGCAAAAGCTATTTCCCCATGAAGACAATCCCCAAAACATAAAACATTCAATATTAATAGGTCTGTTGTTATTAAGAATCTAGGATAGTTTTGTCCTAGGTCAGAGTAGAATTAAGGCTAGACTTCGGAGAACATCAACGTATTCCAGTTTAACTGCAGACCTAACCATGATGCATTATGTTAATCAAACTGTGTGTGTACATGGTGTTTGAAAGCAGATGCTGGTTGCTCTGTCTGACCTTCAGGCTTTCCAGGTGCAAATTAGAAATATGCAGCCATGCTTAAGATAAGGCTGATCCTGAATTTTATAGGAAGCCTTGCTGAGCTGGGGCTTAGCACTTGGCTAAGCTGGAAACACCATTTCTAGCTGGTGCAGCACCTGGGTGAAAGTGCTGCATTCTGTTCTCTGATCTACTCTCACTGTAGTTAGTGTAGGCTTGAATATCAATAGAATGAGGACCTTCTGTTGTCTTCCAACTCATTAGTTTTCTTGTGAATTATAAACAGTTACCAGTTTTGTTCTCAGCACAATCATGATGCACCTATTGACAGTCATTTGAGTTTTGTCCTTCTCCTATTTATGTGCCTTGCATCTGAAACAGTTCACTATTACAAAGACAAAACATGTTTTTAAGTGCCATATAAAATTTTTTTATTTGATTTCAATTTTGTTCTGATTCACATGTGATTGACTTGACTTTCATGGAGCTCTTGTTCTCTGAACATGAACAGAAGCATATACATTGGCTGTTTTTTTTTTTTTGTTATTTGGTGCTTTTTTTTTTTACTTCCAACTTGTTCATTACGTTTAAAATGATAGTGGCTGAAAAACTGGCAGAATATTGTCCTGTATTTGCAGTGTTTTATTGAAATAGGTGTTATTTCTATTTGATTCTTAAAATGTCACAACTCATTTTGAAAAATCTTAGCCCCAAAATTTATGTGCAATCTAAACTGAGGGATATTATTGTGTACTCTGTAAGGTAAAATCAAATGCAGTTGGTGTTGCATAAATTTCCATTGTTTGCTACATTAAAAATATTGCCAGTAGCTGATAAAACATTTGCTACTTTTCCATCTTTTTTGTTGCTTGTGCAATGTAGTCCTCTCAGACTAGTATGCTTTATTGCAAAGTAGTCTATGTACACTCAGAGTTTTTATTTGATCTCAGCTACTCTTACAGAAAAATCACAGCTTTTGAGACCGCAGCATTTTGTGTGTTCATCAGTTTTTCAGTAGCACTCTTCTTCAGCTTGAGAACAGCTTCAAAGGCTATAAAAGGATTTCACTAGGTATTAAAATTTCACTTAGTATCTTATTATCTTTCTTGGTGTCTTACTTAGGATCTCTACTATCACTCTAAATATTAGTATTGCACTTTAAAAAAAGTTAGATATATCCTGCCGTGTCATATTAAATCAAGTGTTCTTGTTTGATTTACTTAATGGCTTGAGTTGGAAGGGACCTTTAAATATCTAGTTCCAACCCCCCTGCTGTGGGCAAGGACATGTTCAGTCCCATCATGAAGGAAATAAAAATATAAAAGCTGTTGTTAAGAATACATAAAAATGAAAGAAATGTACATGTGAAACAGTGTTTATTGTAAGGGCTTCTGAATTTGCAGTTTTTTCAGATGCATCCTTCTTCACTTCCATAAAGGCAAATAAGAGTGTAACTTTTAAAGGAAGAAATCTCAAGAGAGAGTAAAGGGCTTCAAAAGGTAAAAGTTTAATTCACAGAATTCTTGGTTTAAATATGTCTAATAGTCAAACCCAAAAGTTTTACAGTAAGATCCCCCTCTTCAAAAGATGCATGGATCTACTTTGCACTTTTAGAAAATGGAGGTGTTAAGGTCTAAAAGGGATTAAATTATCCTTGACTTACATTGCTTAGAATGTAGAAAATGTTCTTTCTACTGGAAAAAAAATCATACAGATTCTTTTGTTTCTTTGTTTTTTTTAATTTTGACTGCCTATATTAACACATATGCACAATATTTTTTCTTTGTCTGCTACAAGAGGTGTGTGTATTATATGTTTGGGCCAAAATATCATTAATATTGTGGGCAGCAGTAGTGTTAACACACCGTGTTACCACATAGGAGTTAGGGATGTTGTGAGAAGGGGTAGATAAACTGAAACAAGATGAAGGAAATAAGAGTACTAAACAAAGAGATGAGGAATGGATGGAGGGTAAAGACAATAAATGGTAGATGCTGAAAAATATCAGGAAATGCGAAAAAGGGAAAGAAAAATAAAAAATAAAGAACAGTATAGGCAAAAATACAAGTAATGAAATAAATTTTGAGTTGAGATGTTTATATAATCATTGAGTTGATATTTGATGTCAAACATTTCAATAAAAGGATGAGAAACCTTATGCCATTTTTTTGCTGCTGTTAATTGAAAGCTTTAGGAAAAAGAACTTTGTTAATGGTACTTCTGATTATTAGATCACTCTCATTCTTTAAAGCAGCACATTATTTCTGTAAGTAACATGTGTTTTCCAATTCTGACCTTGCTAAATTAATTTCTACAAAAAACTTAGAAATGTCAGTTTTGCTTGATTGGAAGTTGGGAATGGTTGGTTTTATTGATACAATCAGTAAATCTTGTGCCGTATATTTTCCAGAAGTGTTTGCTTCAGTGACTATTTCAATTGAGTGAATATATTTTTCTTAATTTAAGAAGGGCAACTGATTTCATTTAACAGAAGAATAGCTACGCTAAGTATTTCAGACTTTCCTTGAAAAGAAAGCCTTAGTTCTTTCTTTCAGCTAATAATGTGGTAGCTGAAATATGAATTGATACTACTGTCATAGTAAAATTTTTTATTAAATTAGTGCTTCAGTTAAGAAAATAATTTAGCTACAAGTTTGACAATAATGCTGTAATATTGTGCATCCTTTGGATAGATTTGATTTATTATTATAAGAATAAATGGAAATGAATGTTTTCTAGTAATATTCTGTAGAATTCCACTGCCTTTTTTCAGAAGCCAGATGATAAGGTGAAAATAAATGTCTTTCCAGAAAAAATATGTTGCGGTATTCCAAGAAGCAAACAATTTATTTATAATCATAACGATTCAGAGCATTTAGAAAAGTTTTTGAAACATTCCTTAGTAGATGTACATAGATTGAGAAGTTATCTGAAAATTTTTTTTTTCTTTGTTTTGAAATGGTTTTGGTGCTTAAGTTAATTTTTTATAATTCATCTCAAGCTTTTTAGAAAGATGATCAAACACAACATTGTGACTCTACCTATTATCTTAGTCAATATTTTTAAGATTTTTTTTTTTTAAAGTCCATTTCCTGGATCTGCATTTTAAATCAAATTATGTGGCCTCCCTGTCAACTGTCAACTAGATTACACTGTCTTTTTGCAGTGGGTATGTAGAAGTAATTGTTAAGGATTTCACTGCTTTCATGCCTCTCCTTTTCAAGAACTCAGGAAAAAACTGTTTCTGGACCTATGGCTGTCACTGTAGTATCCTATTTCTTGATTGTGATTCAGTCTTTCCCTTCTTTTTCTTCATGTGGGAAATACATCTTATTTTTAGAGTACATCTGTCTTTATTCTTTTTGAACACAGCACTGAAGAAATAATTATATATCAGGCAATGTGGTGAAATACACTTATGCAGATATGGCAAAAATTTACTGCAGATGAACACAAAATCCAGTCAGGCATTTGTTTTGAAAACAAACTTGGATTCAATTTTATCCTTTACAGTTTTCAGATTCACACAAGTAGTATTTTGTCTGTTGTCCCCCATGCCCTCCCCCCCCCCCAAATATATTTAAAAGTGAAGACTAGTGGGAAAGGGCCATGTTTTCATTGTAAACTGTATGTATGCCTAGAATCCTTTCTCCACCAAGTTGCTGTCCTTGTCCTTGATCTGACTAGCTCTTTGCATTTTTTAAATTGTCCAGCTTTTTTCTACGGTTTGAATAGACCATACAGTTTTCAGAGCATGGACCATTTGGTTTCCTGTGCCATGTACGTTTGTGTTGCTACGTAAGGGATATACTGCTATGACTAGCTACCTTGCTGGGAGACAAGACAGGGATAGAGTAGGAAGGTAGAAATTTCTGGCACAGGAACTGAGAGATAAGGTGGTGGAGATGAAATAAGTAAAGTCTACCCCAGGCTTTCTTATTTTCAGAGATGTAGAAGGCCCCTCATTATACTACAATGCATCTGAATGCAAAGATCTCAGTCTCAGATTTTTTTCCTTCACACTCTAGAAAGTCTGTGTAAATGTACAAAGGCTGACTGAAATAACATTGTTGGTATGGGGTTTTTTAATTTGCTCTATCCTATGTAGTGACTGGATGAGAAGGGACACTGTACCAATGGTAGAGTGATCAGTGCTCCCTGGCCAGTAACTCTGTGATTCTGCCAGTTACTCAAGATGATGCTTCAGTGATACAAAATAGAATATGAATTCTTAATTATTATTTCTCTTGCTAGCACTATTTTTAGTGCAGTGACTAGTGACTAAGTTATTCATGAACCTTGAATCCCAATAGACAGTGGATTTTCTTCAGGGTGTGCTCTTTATGAACAGAAGACAATAATGTTGTGTTTGTTTTAAAGATGCCTAGATATTTTACAGAAATGTATAAAAGACTTAAATTCTCAAGAATCAAAGTGGTTAATTATTGCCTCATACGTTTCTGTTAGGCATAGGTTGTTTCTGCCTGCTTGCATCTAACATTTAATGGCTTTATGGGAATTTTGTGCATGCACTTGAAGGCAAAATCTGAACCTGTTTTTTCTCATTTCTTTAATGCGTTTCATGAATGTTGCCAACGAATGGCTCTGTTCTGGGAGTATGCTTGTATTTATACCTCTTGGGTTTGTGTTCCCAAAAGACTAAAGCAAGCTGTTAAAGTAGTGTATGAAGTATGTAAATGGCAGCCTGATGTGAATTAAAGCCAGTATTTACGATCTATTATAGGAGACTATTTCTGCTAGATAGTTGCTTTTATGATTAACTCTAAATTGGGACCTGAAGAGAGAGCTAAGCCACCTTTTTTTGTCCTACAAATTCTGGATTCCGATACTACATACCAGTCCAGGTACCAAAGGATGCAGATTTTTAGTGGTAGGTAGTGAATTCATCTGGCTGTTGCACGTGCCAGAAATTTCTATAGCTGCAGGTTAGTCCAGCTATACTTGCAGGCAGCTTGTTGGGGAGTCACTAATTGTACATTTGTGTTTAATGTGGATCTCCTTGTGCGAGGCTGGGACAGTCTGCATAAATAATCCTGGAAAAACTTGCCTTCTTCCTTTCTTGTGTTGCTTTGCCTGTTGTGATTTTTAATTCCAGCAGGAAGCCCATACAATACAGTATTATTGTTCAATAAAGTGTTTTGAATATTTTTTCAGTGATACCATATTTTTAAGCTATAAAGTAACATCAGGAAAAATAGAAACACATATATTTTTCCCTTTAGTTCTCAGAAAGGATCATTCACTGTGCCTCAAAGAGAATCAGAAAAAAAAACATTCAGCAATGTTGATAGAGTCTTTCAGTGTATGACCATATCTGGTGGTCAAAAGGTTAATGTGTTTGAGGAAAAAGTAATCAGTGTGGAGGATTCAGTTGTTTTAAAACAGTGCACTTCACAGGCAAAGCTCTATGCCCTTGACAGAATTTTCCGCAGAGTGGAAAAATGAATTTGATGGCATGTGTTCTAGCTGAAGCTTGCAACATTTCAGAAGTTAATAACTTCTGTTTTCAAAGGTGACTTTTTCTTCATTCTTTCTGCACACTAAACTCTTAACTGACATAGTCAGATTTCTATAGACTATTTACACATGCATAAACATTTTCACCTGCAAATTTCCTAGGCAGATTTACAAATGGGAATTCTGTTCCTGCTCCACCCATCTCAGTGTCTGAAAAAGCCTGGGAACATGAACATATATACAAGCAACTGTTGTACTTCACAACATAGACTGTGATTCTCATAGCAGTTGTCATGCTTCAGAAGAAAATCTTAAGGAAGGAGATGCCTCTTACTTGTCATAGTTTGCCTCCTAGAATTGTAAAGTTGGAGATCTTATGTGGTCATTTGCTTTGAGACAGTTTGTGTTTGCCCATACTATCTTTGACAGATGTTTAATGAAGGTGATCTTTAACAATCTAACAGTGAAGAGGAAGGAGGAAGCTTTGAACAAATCGGTCAATTTGACCAATGCCTTAATTTCTCCATCTGCAGCATCTGCCTGTCTTTATGTATTTAACAAATTATTAGAGTGAATGCAGTAGTGTTAGAAAAGAGACATTGTTGTACAGGGTCCCAGCCACTGGTCTCACATTCTACTTTATGGAGGAAAGTCTTTTGTAACAGCTAGGTCATATTGCTGCATTTATCTTTCAAATCATAGGGAGCTACAGTAAATTGTGCTATATCTAACCAATATGCATCTTCAGAACCTTTTGTTCCTCTATCATCTTTCATCCTGTTACCACTCCAGACAGTTGTAGTGAGTTTGTGGCTGCTTCCAACTCAACAGCTGTATTGTAACCTATCTCCTACATTGACACTGTTTCCCTATTCATTTTTGGATACAGTTCAAAATTATACTTCTTGTGATTGGAACTCCATTGTTTTATTCCAGTCCAGTTCAGATTCCCTCATTTTCTCTTTCTTTCTGTAATTCTCTCTGAGCTTTCTCTCCTAGTCTATCACTACATTTCTTTGTGCCTACCATTTCCCAAATGTATTTTAAGTCTTTATACACCTCTGTATCACAGTATCTTCACCTTCTTGATTGTCTAAACTGAAAAATTAATGCTGTAGGATCATGGCTTGATGCAAGGAAGTTCTTAGAATTCGATCTTATTTATTTATTTTGGAGCATGCTTCTGTCTGATGCTTTGAACATATCACACAGCAACTCTCTCTACTTGTTTGTAAAATGTTTTACTATTCACCTAGCTCAGAAGGATATAGAATGGATTGTGATGTCTCATTACTTTGCAATGACTGCTTTAAAAATGAAGCACTATCTAGTTCAAGTTATCACAAACCAGATTCTGCTATATATCCTAGCACTATGCAGAGCTTTACCTTCCAAATAATCACATAAGCAGACTTCTATGTAATACAGCTTGACATACTGGACTAAGGACAAGAGATTCAGGAACAAATTGTAAAACTGAAGAACTAGCTTGACTATTCCTAATATCAAAGCACCTGATTTTTAAATATAAATCTCCAGTAGTATTTTAATATGTTTTTGACATGATGTAGAATTCTAAAAGTGGATTGTTTAGTTATATCCGAAAATGTAATGAGCTTTGTGTTAGGTAAATGATTTTCTTTGGTTAGGGCTGACCAGTGAAGAAAGTCTAGGGGGATTTGAATTTTCTTGGTGTGATTAAAAACAGTAACCAAGCAATTCAATTGGCAACAGTGATGTGGGACATCACTTGAAACTAACCTCAGGCTGTTACTTATTGGATCTTTTCAATAGAAAATGGGAAATTAGGGGAAGCAGCTCCTTTAAATTTCTTGCCTTTTTACCTTTTTCCAAACGATCCTCTTGCTACTGCCTCCAGCTAGACAGCTTCTTGAGATGTGCACAGACTTTATGGAGGTCAAAATAGTTTAAAAGGAAAAAATAATCTTAACAAGAGAGCTGGCTCCGAGTATGTTATTTAACTTGAACTAAAAACAGCATTCCAGAGTGCAGAAGAATTGGCCCTTCCTATCTGAAATGGAGTTTACATTTAATGTAAATGCTTTTAACATTTAGAATCATCTAATGCTTTTAACAGCATTAGGAGTGACAGAACATTTGGAGTTATCCCATTGCATCATTAATTCATTTGGAATACACTGACATAACAGTGATCATAATAAATTTATCTAGTAATAATGTGCAGGGCATAGAGATTCTCATATCCACACCCCCTGCACCTCAACACCCCAAATGTAGGCTAAGTATTTGTAGAGGTACGGGCTGCTTAAACAAAGCTCAGCTGCTGACAATCTGCATTTTATATATTCTTTTACCTAAGGGTAATAAACATGAGTTCATGTTCTGTTTGTGTGCTTGTCTTCTGTGCAAGAAAGAAGTGTAAAACACCTTTCTCCCTCTTTGCCTGACCTTTTCTTTTGCCAGTGGAGTGCAAGAAAACCACTTTTTTTATGTTTCATGGAGTTTTACAGACACAGTGCGACTGAAGGACTAATACTATGTTTAACGGATATAAAATGAATGCCTGAAGCCCTAAATGTTTCCTAGTTCTTATAATTTGCACAATTTTTATTATCTGATCAAAAGACCAAAAAGTAAAAAAATCCTAAAACTGTATGATTTATGGATCTTAAGTGTACAAATATTAATTTGTCAGGTTATTAATTAGGAAGGCTTTATATTAGTATGTAACTTTTAATTTGAAAATCTGAGCCATCTGAGTTGGATGAAATTACTTGCCTCATGTCTATGAATGGTGTCATTGTTTTAAAAAAAAAAAGTCTTCTCCTGTATCTCTGTTACCTGCTCTTTTATGCTTTTTTTGTGTGTTCATTAAAGGCTTGAAGAGAAATGTTGGAAGAACTGGATAGATAGGTGAAAATCTTGAGTTACAAGTTGCAATCAGCAGTTGCAGATGACTTCCAGTGACGTTTCTAGGCTTTCTTGTTTGTTAATGAGCCTTTGAAGGGACTCCAGTTAGTTAGCAAATCAGCTCACTGTTGCTCCATTTTCTTCACTATGTTCTTGCACTCAAAAGCAACAAAAAAAACCCACCCTAAAATCAAAACAAACCTTATTTTTTAAAAAAAGCTCATAAACCTCAGGTGATAGTACATGCTGGCTGGGAAATACAGACCATTTTGATTGTGGGCACCAGTGAAGTCAGTAAAATAGATGAGCCCAGTCATGACAAAAGCTCCATTTTGTAGATGTGATTTTTTTATTATTTAGAATGTAGAGGCTAGGAAAGGAAGCACTTCAAGGAGTCCCAACCAGCTCTTACCAGTTTTCCTCCCCAAATAGGGTGGAGGTGCTAGTTCAACATAATGAACAGGGATAAATAAAGTAATAAAGCTGTCTGCATCCACAGCCATATGGTTCTTATTCCCATAGGCTCAGCAACATCAATCAAAAGTGAATTAGAGAGACAGGTTATACTTCTGTTGCATATCAGATAGCTGCTCAGGCGTAAATTCATTTTAGAAGCTTGAAATGAGGCAAAAGCCTGGTAACAGTGTATCTGAAAACTGTTTGCTGTGTCCTGGATTAAATGAGTATGACATGAGAAATGTGCCACAGCTCTTCCTCTTGCAGTAGAAGCCAGTAAGGGATAAGGGGTGCTTCAGGGGTGATTGAAAGACAAATATTTATAGTCAAATTATTTGAGAAGTTATTCACAGTCCTCTAGCTTCAGCCTTCAGTGTGACATCCTCATGCATCTCTGGTGGACAAAGCTATTTTAGCAGTGATTTATTTAGCTGGCCATCAGATAACTCCTTCTGGAAGGTTGTACAGACATAGCACAGGTATATGCGCTACTGCTTCTATTTTACTCAAGAATGATGGTAGTCTGATTTCAGGTGAGGGCTTAAAGCAGCTACCTTGGATATCCTGAAATGCTCTAAGCTGTTCTTGACTAGTAAGGACTTGTTTCTTCTTGAGAGAAAAACACACAGAATCAGTTGAAGTTCTGTTCAGAATGTTACTCTAGGTCTGGCTTCCAGAAGCAAACACTCCAGGTAATTTATATGCTGAAAAAACATTTACAGCTTTCTAGTATTTGATCATGACTTTTTAATCTAAAGCTATGTCCATGCTACTGGGGTTACTGGTGTACTAGATCCCATAGAACCTCTTATGTGGATTCAGCATACCAGCAAAGCTACAATTTATACTGATATAGTGAAACAGATCAGTGAAAGCTGACCTTTACTAATACATAAATGTATGAGCATTAGGGGCTTCTATCAGCACAGATGTGCATTGCAGGAAAACATCAAACTGGAACAGTATAGATTTTTGATGGCTTTGTTATGATTTGGGGATTGGGTGGTTTGTTTTTGCTGTTGCTTAGAGGCTCTAGACAGGTTTCATGGATGCTAACCCCAAAGCATTCAGTTAACATGTTATAGCTTACTGTATAGATGTACGGTTACTGTAACTATCAATTTTCATAGAATATAGCTCCCAGACATAGCATTACTATTTGTTTGACCACCTTTATAAAATGAAATGTTAATCTCCATTTGGGAAGACATTGTGCATTTTAAGTGATTCTGATTGTTTTCTGCACTTCTTCCCCTTATTTATATGAAGTAGCAAGGATGGTACTGAATGCAGTTTCCATACAAAAAGAATTACGCTGTGTCCTCATTTAATACTCCTCCTGTTGCTGTTGTTTCTACTTACTCCTGACTGGTTAAAATCTGACATTTTCTTCTCCTGAGCCCAAAATGCAATCTTAAAATAAACTGGTGACATGCACAAGCTCTTCTGGAGCCATCAAACCGTAATATATTTTTAGACTGAATATCAGTGGACAAAGTTACTGTATTTACAATTGTTACCCTAGAATATTACAGTTGGGTTACATTTAGATAATATACAAAAATATCTGGATTGTAAATCCCATAAAAATGCAAGGTGAGGCAATAGCCAGTGAAAAAACACTGAAATAATACATACAAATAGAGTTTTGTTGCTAATCTGTAAGGCAGTTTTTGGCCAGTACTTCACCTCTGTGTTTACTTTCATCTCTTGCCCTTTATTTGTCTGGTTTAGATTGTACTACTTTGGGCAAGAACAGTCCCCTTTTTAATGCCAAGCCCTGCTATACTCTGTCACCTTATTCAAGAACTACATTCTTCCATTTTGTACAAATTAGAGTAGGTTTAGAAGAGCTAGCACAGACTAGAGATGATTCTGGGTTATGATCTGGATTCAGAGTGCTATTAACCAAATATTAATAGGCAGTTTCTCATTTTATGGTGTATTCTGTTTTGTTTATCCACACGCTAAATGTATACATAGTAAGATGCTGTCTGAACTCCAAGGAACATTTGCTCTAAATGCAGAGACTGTGAAATTCAAATTCCCATCTTAGTTCATATATTGATATGTCTATTCTGATACGTATGATCTAGCTATTTATATATATCTATACACATTATTATATGGACCTGTGCAGATATGTATGCATATACTGATGCATCCCCCAATTGGGTCTCAGATTTAAGTTATGGCCAGTAATTTAAAACTTTAATGGTAGAACTTAATTTTATATATAAACAGGGGAAGTCTCCCAAATCCAGGGAAACACAGAGGTGTGATATTATTGGTGTTTATAAACAAAGCAGAAAGTGTATTTTGGTTCCAGGATGGAGTCTCAGGTTTATTTTATGTGTTTTACTTTATGAAAATACATTTATTTTTTGTTTATGAAGTAAATGCTTTCTCTGAGGTGATTATTGGGATGGATGACTTGTTCTCAGTGCCAAACATGGAGCTTGATTTTTGAGATATTAATGTTGATAACTGCACATGGAAAAAAAAGTCACTTATCTAGCTTTTTACTGTACAATTTGGATGGGACAAGTGTGTGAAGATTCTTCTTCAAAAGAGAGAATTCATTCTTACTTGACCATATCAGGAAGACAATAAGAGACATTTGACTGATGCTTTTTTAATTGTATGGTAGTTTTACCCTGGAACAAAATACTGCATTACATATGCTCTTTGCCAATTATTAAATCTGTCATTTTTCTGTAGATTCCTTAAGCCTTCTGATTAAGCAAGGAAACAATTCTTTTTATATACACTGAATTCTAACAGGGAAGATCTTGTGATGAGAAGATGAAAAAGCTGGAATGACATTACAGGGCTACTGTTGAATTTACATAAAAATTGAAACTAACAAGAGATAAGAAACTACTTACTTTTTAAATAAAGTTATATAATCTCTGAAAATGTTGATCCAGTAATTTTTTTTTGCTTAAAAACTCAGAGCATACAAAATTGCTAAGTCCTTTATAATATGGGAATTCAATATAAAGATAAAGATTTTCAGGATAGTTTTACATGTTGCAATGCGAGCAAGCAAGAACGCACTAGAGCACAATGAGGTTTCACTTCATCATTCTTAGCATCTCATGAAAGATCTGTCACAGCCCAGACTAAAAGAAACCAGTGGAAACAATCTTCAGGTAAAGTTTTAAAAGAAGCTGTTTTACAAAGAAAATAGCGGAGTAGATAGTGAATACTGGAACTATATATTCATGTCATGAAATGGTCACCGAGTTTTCTTTTTCATGGTTCTGAACATTCTGTTTCCTCTACCAAGAGCAGCACCCAGTGGCTGAGAAACACCCAGCCCTGGAAATGGAGCAGGGTCCTGGTAGCTGGTGAGCAGAAGTGAGAGACTGCCTGATCATGCATGGAATAATTTCGTAGCAATGATTGTATGATTACTGTGGCTCAGTTAAATGTTACAGTAATTTACATAATATTTTCTGCTGGTATCTTAAATGGTTTTGATTGCAAACACCAAAATAAGTCTCAGAATCTTCAGCTCAAAATCTCTAAACATGTTGGGACAAACGTGATGCAGCTGACTTTGAAGTCAGTGATATTTAAAAAAAAAAAGTTGCAGATGCTCAACTTGTTTTAGAATTTATACCTATTATGTGTAAAAAAAGATTAGGCTTGAAAAGTGATTAATTATTAAATATTATTTCATGTTTGTATGCTGCCTTTGACCTTGGTGAAAAATATGCAACAGCTAAGTTTATAGTTTGAAACCAGTATTCGCTTTGATCCTAGAATATACCTTCCTTCTCTCATTCAGTTAAGATGACATTAAAATCCAAGTGTTTCTTTGTTTATCTAGATATTATGTTTGTTAAAGAGAAACATTTTGTAAGCTATTGTGAATAATTTCTTCACTGAAATACAGTCACTATGCATCTCCCACAAACTCAGGATGATTTAGGTTATACTGGGTGAAGAGTTAGAAAATGTCATTCGTATCCTATTCCTTTATTTGCTTCTTTGATCTGATATGATGGAGCATTTATCTGCTTGAGGTTGTAGAGAGTCCTGCAGATTCTAGTGTAACAATTTACAAGTGTAAAAAGCAAGACCACTTCAGCCTGTTTTCATCTTGGAAGCTCCTGGCACTTTAGCAAGACAGTGGCAGATGATGAGTTCGTTGGGAAAGTTTAACTGCATTTAAATGTTAAAGTTGGAACTGAGGATTTCAGTCGTATATACACAAACATAGGTGTCAGCGATTTTGAAAATCTGGCCGCATATGAAAAACTAGACTCAAGACAGGATTTTGGGGCTGCATTAAATTATTTTTTTGAAATTAATTGCCAATGAAGTGTAGTCTACCATATTGACTATTAAGAGGGGAAAAAATGAGCATATTCATATTTATTTCCTTCTTCAGCCCAGCTGCGATTTGTTAAAGGCTCTTTGACATTGGCTCTTTGATTCTGAAGGTTTGCCCAGTAACAGTTTTGTGCAGTGTAAAGCAGTAACTGTAAAGCAGTAAGTAAGAATTTACAATTCTTTTTGAGGAAAATTTACATTTTGAGTAGTGGAACGGTAGCTCTTGATCTACGGTTAATTAACACTGACATTGTTCGCATTTATTCAAATAGAGCTAAACACAGAGATGTGTAATTTTTATGCCAATTAGCCTGGTCAAGTGAGGTTAGTTAATGAAAGACTATTTAACTCATAAAGGAATTGAATATTTGTTTATTTCAATAAAAAAAGTTTCACACTGTTCCAGCCCCTTGCATCATTGTAGAACACACAATACTCATTACAAACATAGGAAGGTGCTAAACAGTGGCGAAGTTTTACATATCTGGAATCTTGGGGAAACAGGGATAAGGCAACAAACCTGTTTTATAAATGAATGGGAGTGGGTCTTTTTAATGGCTAGTGGCTAGCCAGCTTTCTATTACCCTTGGTTCTAGCTGAGGAGAGGTCTGGTAATCTCTGTAAAAGCCTGGGAATATGGAAGAGTTGTTGTTGTCAATTGTGATTGTAAGCAGAGGAAAACTAAAGAACAGTGTCTGCTTGCTAAAACAGCGGGAGAGGCTTGGATGTTCAGAGTGGCAGTGTTCAGAGTTTTGTCATGAGACGTTGCCTCAAATTTAGCTTTTGAGAGTCTCTGCCCAGAGGAATTGCTTAGAAAAACCGAAATGTGTAGAATGATCATCCATGGGAAAGCAAAGGACTCGGTATTCTAGATATTTGGGGTTGAAGTTAAGTAAATCTGGTCCATGCTATTTGTCAAATTCTAGACACACAGAAACTAAGGCAGAGAACTGGTTTGATCATTGTTTCTTAAATTGGTAGAGAAATCAATCTCTTTGTGTGAGTGGGACTCAAACCTATAAATGGCAAATCCTGACAGTAATATTTTTACATATTATCTGTGTGCAATCTGGTCATAGCAGTCTGTATATATGCAGCAGGTTTCTAGCATTTATGTTCACCTTCTTAGGAGGTTGATTTGTAATTGAGGAATGATGATTTTGCTGAAGTTGGACTTTTCTTCCATAGCTGTTAATGGATTGATAAAGTAAATTATTAAGTAATATCTTTTGGATTATTAGTATGAGTAGAAAACAAAAAATAAAACTAGAGTGTTAAACAGAAGTTCATTAAAACAACACTGCTGGCTTTTGAGATTTAAAAGATACATTGTACAACTAAAAAGACTGCCTCCGTGGCCTTATTATTGTTCAGAGACAAAATAAGAAAAGGATATAGCTTAACTAAAAAAAAAAAAATCTCCTTGCACACCATCTCCTGCTTCAACAGTATCTGTACCAAACTAGAAATGGTGCTGCCTTAATGAACATATGAGTCACTTGCTGTTTCCTGGAGATGGTTATAGGGAAAAGCCATGCTCTGTTTTGGGCTGAAGTACTAAATGTCAGAAGACTTCAGATTTTCAGTGGAGGGGACCTCCCTGATCTGAAGCAGACTGTTCCAGCTATGTCTGCTGAGGCTCAAAACTTGGAAAGGGCCTGAGTAGCCCTGAGGGAGGATAAGCAAAAGTCAGAAGAGAAAATGTAATACTGGTTCTGTTTGCATGGTGTTTACAGACTGCACAGCTGAATGAAGAGAATATGGTTGGAAGCTTTGCTGGGCTTTGCGTGTCAGTTTAGTTGAACAAATGTCCTGTAAATAAACAAGAAACCCTAGAGAGTCTTTGCTAAACCTGGTCCTCCTGGGATCTCTCTTGCTAGCTGCTCAGAGCATGACTACTGCCGTCTGTGTAGCTGATGGGGGCTTGGCTGGTAATCCATGTATCCCTACCATAAAGGAAACAGGGAAAATATTGGCATCTGGAAGCATTAAGTGGATTTGGAGCAATCAGCACTGAATTTCAGTTTGATTAAACAATTTCTGTATTTAAGCAACTTGTGCTGTATAATTTTGATCCTACATAATTTATGCAGTTTAAGAAAAATACTATACATGAGGTTATGGTCGGTACTGCAACACTGCACACCTTTCAGTGTGATGAAACTAGAATTATATGCAACACTGATTTGATTTTTTTGATTCAATTTCATGTGAACCTTCAGATATTTACAGTGGTCAGATTTCTTACTAAACTAAATTCACATCAATTACTTCTGAATTTTGAGGCAGTGCTCTTGCCATGCAAAGTAACTGCCATGCCCCTCCATTTTAAATAGCTTCTTGTAGGTTTCCTGGCAGTCTTAACATCTAGTGTGTTAAAAAAAAAAGGGGGGGGGGGGGAAAAACAACCTAAAAACCAAACTTATGTTCTTTATACTGGTTGTGCTCCACCACACATTTGTTTGATTTTATAATTGGTTACGTCATGTATCTCTAACTATATTGTACCACATAAAAATGAAAGGAGGGAAGCACATTTAGTTACAGTGCACTCACACTAGTGTGTACTCATTGAGTATTGTTGTTATAACCTTCCTGAATAATTATATGCCATAATTCATTTTAGTACTTTTATCAAAAAATAAACTGACTGAAAACCCAAAATGCACACTATATCTTTCATAAAAGTTCTTTCAAGTGCTTGCCAGATCTGATCATGTGTACGGTTGTTGAAAGGATCTAAATTGAGGCTGAAAGAGGAAGAGAGCCTTTAAAATAGGCAAAATGCAAGACAGTAGAGCCAGATTATTACCAATTATCTTTAAATATTTGTCGGAGTGCTCAAATAACCATGCATTGTAACTTTTATCATACAGTATTTTTATTAACACTTTTCTATTTCAAATTTTTCTCAAGTACTTACAGAACCTAACGGGGGGGGGGGGGGGGGGGGGGCGGAGTCCTGTTTTCCCAGTGTCTAAGTATTAACATTTTGGGAATCATTACTATTCTAAAGAAAAAGCTATATTTTTATAAAGTATACTAGCTTCCTATGAGCAATCTTACATAGTTAATCCCTGCCTCACTTCTAAGAATGGTTGCTTTTACCTTTCTGTTTAATTATTTTTCCTAAAAAGATGGCATATTATGAAGGTAGGCTTACAAAGGTCATAATGGTAACCTTGCTCAATCTGTTGACAAAGTATTCCAAGACTACATAACAGTATGAAAGATGACACTGATTGTCTTGTGAAAATGAAGCAGATACTGAGAGTAGGTGAAGAGTCATGCTGTTTCACATATATTAATAATCACCATTTCTCAGTATCATTTATTAATGTGTATGGAGTATACTACACCTAATGCATTGCTTTTTTCTTTTTTCTTTTTTCCCTTGAGCTAATTAATTTAGAATTGTCTTAGGACGTCATTTTATAGCCCTCCAATATGCAGTGTGGATCTTTATAGTATAAAAAAATCATAATATATAGATAAATCTACTTAGAAATGTAGCTCTGAGAAATATGCCATTAGGTGGCACAAGAAAAAAGCATACCCAACAAAAAGGAAGGTGTGTATCTTACCAAAATGTGTTCTTCTGACAATACCAATAGTTTCTTGACCATTAATTTTCATATTTAGGCCTGTGAGAACATAGAACTGTTTTCTCTGTATTTCATTTGATAATCTTTAAATATAGTTTCTCCTTCACTTGGCCAGCCTTTGGGAGATGTAAGTGACTCAGTGTTTTGGGGTCTCAGGAATACATCTTAGGAATTGGGGGGAAAGTATATTATTTAATGCATGCACAGTGTCTTTAATAATACTATTATTTTTCAACAGAATTTTTAATACCTGTATAAACTGTAGTCTTGCTGCCACATTTACAGGTAGGTCTTACCAAGGCATACTCCATTATCTCTTCAACTGAAGTAAATTTTGAGTCTGTCTGTTCCTGTTCTCAGACACATCTGGACAAGTCCACTCAGCTATAATTTAACCAGAACAAAAAAATCTGATATAATTATTGGAAAATCACCTTTTATTCATTTTTATCTGTAATAGCTCTGTTGAGGAAAGAAAAGTGACTAATCAAAGTGAAAGGCTGCTTAAGAATGAAGCAATATAAAAGCTCATCAACAACAGAATTCAGTGATAGACCCCAAGGCAATTTCCAAGCTATTAGAACTGCCTGTGGAGATTGCCAAGCTGCAGTAGCTAGAAAAATATCTTTCACAGTTTGATGTGAAGTCCTATGTTTTTCTGGACTCTGTTCTTCCTTTAAGGAGGTATTGCATAGTTATTAAAAGGCAATAAACAGTATATTTAATGTGAAATTTTAACCATATATATATATATAGTAACACAATCAAATAGCAATGTTACTATAGTGTGTTCATTTCTCTTCGCTAGTTTTTAGTAGATATTTGAATTTTAAACATAAATACAAGTAAGATTGAGGTAAAAAAAGGCTAAGATGGAAAAGGGGCTTATTACATATCAGGGTTTTAGTATGATTTGAAATATTTGCAGATGGAAAAGTATTTAAAAACAAACCAAACCAAACCCCAAAAAAACCCCAACTGAGGCACTAACCTGAGATTGTACAAGGATGACGATGAAGACAAAAATAACACACTTCTATTTATTATGAAGGAAGCAAATATAATTCCTTTTATGCAATGAAACAAACTGAGATTTACTTTTTCTTATGCATTTTAAAAGACAGTGTTATGTTTACATATTCTAAACACCCATGTTTAGAACAGTTACTTTCGTTTTTTTAACAGTACAAAAAGTAATCAGATTAGGGGTGTACTTTTCTAAATGTGATACAGATACAAAAAGAAAATAGTCTGCTTTGCCCTTAGTAAAATACTTCTGGTCTCATTTTAAGAAGTTATTACAAGTGAGTTTAACAAACTATAGGAGGGCATTAATGTGAAATGAAATAGATATTCACTAACAGTGGCATATAGCTACATGTTTAACTTTGTGTTGTACAAGAGCTCTTTGCAAAGTACGGACTTGTACCTCTCTCCTTTTTCTTGCTGTACCTTGGCCTGCCTGCAAAATACTGTCTGAATTTAAGTAGGATAGAATGTGGCCCAAGAAAATCTAGGTCTTGAACTGTGTGGTATAAACAGTGGCTAGAATAAGAAAATCACATGTTAACATAATTTAACAACAAGGTTAACCTGTGAATAACTTGTTTTACCTGGATGATGTAAGGTAATGTCAAATATTTTGATGCGGCAGTTACAGAAGGAGACCTCAAAACAGCAAATAATGCCACAATCAAAATCACAAAGCTCACAATGGTACCTGTTCTAACTGCAAGCCAGAATAATGCACAGTTGAATAACAGCGTAAGTTCGGCATTTTCATTAGTTAAGTTTTTAAGCCTGAAATGAAAGTAATAATGAACATTGTTTTGTAGAAGAATTTTGAACATAAATGGAAGTTTCCTGTCAAATGTTGAAATACTGATTTTTAAACATAAACTTCATGAATGTTTTCACTCAAAATACTCTGCAAGCACCATTTACTGAAGCAGGCGTGTTGATTACAAACTTATGAAGAAACAGTTTAGATTGCCACACTTTTTAAGGGAAAAACTAAGTTCTGAAGAGAGTCTGGCAGGTCAGGTGTTCTTACAACTATGCTCCCATATGATGGAGATACTTGGATTGGTATGTGCTGTTTGGGGAATATATTTTCTGAAAGATGCTCTGTGTTTCCAGCTAAAACCTATCAGTTTGAGAAACATTTTTCCTAGGCATACTTGATCTCTTCTCTTTTTACTGAATGTAAATGCACATGAGAAAGGTCTAATGTTTAATATGGTAATATATCCATTGTTTACTAAGTCTGACAGATTGGTGGGTAAACTTTACTTCAGTACACACATTGAAAGATAAATTCTGTGCAAGCATGGAAATTGAAGCTGAGCTCAGTTCAAATGTAGAAAAGAAAATCATATATGTAACTTGTTTCAGTCTCAGTATACAGATTAGACAAGAGGTTAGCCAAGGAACTCTGGAGATGATAGGTTTGAGGAGAGCTATCTTGTCTTGCTGAAATTGTGATAGGCATCTATAAATTTCACTTGTATAAGTGCATATGGTATCTTCACTGTATTTGGAGAGGATCTACAGCCCTCAAAGGGGAAAAGTATGTACAAAATTGAGATTTTACAAGTATAAAGGGACTACAACTAAATGTAATCATGCTGTTTAGGGCCTTTCATTGTTCCTGAGAGTAAAACCTCTGTGTGAGTGTGAACTATCCTATATAACATTTCTGTCGGACAATGAGAGTGCCTCTGGTCTGCACAGCATACCTTGACTATATTGATATCTCACTGTTTAGAATTCCATTAGGTCAGTATGTTTTAATTAGCCTAATGGATCACTGGTTACCAGTTTAAACAAATGACATGCAATGCATTATGTACTCCCTTACATGATGGTTTCTGGACAAACCTTCTTGCTCTCTTTGAGACGGCTTCCCTGAGGATACATATCTGTGCTTTAAGACAAGAATATCTGTTGCTTTGAGAACCCACTAATGAGAGTTATTGAACCTTATCTCTTCAAAAGGGTTCTAGAGATTGCTTAAAACTCAAAGATAAAAGTATATGCTATGTCTAAAAATTGGCACAGTGAGTTTGAATTTAATGGTGTTTGTTAAATTCTTTTAAGAGTCTGTAGTGGAAACCAGTAGCATTCCTGTGGCTGCTCATCTTCTAAATGTAAAAAGCTCCAGGATCTTTGCTGCTTGTGTAGCTTGGTAACTTTGATGGAAACATTCTTTTATCACCCTGTCAAGGTTTCATCAAAGTGGGGATATCAGCCTACATTATCCACAACCAGCTGAATTTAAAGGCAGTGTTACCTACCTAAATTAGAGCAAAAATGAAATAAAGAATGTTCAATTGTATTTGTCTTACTGGTTGATAGAGTCATCTTTTCTCTCAGCATGAATTACATTGAGACCTTGCACAGAGGAGGCTATATGAGACAACAATGCTGATCTGCTGATTTTCATTCTTTTTAGTTCTTGTATAGTTCGCAGAAAAAACCTGCAACACAATAGAAACACAATGTACTAATTTTATGTGCTAGTAGAACCCCTGGGTGTAAATCACATCTAATAATTTGGTGGTGACACTGCCTCATGCAGGTGGTTTGAACTGAAACTTTGCAATGTCTATACAGACAGCTCTCATGGTTTGTGCTGTATACTTTTTTCTGAATGTCCCAAGTATGCAGAACTCTATATTGTTCTAGCTTCACTCAGTGTCAGCTGAGTTCTGCTTTCAATTTAGAGAAAATTGAGACTATAGCCTTACCTCTTACTATTTTGCACCCTCAGAAACCTACAAGAACATAGTCCCTGTATTTCCTGAGCAGAGTGACAACAATTTTGTCTAGGTTTGTCATAGCAGTAGAAAGTTAGGACAGCCTTTTGCCTTGCAGTTTCAACAAATACCCATTTTAGGAGTCTAGCTTAAGACAACTTCAAAAACCTGTTTGAGGGAGTGGCTACTCTCAGGTCACTAATCAGTTGAAAATTCTGGCCACACTTGCTATTTCTACACCTACTTTCTCCTCAGGTCCTCCCTGAAAGTTTTAGCATAGAAAAATGTCACTAATACATTTTTCATCTTCAGAATCTCCTGACATGTTTCAGTACTCATAATGCATTAGTAACAAAATAATGCAAGATCCTCACCCTTACAAAATCTCTCTTACATTATGTTAATGACCTTTCATTAGTGATGTATAACGAATATTGAAGTATGACAAAACATACAAGAAAAACAATGTAAATGCTTTAGCTGATATTGTCAGAAGGGGAGAGAAGCTTAAAAAATAGCAACACATCTAATCAAGAATACGCCCTTCAAGAAAACCCTGGGTTCTCTGGAGTGGTGGTTGAATGTGAGAAAGTATTTTTGAATTTTCTAAATTCTTGCTTTGCTGGATGCTCTCTATCATGTGCTACAGCAGTGAATTTCCAGCCTTCAATGTGCCATTCCTGCTAACCTGGCCTATTTCTGGATCTTTGTTGCTAGCTGTAGGACTCTGGGTGAACAGGCAGTAGTGGCTGACACGTACCTCTGTAATCACACTCTGCACAGATGAAGAGACTTGGCTACATTCAGAAAAAATGGTTTAACCACAGCCTGAATGCAGCCCTTTATACAAAAAGCAGAGAATAATTGACAGCTTGCCATGCCAGATGTGCTTGCTATTTAAGATACTTGGTTCTAAAGTTCTCAGCTTCTGATAAGCCTTTACAAAAGAACCTGCAGAACTGAAGTTTAAGAATAAAATACAAAAGCATGCACTGTAAATTTCTGTAGGTCAAACAAAAAGGATAATTCAAATCACTTAAAATATCTTGAAGGAATAGTACATCAACTTACTTAAAAAGAAAAACAAAAAATAATAGCTGTGATAGCAACTGCAATTAGCAGAAAAGGAAAAATGAGCTATTTTGACTAGAATAAAGAAGACTTGAAACTGCTGCAAAAAATTCTCAGCATGAAATGGAAGGCTCATATCCAATTCATCCATATTATTAGAAAAAAAGGTTCATTAGCCTGCCAGTGGGAGTTGTATCAAAGAAACTCATTGGACTCAGTAAGATCTGTGGATAAAAGGAAAGAGCAGAATCAGATGGTAGTCTTTGTCTTTTACTGTAGCTAGAGTTTATGTAGTAATGCATACAATATACTTTTAATCTTAGCCAAGATTAAAAGTATAGGAGTAGCAAACAATTTTATTACAGCTTTTACATCAGCATTTATAAAGCAGCCTTTGAAAGTTAAATAAATTTCTTCAAGTCTTAAAGTCTTTCTGTTGTTCTCATAAGTAAAGCAAAAACCAAAATAAATGCATGAGAGTCAGGATATCAAGGATTTCATGATTTCATAGCAAAGCCTCCTACCTCCACACAAATAATAGCAACTTAAAGCAGATTAGATGTGCTGTTATAGATTTAGGTTACACAGAATGACAGTTTTTAGAGACCTTGTCAGAGGGTTTTAGACATTTCATGAAGATAACTGTTTACAAGGCTTTTATAGGTAGTACTTTTTTTCAATATAATAGAAAACCTGATGCAAAAGACTTAGATTCCTATAATTTGCTTCAGGTACTTATAATGTAGATGTCTGCATCCAAGCCTGTTATCTAACCTCTCTTTACAATCAGTGGAAATAAGTGCACACTTCTAGAGGACTGTTCATCTGACATGTTTCAGACATTTTATCTAAGGGTAGGATGAACCTCACTTAAGTTGCTGGTTTTCTCTTTCAATTGTTAAGGAAGTCTAGATAAATATTAAGTAAGTATTCTCTACTAACTAAAGAAAAAGGTATTTGCTTTACCGTATAAAATAGATGATCAGGCAACATAGAATGAGCTGTTGCCATTGTAAAAAATAAACCTTTTAATGATGCTTAATACGATCATGGTCACCATCCTGATTCCATAGACTAACAGATAAAAGTATGTTCTAGGGTTGTCTGAGACACTTTCCAGCACAACAGTTTTGGTCTTGTTATCCAAAATGTTATAGTTCTGTACAGAAACAGAACCACTGATCTTCCCTGATACAATGATAGATAGAAGTGGACAGAGACAGGGCAGCTGAAATAGAAGGCACCTCTTCTACACTGCTTTATCTTTTTTTTTTTTCTACCTCTTTTTTATTTTTTCTTAAATTGGGAAATGGGTCTGAGGAAGACTGATGTTGTATAAAGCACTTTTAGGATATCTCGTATACAAGTCTCTCCAGTGTCACACAGATACTACATTTTTATTGTACTGAGTTATGAAACATTTGTAATAATTTTATTGATCTATTAGTTAAGTACTCTATAAATTTTTACAGTGTTTAGTTTCACCATCTAAAAACTGCTATTTTGACCCAAATCATACTCTCTTTTTCTTTTAGTACCTCACTTTCCATTTGATATAACTGTCAACTTTCCTCTTTTTATGCTTTCAGACTTTTGTTTTAGGTTTCTGGATAGCTTGGAAATTTGTAGAATTTCTTCCACTAAACAGAGTGAAGTTTTTTCACAGGCAGTATAAAGTTAAGTTATAGAGGATAATGCTCTTGAGTTTTTAAAGATATGTCTGAGTTCCATGTTCTTGTAACCTGATTCAGATGGCTATGTCGCATTTCTTGTTGCTACATCTCTTCCTCTAGAAATAATAGATTTAAAGTTCCGTGTGCCCCCTATGCATCTGTCAAGTTATATAGAATCATAGAGTGGTTTGTGTTGGAAAGGACATTTAAAGGCCATCTAGTCCAACCCCCCTGCAATGAGCAGGGACGTCTTCATCTAAACCAGGTTGCTCAAAGCCCCGTCCAACCTGACCTTGAATGTTTCCAGGGCATTTACCTTGGATGGGGCATTTACCACCTCTCTGGGCAACCAGTTCCAGTATTTTGCCACCCTCATCATAAAGAATTTCTTCCTTATACTTAATCTGAATCTACCCTCTTTCACCTTAAAACCATTATCCCTCATCCTATCCCTACACTCCCTTACCAAGAGTCCCTCCCCACCTTTCCTGTAGCCCCCTTTAAGTACTGGGAGGCCGCTCTAAGGTCTCCCCGGAGCCTTCTCTTCTCCAGGCTGAACCCCCCCCAACTCTCTCAGCCTGTCCTCACAGGGCAGGTGCTCCAGCCCCTGATCATCTTTGTGGCCTCCTCTGGACCCACTCGAGCAGGTCCATGTCCTTCTTATGTTGGGGGCCCCAGAGCTGGACACAGCACTGCAGGTGGGGTGTCAGGAGAGCGGTGCAGAGGGGGAGAATCCCCTCCCTCAACCTGCTGGCCACGCTTCTCTTGATGCAGCCCAGGATACAGTATGAATACTCAGAGTTAAGAATTTTGCATAGTTAAAGCTGTAGGTGTTTTCTAAAACCCACACTTGTTCAATTCGAAATATTTACAGTTGGGGTAGAAGTCAGAATTCTTACTTAGATTCTTTGGAAAAAGGGGTGAATATGTTGCAAAGTGCATGAATTATTTCTTAAAACTAGTGGTTTATAATTCTAATTTTTGTTTGATGAATGTAGTGACTATAGCAACAACACTGGTTATTGTGAAATTAGGTTGATGAAGACAATAGAAGAGGGATGTGCAATTAGATGGAGATAGGTTTAGATAAAAAAAGGTTAATCTACAGCAGGATTTGAGAAGAGCAAAATGCTTATGTCATAATTCTCTAATAGTCTATATATTATAAATATGCTAAATTGGAGTTTTACTGTTCATATACTTCAGATATATCTACAACTATCCCTCTAAGAATCAGAAATTAACTAGAATATTATTGATATATTTGTGTACATACCTCTGAGTCTTGCTCTAGCCTGGAACTCAATCACCAGTTACTGAAGGCTGAAGAGCCCATCGTCAGTGCACAAAAGGAGTACTGTGAAACACAAAGTGAAACCTGGAAATGGAACATAAGACCACATTGAGGAAGTAGAATTTAACACATGAAATTTATTTAATATGTTGGGTAGCTTCTCAGAAAAGACACTATTACTTAATCCTTACTCTTTTTTCATTCTTCATACTGTTCTTCATTCTTCGTATGTGCATAGATTCTGTTTACGAAAATGGTAATGGACAGGATAATTGTTTTCTACTTAGTGACATTAATATAAATTCTACCCAAATAAAATTTGAATAGAACATCAAAGCTTACTTCACATATAGGGGAATATCTAGCTTGACATTTATCAGAAGCATGCTAAAGGAGCAGATTCATATTAAACAAAATCATTCCGGTGTGTATACATCTCATGCAAGATCTGTGAGTGACTTCTCATTAAATTAATGACTGAGAGATGTTTTATGTGTTTATAAACAACTGGACACTGCATAAAGAATCTGAATCTTTTAAAAAGAACCAGCATTCAAACAGTCAGCAACACACACTGGAATGAATCTAACAAGGATTCTAAAAATTTGTAATACGCATGTAAAAATTTCAATGGGTCTCAGTCCTTTTTTAGAGAGTGATCAACAGAATAAATTGTATTGATAAAGGTATAAAACAACAAAAAAAAATCTAATAATTCTAGATTGCAATTTCCAGTAAAACTAATCCTTTGTTTAAATAGCCTGGAA